>NC_139813.1:23255950-23673450 GCF_963457635.1 Microchirus variegatus
AAGAAGAAGAAGAAGAAGAAGAACGACGGATGACAGATAAAAAAAAAGAGCTCCTAAACATAAACATCAGAGAAAATGAGCGGGAACTTAATCCACTTTAAATCTGTCGAGTTGTTAATCCAATAACTTTTTGTTTTGTTGCGTATGAGAGAAACGGTTTTATTTGTTCGCCGTTGCCTAATAGTTGCGTGATAATTCACGATTAAGTCACTCGGCAGAGGAATTGTGTTGGAATGAACCAAATGAAAAGTCTTCACATGAGCCAAAACAAATCAGCCCAATGGATTGAAGCTGATGACTTACAGGATATAGATCTTCTTCACTTGGCTGCTGATTCACCCTAAACTACAAACACATGCTCATGATGATAATACATGACTTTGTTTTTTTTTTCCGCGCTTCTGGCATGAAAAAACAAAACAAAACATGCAATATTTTCATTTAAGTCTAAATTAAAATATAGTATTGTGGAACGCTGACTTTGCCGCCTGGAGGAAGTGAAATTCTTCAAATAAGCAAAAAAGCAAATAAGGATGTAATCCAAAATGTTGACACGCTCCTTCCTGGGATTTTCAGCCTTTTTCAGCTTAAGATTATATGAAATAACTCAAGTAAAACATGAAGTTATGATCGATAAATCTTGTAAAATGACTGGTTTGTCCAATCAAAATAATATTTAAAGGTCTTACTAGCCTGGATGAACCCAGCCAATGCAATTTAATTACAGGTCTGGTAAGTTTACGCCATTTTGGCCGAATTTCGGAATCTCCAAAAAAAAAGGCGAAAATCGCAAACGAGACGATAGATTTTGTTAACGTCAAACATGGCCGTCCTCCGACTCTGCTGTTTTAGGCAACTTGCTCCACGTCGCTAGGTTTTGGCGTAAATATTTGCGTACGGTTAGCCAATAGTTCGAAACATTATATTTTTCATTAGTTTTACCTTTACATCGTTTCATATATTGTCTATTTTATGTATGTTTTCACGCAAATTGCTCTTGATTTATACGTTTGATTGGAGCGTGATACACTCTTAGAAATAAGGGTTCCAAAAGGGTTCTTCTACAAGGGCTGAGGTTCTACCTGGAACCATTTGCTTCTGAAAAACTCTTTCCCGAAGAAAGGGTTTTTCAAGGGTTCTTGGTAACACTAATGGTTCCAGTAACAACTGTTTTGATCCAGAGAACCCTTTAAAACCCCTTTCCTGAATAAAGGGTTTTAAAAGGGTTCTTGGTGGAACCCTCCAAAAAGGTTTAAGGTGGAACCTTTTTATAAAGGTTTCACCTGGAGCCAAAAAGGGTTCTCCTATGAGGACAAGCTGAAGAACCTTATATGAGTGCAGTGGAGACTATTAAGTGTGAAAACGACCTAAAACTCATGTTTTATTCATGTTTGGAAAAAAAATGTCCTTTGTGTTTCCTTTATAAAAGGTTCCACCTGGAGCCAAAAAGGGTTCTCCTATGAGGACAAGCTGAAGAACCTTATATGAGTGCAGTGGAGACTATTAAGTGTGAAAACGACCTAAAACTCATGTTTTATTCATGTTTGGAAAAAAAATGTCCTTTGTGTTTCCTTTATAAAAGGTTCCACCTGGAGCCAAAAAGGGTTCTCCTATGAGGACAAGCTGAAGAACCTTATATGGTTCTACTTAGCACTTTTATTTCTAAGAGTGGAGTTCGTCATCATCAAAATTAGTGTAAAAAAAAAAGAGAAAAGGTTAAAAAATGAACAAAAAGAGTCTTAAATTAAGGCAAAGAGTAAAAGATGAACCAAAAACAACCAACGTGGAGCAGAAAAACATGAAACCAGACACTAAAATACACTTTCAAACACAGGTGAGACACATTAGGGCGGGGCAGACTATCAGAGAACAGGAATGACAGAGAACTAAAAACTACAGGGTAAAGAAAAGGTGAAAAGAGCACCTGAAAGATCTGCTGAGGAGACGTCTTCTCGATGTCTGAATGTCTTGTAGTTCTTCCTCTGGTCTCGCCAAAGCTGCTGCCAACAACAGAATGAATACGTTTAGGTGGACGTCTTCAGGACGGCTTTGTTTCCCTGCTCTGACACACCTGAGTCAAACGTTCTGAAGCCTGATAACGACTCATTTATCTGAGTCAGGTGTGTCGGAGCAGGGGAACATCTAAAAACATGGAGGACCACGACTTAGAAACTCTGCTTTACACAAACATGTCAGGGTGATTATAACAATCTATTTTCACATGTCCTTGCTGACTCACTACACACACACACACACTGCAGCAGGTGTGATCCATGTCCTCACACACACACACACACACACACACACACACACAATAATGGTTACCTGAGCCGTAGCGAAAGGCCAAGTGTGTTTTGACAGCTGTGAGTGTAATGAGGTCTTCAGGGGGAGTTAGCTCATGTCTCACATTGTTTGTGTATTTTTTTTTTTGTACGTATATATATGTGTTTGTATGTGTGTGTGTGTGTGTGTGTGTGTGATTCAAGGCCAGGTTTAGGTAACGTCTCGCACTCTGCTGTGACCATTTAACGTAATTACACGTCATTTATATAAAATGACCTGGGAATTAACAGCGACAGATGCGGAGGAGTGAATGGTGCAAGGATGTGGATCGACATGTGGACCGGGAGTCAAAGAATCTGGCTGAAAGACTCTCTTTTATAATCCTTCATAGCAGTTTAATCTCATCTCGACGTTAAGAGAATCTGTCAAAGGAAATGAACTCTGAAAGGTGCAACTTCTAGTGCTGTCAATCTGAATCAGAACGTACGCAGCCGATGGCCATAGACTCAAAGCAGAACCATGCAGGATAGGATGTTCGCCCTAATTTAACAGCTTCAAAGTCATTGTGATGGTTAAAATGTCTTTGAAACAGGTGACGCTCATTTCAGACCCAATTATTTACACAAACGAACAACTGGAACAAGGAAACACAACAATTAATATGCTGTAATAGTGTTTTCATTGACAAAACGGTGTATATCGCCGAGCAAATGACACACAACGACCAGTTATTTATCTACAGATTTGGGTTAGGGTTTAGCACAAAAGGCTCCACTGATGTTGCGTAACACTGTCAATCAAAAACCTTCGGACAGTTCCTCCAATCATCACGCAGAAGCCCAGCGTCCACACCCACCACCCACTGCTCCATTGACTCCCAGAGAAGCTGAGCTTCCATGGAAGTGACGTTTTTGCCGTTCTAGCGCGCGTTTAGTATTGAAATCGCAAAAAAACGATTCACATAGGAATCGCGATTCTAATCATCCACGATTCTGAATCTATTCATAAAAAAAATCAATACATTTTTTTTTTTTAAACCACACAAAACACCAGTTTGTGTTATTTGTGTACAGTTTATTTTTGTAACTTCTGGGAGAAAAAGGCAGCTAGCCTAAGCTTTTATTTATGCAAGTTATTGTTTTGTGCAGTAAGTAAGTTTTTATTTGTTTTGAATGAATAAATGCTTACTTGTCTTAAGTTTGCCTTTGTGTGATCACATTATCACATTATCTTATACAAACTGTATTGTTTTGATGCCATAATTTGCCTTAACACACTATGCATTGTATCGATTTTTCGACAATCGTATGAATCGAATTGGTTGAATCGAGAATCGATTTTGAATGAAATCGTGACCCTAAGAATCGGAATCGGAATCGGATCGAACCGTGCGTCACCCAAAGATTCACAACCCTCATAGCGTAGTACATTTTTGACTTTGACATTTTAGAGGAAGCTGAGCTTCCCTTGCGTCACTGGTCTCCACTGCCCCCTACAGTCTGTTAGTGGAAAACCAGCCTTGCAAGATCAGGGGTCTCAGACCCGGAGCACTCAGAATCAGGAAGTCTTGCGAAGTCTCACGAAAAACAAGTAGTGGCTATAAGACCGAAGCTGCAATAAGTCTTATTTTACTGTAGACCTTGTTGGACTTTGCGATAGATGCATCTTAAAAGGTAAATCCTTTGAAACACACATCCACTGTGACCTCAACAATTAACTTTTTCCTAGAGATCCTGCCTAACCCCAGCTTTTCTGTAGACGCAGCAGCATTAAAGTCAGATTGCACACGTCATCATAGACCACCACGGCGGAGTGACAGAACAACACATCCATCAATCACAAGCCCTCTGCGATGGAAATCTGCAGGATTAATGTGGTAATTTTTGCTCCCTCGCTTACATTTCTGCCATGACATCACATGAATGAGTCAGCAAAAATAAAAATGGCTCCTATGGGACACATTAGGTCAACAAAGCACGATCCCGTCACAGCCTTTGCAGCCGATCAACCCTGAAGTGTTGCGTGCAGCGTTATCATTGATGACTTACAGGAAAAAAAGAATAATAATGAAGTCACGGTTTTTTTTCAGGCCTGTTGCCTGTAATAAAATAATTACACACATATACAGTACATATAAGAAACGCTGAAATATGTTCCACCTGGGAGAGTCGAGACTTGGCAGCGGTTGCTGAAAGCACATCTGGCTGTAGGGTTTATACTGGCTGGACCTGGTGTATTTCAGCACAGCTACAGCTCACCACGACCTCCTCTCATCACACATCACTTCCTTCACCATAGCAAAGCAGCTCCGCCTCCACGTTGGATGTTTTAACTCCATTCAGTGCTGTTGTACGCATAAAAAAAACCCCCCATACAACTGGTGGTTCTGAAACACGAAAACGTAGACGCTTCACTCCCGAAGGCTCGGATTAGAGATGCTGAGCCACTGTAATAAGTAGAAAAACAACAATTAAGCTCCTCCGAAACCCCCCCCCCCAACCAGTGACCTCCATGGCGACACTGAAGCTCTCAAATATGCATCGCGAGTAAAGCATGCGGTGAGTGGAGCAAACCAAAATGAACAGGAGGCTCCTGCCAATTTAAACAGGCCCCACTTTTTTTTTTTCCCACATTACTCAAGTGAACCTCAGTGTGATTGTGTGGCTGATCTGAAGCTACAATCACAACCAGAATACAGTATTAATGTTTCCACAGACACACCCTTTGGAGCTGGACACTCGCTTTTACTGATACTAACAAGTGCAAATACTGAGTACACTTATACTTCCCTGCATCCTACTTTGAACAGCAACACTGCTAATTGTGGGCCATGTGCTAAAGTGCCTATGTTAAAACAACACAGTAAATCTTGACAATTGAATATTGAGCCTGTGGCTGCAGACCTCAAAAATTTAACGGGGAGGGGTTGACATATGTTTTGTATTAATGACACACAAAAAAAGAAGAAGAAACCACTCCCTTTCCCCCCCCCTTTCTCCTCCTCAGTGTAGGATACTGACGTCACGTGACAAGACGGTCCATGAAAGCATTTATTGAAGTTCAACGCAAACCAGTCGCGTTTCATGACAACAAAACAGATTTACAACAGCGAAAAAATATAGTATGCGTCTCTTTTGTAAAGATATAAATGATTACTGCATGGGTGTATCATAAAACTTAGCTCTCAAAAGTCATGTGTACTTGTTTATTTGTTGCACAAATTAAGGAAATACAGAGGGGGTAAAAACCGAATAAGTTCCGTCATATCTTATAAATGAATGCTAATTGAAACCACTCTCACGTCTGTGAACAAGGTTTGAATTAGCGCTGAAGGCGAGTGAGTCGTTCGCTTCCATTACCTAAGCTACATTAGCTTATCTAGTGTAAATTAAGCTAATGTAGCTTAGCTAATGGAAGCGAATCGTCCTCAGAACTGA
The DNA here is from genome assembly GCF_963457635.1 of Microchirus variegatus. Lineage (NCBI taxonomy): Eukaryota > Metazoa > Chordata > Actinopteri > Pleuronectiformes > Soleidae > Microchirus > Microchirus variegatus. Next base: position 23,261,671 of record NC_139813.1, read on the forward strand.
AGATTGACCTCTTTTGAATGAGAGGTAAAAAATGAGTCCAGTTGCCTCCAGCTAAATACTGAAGAGAACGATTGAGAACCTTCACGGAAATTAGCTTAGCTCAGTTTAGCTTAAAACAGGAAGTAAAATTAACCTGCAGCTAACCTCCATATCCTACAGATTATGCTGCTGTATCATGTTTGTTTATTCTGTGTTTAGGAATATTAATTTGTGCTTTTTTTTCCTACCTGTTTTTGTCTTTCTCGTCTTTGTGCTAACCACCTCCTAGCTCCAGCTCCATTCGTCAAACAAGGGGCGAACCAACCAACCAACCAACAGGGAAGGTTAAAGCAGGAACAGCGTATTTTCTTCATCCTCAGCAACCACGATGTTGTGAGAACTGTCTTAAATGTAATGTTCAGCTACGCCCAGGAGACTGCAACAGCTCCATGGTCACTCAACTAAAAAAAAAAAACATCTTAAAACCCCTCCTACTTTTTTTGAAGTAATTCTTCATTTCTTCAGAGTACCTGCTCTGACATAGTGAAATATAACTTGACCTTCTTTTTTTTTTACACTTTAAGAGCCAATAAAGTGCAATCCACCAGAGAAAGGTTGTGTTATGGTGTATATAATATACACACACAAAAATAAATTGCTCCTGTGTCTATATAATAGTGCATGGGGAAGTAAACTTTAGAGTAGTCTGGATCAGAAAACACCACTTTAGTCCAAATGTGCGGTTAACAGCCCTCCTATTCATTATACCCGGTGAGGTTTTTGTGGCTTTTACACAAAACCCTCAAACACATTCTTTACTTCCAGTACATTCAACTAGGCAAGTCTTCAAATTCAGTAATGGATGTTTATTATTCCTATTAATCTCGCCATCAAATATGAGTTTTTAATTACGATAAAAGCCCAATCTGTGCTCGGTTATTTGCATATGGCCAACCGAGTTGGAAGGTCTGTTGTATTTGGGTATAATTCAAGAAATAAAACCCACAAAGAGCTACGCCATATGAAGTTTGTCCAAAAACAGTCCGTTTAAGGCCTGAGTACCATTATTTCTCACGTCTTAACAGCAGTTCAGTCTGTGGCAGCAGTTCTGTTTATCATCGTTTCACACTGTCCTCTAGGTTCACGTCTCTGTGGCCACAGTGACTTCATCAGGTATTTAACGCTGCAACTCCAATTTTAGTTGTTTGCATTTGTTCATAAAGTTTTTCCATTGTCTTGCACAATCCCATACGAATGGATTATTGCATTTCCAGTCACATCGATTGATATTCCTTCAGTTATCAGAAGGACTATTGAACTGGACGAGTCATCTCCGTCCATTGTCTTTACTGCCTCTTAGAGCCAGTGGCAGACACATTTGTGCGCTGTTGGGTGTTAAGTTGCTCATGCAGGTACGGCAGCCCTGGAGGTCCAGGGGTTCCTGGTGGTCCAGGTGGTCCTACTGGTCCTGGTTTTCCCCTTGGTCCTGTTGGCCCAATAATGCCTGGGAGTCCTGCCTGACCCTGGATCCCTAGAGGCCCTGTGGCTCCTGGGGGCCCGTCTGTACCTGTGGGGCCCATGTCACCTTTCTGACCCCTCTCACCACGTGGGCCAGGCAGACCAAGAGAGCCTTTGGCTCCTTTGACTCCTACTGCCCCTCTGTTACCAATGGGGCCTGTTTCACCTGGTCCGCCTTTTGGCCCAAGAGACCCCTTGACTCCAGCTGCTCCACGGCCTCCCATGGGGCCACTGTCACCTTTACTACCAACAAGTCCTGCACGCCCTTTAGGACCACTTTCACCACGGTTCCCCTTGGGCCCTGGAGGTCCAGGAGCACCTGTTGAGAAAAGACAGTGGATGTGATAAGAGTGTTCGTAAAAAGGGTCAGATCTTCTCTTCGAATGTCAATATACTGTACCTTTGACTATAGTGAAGTTCTTCATGAGCTGGGTATGATGGACGTCCACCAGCTTCATCTCCTCCATCACCATGGACAAGTTCCTCACATCCATGTCCAGTCGGACGTTTAGCAACATGTTCTGCTGCCTCAGTGTGTCGGCTAAGTGGAGGAGTAACAAGACTGTGTTGTTCAGATTCTGCAGAAAGGGTGAAAGTGACGAGTCAGAAGGTCACAAGGAGATAGAGAAGAGAGAGTCTAGGTCAAGTCTAGCTCTATCAATGCTAGATGTGATGTGATCTAGTTTTGGTTAATTTGGAGTACTCCAAATTTGACATGATAACTATCTTGTGCTTGTATGTTTCCAACCTGTAGGTCTTCTGTGTGTCTGCCCATGCGACTCTGGCAGGACGAGCTCTCGATGTTGATGTATTTGTACATGCTCTGGACATGACTGACGGTGGCGTTGATGCTGGAGTTGACCGTGTGGATGTCCATCTCGATGAAGTTGAGGCGACCGTCCAAGGCGGAGAAACGCTGACCCGTGCGGTTCTCGTAGTATCTAGAGAGCACAGTTCAGTTGACGTGGTTTAACACTGTATTTGTGCGACTGTTTGGATTCATTTATCATATTTGCAGGGACAAACATCTGGTCTCCACATGGACCTCATTTACATGATGTGTATGTGGTCGTTACCTGGAATGGTAGTGCAGGTCATGCATGTTCTCCTCGTGTTCGTCCATGTAAGATGTCACATTGTCGAGCTGCATCTGCAGGTTCATCACCTGGAGAATGACGCACAACATGCTGAGATGATACATCTCAACCACATGATTAAATTGCTCTTCTTCTTCTTCTGTGGTTGTCATTGTCAAACAGACACAGAGCTGAAAACACCCACCTGCTGAGTGAGGTCATAATACACCTCAGTGGACATGGAAATTCTCTGGCGGTCTGTCACCATGCTGTTCTGGAGGAAGCGCACGGTCTGCATGATGTTGCTCGTGTTGGACTTGATCGCGCTCAGAACCCGGCTGTAGTTCTGCCACTCGGTGGTCAACCTCTGGAGGACCAGAGTCTCCTCGTCGGCTTTCCTCTGCAGGGCATCGATCCACATGGTGCTGGAGATCGGAACACAGACGCCCAGTGAGGTGCGGTTGATAAACTAGCTGTACTGAAATAACTCAACAATAGTTTCATATCTGCCATGCAGCTTTGTCCTGACAGTTATGGTCCATAGATCTACCAAATGTGCAATACTGACCATCTGTCCTCAGCTTTTCATTCACCTGAGCACCACTGTGGTGTTGATTTGGTGCGCCGTTGCTTTGATGTCGTACTGGTCCTCCGTGAAACTCTTCATCTTCTCCTCGGTCTCCTCGATCACGTCCTTCCAGGCCTCCACGCGATCCACGTATCTCTCCAGGGACTGGTTCAGAAGTCGGATGGAGGCGAGGTGGTTTTGCGTTTCGCGCACCACCCGGGCGTTGATGGCCCTCAGAGTGGCCTGAGTCTGCGAGGCCTGGTCCAGGACCTGGACGGGGATCGAGAAGATTAGCTTATGCCTTAATAGGTTTTGAACTATTGCTGGATTGTCACTATTGTGATGGACAGAGACCTGCTCTTGTCCCAGTATCATTCTCTGTATGTCTTCAAACTCTTTCTTCAGCCTGCCGACCTCCTCACTGTACAGAGTCACGTCGAGGCAGCCGGAGCAGTTTGAGGTGGAGCTCAGATCTGAGGGAATCCAAAAGGTGGAGAAAGAGAAGGAGCAAAGACGTGAGTGGAGTTATGTTATAAAACACAGTTCAAATTGTGTCAAATCTTTTTTGAAAATGTGAAACTTTCCATTTTACCATTTATGCCTTGTTGAACCGTGGAGATCTTAGTGTGGTAGACGGCCTCCTCTGCCGACATCCTTTCAACCTTCCTGAACACTGGAGAAACGTGGAAATTAAGGGGGGAATTTATCCAAAATGTTATCTCATTTAAGTTTCCATTATCTTGAAACAAATACAAACAGGAAAAACATCAGGACATTTTTAGCATTAACAGGAAATCGGAGCTATTTAAAGGTGCAAAAAAACAGGAAATTCAATTTGAAACCCAGGTTTTCCTTAGCAAACAAACGTGACTAAAACACTTGATAAATGGTGGTTTCTACAGCTGCCTGCTTCTGCTCCCCTGACATAATTTCCCAAGAGACCAACAACAATTTAGTGAATGTGAGTTTGCATAATGTGTATTTGGACACTTTTTTTTTAGCACTCTAACCCCTGACTCAGGGGGTTAACGCAGGTCTTTTCCACTCAGTGTTGCATATATAAGTACTTCCACATGCTTTCTGCACATTCTGCTCTGCTCTGATGAGATGTGGCGCATGCCTCTTTCTCTTTTTTTTTTGTTCAAGGATGCGCATAAAGGCCCATATAATTAGACACTTTTACCAGTAATTATTCTCTCTATATCATGATTTGACAAAAACAAATGCACTCCAAACCTCGAGTTTTCTCAGTGACCCCAACAGCAAACTATGTGTTGTTCCATTCCACAGTTGTTACTTAACATATTTCTCGCCGGAATAATTTATTTGTTATAAAACAGATGTTCAGCGGGGAAGGAGAAATCAAAGGTTGGTGTTTTTCCCTTCAGCACATGCTCCGTCACGAGGGTGCAGCCAAGTGCAATATCTTTTCTGTTGACAGTTGACTTTCCAGAGCTTTGGTGTCGTGCAGCTGTGCTGTGTAAGTTAGCGGCAACATGAGCTTGACATGAGCCGAATGCTGTTTTCTTCTGTATGTACAACACGTTTAGTACTATGGCAGTTCATTAACAGATTTAATCACATTCTTTTTTTTTTTTTTTCTCCCGTATATATATATATATATATATATATATATATATATATATATATATATATATATATATATATATCCCCGGCCGTATATATACAGTTATTTACCCTTATTCTTATGTTTCGCAATGGAAAACAAATAATTCATTATTTCTTTCACCAAAAATCATCAAAAACCATTGATTTTTATACATTAACGTGTTTGAAACCTTGAAATAACATATTAAATATCTACTACTATCTGCAGTTTGACAATATAAGGCGATAATTGTAAAATCATACATGAAAATCCTGTAATATTTAAATTTAGCAACAAGTTAGCCACTGAGCTAACTTACGGCAAAAGTTTAGTTAATTATTGATGAATAAAAACATTTAATCTAAAGTATAATTTGAACTATAAATAGAGATATATATGTCGATATATATAAAGGGATGTAACCTCCTGGTTTCTTCACTAAAGCCATGAACAAAGCAATATCATGAATAGCCACCAGGGGGCGACTCTGTTGGTTGTAAGAAAGAAGTTGGATGAACTTCTCACTTGATTTGACAATAACTTAATGCTCTCCCTCACTGGTTTTTAGGTATTTTCTAAAAGAACGTGATGTCAATTTTTTGTCAATCTTGGTCACATTTAGAGGAAAAATGCACAATAAAGTGTACGAGTGAACACCAGTTTGATTGACAGCTGCTATCGTCCAATTGGAACCTGGTTGCAGGTTGAGAAAACGACGACACGGTGCCAGATATTTCATGATTCTGGAGGCGTCAGAATGTAATGCAGATTATTCTGGGTGACGTCCTGACCAGTTACCGTTTGGGTATAACCTCTCTGAACGTGTGTCCCTATGTACAACCTTGTGTTTGTGTTATTGTTGTTGTTGTGTGGATTGTGCACAACACACCGTCACTGTCTCTCTTCTGATCTCCCTGAACAGCCGTTAAAAAAAAAAGGGGGAATATTTATGAGTTTGTGGCCCAGTAAAAAAAAGTCATGTTAATGTGAAAAGCACATGTTGATGCTGAGCAGCTTTCAGCTAAAATAAGACGCTCAGGACCCAGAGAACGGTCACATGGTCACTTGATCTAAGGGATTGAAAATGGACCATTTCCATTTAACTCCTAACTCCTACTAATGTACGTGGTAGTGTGGTAACAAGGAGATGATATTGCAGTAATAAGATGTTATTAACAAAGTAATATCAAGGTAATAGCCTGGTAATTACTAAAATCTACAGTCTAATAACTTCATGTTGACATGTTTTTTAATCAAAATACTTAATTACCATCTTATAAAGTTGAAATTCATCCTCCTTTATGTCCCACACACAATTTTTCTGTTGTTTTTACTACTTTCTGAGAGTCTAGAGAGGGGAAAAAGCAACTTTATCCTCCACATGAGGGTCGTGGAGGGTGCTGGTGCCAATCCCCGCTGACATAGGAGTGAATTTGAGTTTTTTTAATTAGTTAAGTATTTCAATGAAGGGTCCATGAAGGTTTATTAGCCATAAATATACGCATAATCAACATCTAAGTACCAGTTAGAGGCTTTGAGGAACGTAAATTGACAGCATAGTGTCTACTTTTCAGTGTCTTGCGGGGTTGTAGGGCGATGGTAAAAAAAATTTTTTATAAATCAAAGTGAGCTCACCGAGTGACGCCAGGACGGCCACCGTGATGATGAGGAACGCCACAAACCCATAGAGGACTTTGACGGCGAGCTGGAGAGAATGACTCTGCTGACACCTCACACAACCACCTCTGCTGCGACCTGAGACACAGAGAATCAACACAACACATATATAATAATATATATATATAATATAATACAAAGGTTTAGTTAAAATAAAGCTAAAATTCATGTTACAGCGCCTGAACATAATATTTTATTTCCCCTTAAACCACAGTGATATTTTGAAGTTAAACCAGCAAAAGTCGGCAAAAAGATGGTTTTGGTTATTTGGTTATTACCATTTGTATAGTTTTGACAAGTATCCCCGTCACTTATAATAACACTGCAGAATTAAATCACCAGTTCTGGCAGCCGCTCTGATAAAACAAATCAAGAGAAGAGAGGCCTGAGCTGTGAGAACATCATGCACATTAGTCACGGTTATTTCAAGATGACAACAAAAAGGGAAACAGTACAATTCCTAACTGACGGACCTTCTGCTTCTCATTTGACATCCTCTGTGTTTTTGTGCGCACACAGAAACAGATTTTCCCTCTCAAATATATAATATCATTTTTGACTTTTCACATTTTGTCGCGTTAAAAATAAGTGGTATTATTGACTTCACCTCTGAATGAAGGCATTTCCTCTTCCTCTCCAGTGAAATCCTCCTCTGGAAGACAGATATAAGGAAAGAAATGTTAGTATGACAACAACTGACGATGCAAATTTAGTTCTTCTAACAGTTTTATGTACTTTTAGAGACTCTAGTCTAGTCTGGTCAGGAGGTCAGGTCATTTTTTGGGGGAAAAAAGCAACAATATTGCATCATTTTATAGCAATGATGATATTGTTGACCATATTTCACCAAATTTCAAAATATTTGTTTTTGCGCTGGGAACAATGTACTGTATAGTTAACAATAACAAACATATTTGTTTACATAGAAATAACTTATCATAACTTGATATTAAGTGGCGGGCCGTGAGTTTGAGACCGTTTGTATGTTTTATTTGTTCATCTCTGATGTACAGAGTACTTTGTTTCAGCTGTTGTTTTTAAAGTGCTTTATAAATAAAGTTACGATTGGATAATAATAATAAATAATCCATTTACTATTTAATAAAGAATATTGACACATTATATAAAAAAACTATTTCCTGTTACAGTATATTCTCACTGGAGAATGCTATTCTTCAAGCACCTATAGATTTATTTTTTTTCCGGCTTTTCTCCTTCATATTTTGATGGAACCTATGATATATCTTGTAGTTTTCTTTCGTTTTTTTTTTTTAAGGTGAAATAACTCAAAACAAATGTACAACACAATAGATCTTATAGACGCCAGAATCCACAGCAGCTTCTTGGTCCTTACCTTTAAAAAGCTGGTTCTCATATCCACCATAGTTATCTGTGAAAACATAAGGAGAGAACAGACATTAAGCGGAGAGCCACTTTCTTGTGTCATAAATCATAGGAACCCCCCCCTCCTGTATCGTACAGTACAGTGAGTTCAGGTTTTGTTACTCTCAGATGTTTTCACTGAGCTTGGTTCACACTCAGGAGAAACAGAGTTTCACAGTGTGAGAAGATTGTTGGTTTTACGTGTGTGTGTGTGTTTGAGGAGGTTGTCATCACATACTCTGAGGCTGCAGCACCAGCACCACAGACGATTAGAACCAGAATGATTTTATGACATTCCCGTGTAACCGCATTAGACTTCACAACAAGACGTCACTAAACCGTAAAGCGAGCCCACACCTGAGGAGAACGTGGCTGTGATGATGTGAGGAGACGGAGACACTGGAGGGGGAAACAGCAGGGGAGGGTGTTTCCTGAAGGAAAACGCTTAGAGTCAGGAGAAAAAGTGGCTTTGGCAGGTTGAAGAGAGGGAGCGTTTAGAGTGGATACTGTCTGAGGAGCTGACCTTCAATTTAACACTGTCTGACTGAGCCGTCACAAGCTATGGAGACACACTGAAAAGACTTTGCACCTGAGTATGTTTGACTCTGCACATGTGGAAAATATGTCCACTGCCTCCAGACAGATGTTTTTAAAGGTATTGTGGATAAGATTTAGGCTCCATTCTCATCTGGTTTACGTCCATCTGTTCCAAACCATGTCTCACCACCATGTGTGCATTTTTTGCATTGGTTTGGATGGTACCCAATACATCCTCTACACTCTTAGAAATAAAAGTGCTCAGTAGAATCGTATAGGGTTCTTCGGCTTGTCCTCATAGGAGAACCCTTTTAAAACCCTTTATTCAGGAAAGGGTTCTCACTGGCACCATTAGTGTTACCAAGAACCCTTTTTCAGAAGCAAATGGTTCCAGGTAGCACCTCAGCCCTTGTAGAAGGACCCTTTTGGAACCCTTTTGGAGCCAAAAAAGGGTTCTCCTATGAGGACAAGCCAAAGAACCTTAGCACTTGTATTTCTAAGAGTGTAGCTGTTAGGTATCTGCAATAATTTTCTACCACTTTATCCCCTACAAGAGAGTCACAAGGGAGCTGGGACCAAGCCCAGATCTAACACTCTCTCATCTACACCTATGGTCAGTACAGAGTGTCCAATTAACCTGTTTTTCGACTGTGAAAGGATGGAGTACCCGGAGAGATCGAATTGGTGGTATTCTTGCTGTGAGGCAACAGTGCTAGCCTCTACTCCGCCATGTCGCAACTAGGTGTCCTCAATTTAGGAATAATTGAGTTAAATGTCATAGTAATAGACAGGTTGTTTTTATGTTGTATGACAGATTTGGGGGGGGAAAGTTTGCAGTTGTTCCTGTACTTGGACAAATATATTTGAATGTTTTTATTCTGTCTCCTGAGCTCAAAACAAGTATTTTTTCAACTGGAGTTGTGAAACCAAACTGTCTGCCATGGAAGGATCTGTGTGGTTCACCACATAATCAGCTCAACACACAGGGAAGTCTGGCTGCTCAGAGAGAGAGAAGCAGAGGAGAGAGAGATTTGAAGGAAAATTCAACTGGTAGAGGTTCAAATGATGGAGATGACAAGAGGTACAGTATTTCCAAAAACATGCTGGATTTGTCCAGCCGAAGAAACGCCTCCGTGTTGGGTATGAGTCAGCGGTGGAACAGCTGAGGTCAGAGTCTGCAATGGACAAGTCACAAAACGCCAGGAATGACATAACGACGGAGGGGGGGAGACGTAATGATGGAGGGACGATGAATGCAGGACAAACAGTTAAAGACGTATTTGTCTGTTTATTTATTTATGCTGTCCTGTGACACCTGATTAAAACATGCCAATTTGTTGACGTGGATGGAAATGTGCGTGTTTCCCCTGATCTCCGTGGAGCTCCGTATCACGGTGTTTTCAGGTTAAGCGTTTCAATTTTACAACCTGCAAACGTAACCCCGTTGTCCTTGTTTTCAGCAGCAGCAAACATCTGTTTCCAGAGAAGTAAAAGATTTCAGATGGATGCACTGTACAGAACACTACAGTATCTGCCCGGCAACAAAGACCAGGTGCACAAAGTTTAACAGCACGCTGGTAAAACACTGTGAAGCAATTAAGGCACAGATTTCCCTCAGGAGTTAAAACGAGACTCACTTTTTCCAACCGTGCCAGAAAAACAACAACTTCCCCCCCAAAAAATAAAGTACCGTTGCTCAATTCTTAGTCATACAGTAACAGGCGAGCATGTTAACTGATCTGCTAACCCTCATGAGCCTGATTTTGAGGTAATGAAAAACAATAATACAGAAAATGCTCAGTATTAACAATGATTACATAAAATTCAGCGAAAATTTTAGTCACTGGTCCTTTAAATGTGGGGAGAAGAATGACAAGTAAAGACAATAGTGAGAATGTAAACTTACAACATCAGTATGTGGGCAGCAGTCACAGAAAAACAATAATATTAAGGGTATAATTGTGGTGGTGGTAACACAACAACAACACATAAAACCCTGCTCACATCCCACACTTGTATAAATCACAGACTTTTCCCACCCTGATGTTTTCTTGAAGGATTTCTGTGGGAAAAGTTGAATTCTTGTCGTGAACAGGGTCGGATTCAAAATGTTTAAACGTCAGCACAAATCAAATAATATCTAACCCTCAAATATCCAACAACTCCTCAGTTACATTTATCCTCATTCACCTTTTTCTCTGATTTTTTCTGGCCTCATTTCTGTTTTTCCCCCCAAACTCGGTGGAAAAAACACTCACGTCTGTCTCGGTGGTGAGGAAGTCGACCTGTCCAAGACACACGACGCCCTAACAGGTCACACCTTACAGTCAGGCCACAGCAAACCACTGTGAAACTACTTAAGCTCCGTCTGATTCGCTCTGATTCTCTGCATAAACTTAAATTCACACTTTGATCGGAGTTTGTTTCATTCAAATGCAAAATACATTCTCAGTTTGTGCCAGTTTCACAAACACAAGGCATCCTCATAAATCGCTTGTGACATGTTTAACCAATAACACACGTCTTTGCTTCTCACAGTAAATGGGATGCTTTAAAGTAAACCCAACCTTGCAACTGTTTTGAATTTCTGTTTTGTCCTTCTCCCCCCCCCCCCCCCCGCTCTTTTATCCTCCAAAAAAACTGCATTAACGGTAAAAACCACCTCAAAGTAACTGGTAGCAGGTGTGAGCACGCCCAAACACAGGAGGACCCCCGCAAAGAGGAGGAGATGAGAGGAAAACACATTTATGCCCCAAACAACTACCTTTTATTTGGTTTTTTTTGGAAGTACTACTTTATCTTGTACTATTGTCAAAGTTCTTGGTGAAGTAATTAAAGGTTAACCAATGTGTATAGTTGAATATGGACCCCAGTCAAGGTTCGTCAAGATTATACCAAAAACAAAACTAAGCTAATTGCTAGCACTTTTCACAAGGTCACACTTATCTTTGTGTTTATTAAATTGTTATATCCAACACTACACCACACAAACTTGTTCTTATTGTTTATATACCAAAAATGTTAGCTTGCTAACATTAGCGTGCTAACACTCAACCTGTTCAGCCTGAAAAGTGAAATGGTCCAAAATGCTACAGATTTTAACCAAAAAAGTGTCAATACACTACAAATTGCAACTTTGCGCTAACTTTACACCAATTATCTATGGTTTTCTACAAAATATGAATAAATTCACTTAAGTAGAGAGCTGTTAGCTGGAAACAAAAGCAGAAAAACCAATTGTTTGTTCTTTTGAACGGTTGCAAAATGAACTCATTCTATATCATTTATCTGGTTAATTTGGGAAGTTATGTAACACATACTGTGAAGCTTTCTCAGGATTTTCCTTTTTTTTTTTTGCTAAAATAAAAATTGCGCACCAAGTAAAATCACAATAATTCTTGTGTTTGTGGACAGAGATACTATGTTGATATTGTGTTTCAGAACATGTCAAAGTTGTTGCTTCCTGCAAAATCTATTCCTGTCAGCGATAAAATGTGTTTACGCAAACATCACGGTCAAATATCTCATGATTGGGACACATGTTCAATGTTGGGAAAACATGTGGCTAAGATTAGGGAAAGGTTCTGGTCATGGTTAATGCAGAGGTGTTTAATAAGCGAACCCCCGATTATGAGCATGAAAATGTCATATCCACGCTACAGTTTCACCTCCTGAACCTAAGTTTCCACCTCACTACTCCTTATATAGCAGTAAATCTTTCCACCGGAGCGGATGGAGGCAACAGGGCAACTGGGGATTCCAAGTTATAAGGTAAGAGCAATACGGCTTAGAAGTTGGATTGATCTGACAGGTTTGATTACTTTAAGCAGGCCGATTTACAACAGATGTCCATGGTTTGGTGACTCAACAGCTCTGAGGCAACAAGGAGAGCCTGGTTTCCTTCTAAACAAACTGTGTTTAGATTACAAAGAGGACCAAAACAACAGACAACAACCCTTGTAATTGTGTATTATTGTGTAACTATGTACAAAAAGGTCATGGACGTCACTGATGCTGGCCATCTAAATATATGTGTATATATATATATATATTATTGGCAGATTATTGGAGTGTTTTTTTAACAGAATCAGTTTTTTGATTGTTTATCTAAACAAAGATGCAGACAGAGGGTGGAAAGGTTTGGTTTACACTTGGAGTGTTTACACAGCTATAACAAGTAAATAAGTTGCAATGATGTGAATTTAAAGACGAGAAAACAAAAAATAAGTGGTGACGGGCAGGCAGAAATGTAATAAAAGCATAAAAAGCTACCCAAAAACACGTTTTAGTACTCTGACAAAAACTCTTTATGACAAACATATGGCTGTTATATAATACATTCGGTCGAGGTTGCTTGGGGGAAAATGACACAGTGTATACACTACATAACCATAGGTATCTATAGATAGAAAGGTCACAAACAGCCACCAAGATGTTGGTGGTGTCAAAGCATAGACTATAAAAATGGACGTATTCTACAAGTCGAAAAAGATTGAGGCCAATGTAGAAGTGCCTGGAAGTTGTATTCTCTTGAATGGCCATCAGGGGGCAACTTCGCTAAGATATTACTACTTCTCACTTGAATTATAAAGTCATTAAGCCTTTCCTTGAGGTGTTTACTGACTCAATTGCTCATTTAAGGCCTTTGTTAGTGTAGCAAAGTCTATATTTGGTTAATGATGGTCCCATTTAAAGTTAAAGTCCATGTGAATTACAACTAGTGTTGTCCAACAGGTGCATGGTTGCAAGTGGATGTGTTAATACACAAGCTCTTCAGATCAGATCAAATCATGCTTTTGTCAAAAAACAATGGGCGAGATAAGGTCAGTAGTAGTAGTTCCACAGCTCATAATCAGGACAAGACAAAAACTGATACCACACATAGTCTCATAATCACATCCCAGCAAATGCAAACATCGTCCAAAAAAGAGTGATATTTTGGATAAAAAAGTCAAGTGTGTCCAGGTACGAGGACTGCTGTTTTAGCAAAAGTTGGTAGAGGGCTTGGTCGTTCCAGTAAGTTCCACAAGTATGCTATGACCAACTAGATAATGCTAGTTCAGGTGGTGTACGGTGGCCAGCCACCACACCTATGAAAACACAGCAGTGCAGCAGAAACGCTAAAACAGCACATACAGGACATGAGACTGACGTAGTCCAGGCCACTTACAGGGCTTTGTCTAAACAGTTTGGATTGTTTCTGACCAGTTTTCATAAGGATATGTGTTCAGGTGAGTTCAGGTGTCAATTACAGAATTAAAGGTCAGGCAAGTGGAAGCAGAGCCTTGGAATTAACAATGAAGTAGAGAATGAAGTTGCTCTTCTACCACATGGCGTCAATCCCTGCATCCTCTTCTACCAAGAGATATTTTGTGAATGCAAACGCCAGACCTTGACTTTGTCTCGGCTAACCATCAGCGCCACTTTATGTTTGTGGTTCTTCTGTGGTGGTTTTGTAGCGGGGAGGGGGGGGACTTGGACTCTTCTATGCCTTTCCCCACCCTCTTCCTCCCTTAATCCTCCTTCTGGACATCGTTTCTGCCAGAGGAATGAGCACAATGCTATCCTGTGTGAACAGAGCCCTCGGAGAACTCGACATGTCAAGCAGTGATGTGGTGTGACGTCCACATAAAGATGCAACGTTTAAGTCGCTCTGACAATCACGGGATTACTCCTCAAGAGTCTCTACGTCAACCTCCCACCTAAATAAGACGAGGAATTATGGGCCCGGCTCCAGATCAGAGCGGGGGTCTTGACCACAAGTCGTAAAAAAGCCTAATGATTCTAAACCCCTGACCTCAACCGAGTCATTTAGGTGCCCTCTGACCGGAATGTGTGGTCTCCTCGCACAACTATAAACACCTGGTATGCTTTGCTGCAGACTGTGAAGCTGGAGTTACGGACTTTTATTGTGGTTCGGCAGTGAAACGGGAGATTTTCAGAGCCGCGATCCCATAAACGTATCGTGTTTTCCCTGGACTAAACTGCTTCGTCTCGGGCCAGCCGGAGACACCGAGACACGTCTGGTTGGGTTTACAGGGCTGTGAGGACAAAGGGTGTGGACAAGACTCTCTAATTCTTTATTTGAATGGTTTTTTTGGGGTATTTTACTCGCCCTCAAATTTCACATAATTAACATGTTTGGTGGACTTTTCCCAGAGACGGATGAACGCCAAGAATGACAAAGCAAATAAAAGTAAATAGGAGGAAAACTATTTGGATTGTGGAGTGTGGATCCCACTGTTTATTAAATCATTATTTCCTAAATTTTACTTCACTGACACACCACTTTACTGACACACAACTCAGCCCGCTAGTAGCCCTAGTAGCTTGCTAATGTTAGCTTGCTAATCAGACTGAGAATTTTTTATAAGTTAAGTTTTAAGTTTCTTTTTCATCTTTCAGTTCCACAAAAAAGTGAAAATAAACTTCAAACTACAACATAGATTAAGACAAAATCAGTCAAGGTAGCACTAGCTAAATTAGCCGATGCTACTTTCAACAAAAGAAACCACTGTTACAAAAAACTATTCACATATTACATAACATAAATTTGACCATATAAGCATGTATAAATAATCTGGAGCCAGTTTAGAAATGATGCTATGTGTAGCTGAGGGATACGCTTGCTTCACATATTTCTATCAATTTACACATGAGGTTGCTTAAAAAGCTCTAAGATCCAACTATATTTAATAAGTTATTGGTTTAAAAGTACATAGCTAGGCTGCTAAAAGCTAAGCAAGTAGCTCAAAGTAACACCATTGTGCAGCAAAATGCAGTGGTGTAACTAGGCCGAAGCTAACTAGCTGCTATGGGAAGCACAAAATGTACATAATAAACAACGTGTCTGAGTCATTTAGATGCCCCTTTATATCAAACAGAACCTCTAAGCAGAATAATACAAGTGACTTTCAGTCCAGTCCAGTTGACACTCTACACTTTTATGGAGTGGAAACAGGAAGAAGTTCAGGAGAAACATTGAGATAATGTTCTCCATTCAATCCACCTTTTTAAAACGCTCACACTGACAGTTTTCAGGAGCCGTCTCAGCACAAATTACACTCCAAACACTCTTTTCCTCTCTTTCTGTGCCTCCTTTCTCCTTCACTCACTCTTTCCTTTTGATTTCTGCCAACCAAACCATACACCTGTCTGCTATTCCCCTGCTCCTCACCCTTCCTCTCTGACCCCCACCACCTCCCCATTTGGAATGTATGAGGCAGCATGTTTTGTTCTCCTCAGGCCAGGCCAGGCCAGGCTGGATTTGTGCTCTCTCTCTCTCTCTCTGCAGTACTGGAAACCACATTAACAGACCTCCTGCACTGTCAGGCAGAAGAAGAAAAAAAACCCATTGGAGGAGTCAATTTGCTGTGTCGTCTCGTGATTCATGGCGTGGCGTCTCTCCTCGAGGCTCCAGAAGAAAAACAGAGACACAATGTGCTGTCGTGGGATTGATTTACTCCTTTAAAGCCCGACTTGATTTTTCCCTTATGTAAAACCAATATTTCGCAAAAGTTACCCAATAATTTCATTACAGTTCTCTTCAGCTTGTGAAAATGTAAACATAATCACTTTTTCCCTGCCCGGTACTAGAGTTATTCTACCAGTAGATACCACTAGGTGCCAGAAGAGAGCAGTCTTTCTGTGTCTTTGGAAAATTTTTGGCATCTGATGGCTGCATATACATTAGTCTCCAAGCATCACACCGTCAGCAGCTGGTCATATATGTGAATAAATCATGTATTTGGACAAAAGTATAAATAAAAGGTCACATTTAACATCACAACAAAGGGAAGAAACTGAAACTAAATAAGAAAAAATAGCACAATTCCATCGTTCTATGGACAAAAATGAGTAGAGAGAGACTTATTGTGAACTTATTGAACCCTGCACCCCTTCTTCACATTACAGCAAAAGTGCCTTGTATGACTAATTATAAACAAAAAAGAAATCTGGATTTATTCAATGAGAGAGGCGGCTGTTATTCATTTCGCAGATGTAAAGCTGTCGCAAGCGATGTTGGGTGGAGTCGCCGGGTTTTTAAATGAATGTATAGCCGAACTATGATTTAAAAAAAGACTTGCACAAAATCCAAAGAAAGATTCTCCAACAGTGCAATATAGGATTATCCAGATTTTAACACATCGACACATCAAAACCTGAATAAAAGGATTATTTAGTAGTCATAATAATAAACACAGGGTCTAATCCATCATAGTTAATAACCATGCCAACATCTTTTCAAGCTATAATCCCACATGTGGGGACGTATCATTTGTCTTACTGCGTCCGTCCATCTCTGTCAGCCGTTCACTCAGGGAACACATGCCCCTCTTCAAAAGCCACTGGCAGATCTGCTTTCATGCCCAAATATTCCCAAATGTTATGTTTTCACTCTCCCTCTCCTCTTAAAAGGAACAGGGGGGGGATATTAAGTCAATCTGCGCCCGTTACATGTTTCAAGAAACACGGATGTGGGCAGCACGCACACGTCGAGATTTTAAAAGCTGACTGATCAAAGTCTCCCTGTCCAACAACAACAAAGTCCACTTTTTATTTGACATAACCTACGCTGCCAGGTTTCACAGCAGATGGGAAACATGTGCGGTCGCCACGGTGCCCGGTGCAGGTGCCGGCACGGAACCATGTGTCTATCACACTGGAACATGCATGAATAAAGTATTTTAAAAAGAAATAACAGATTAATGCGTTTACCTTTCATGATTCCTGCCTCAGAATTCCTCTATAAAAAAACAGCGTGTCCCGTTTTTGTCTTCAGCAAATGTCCAGTGACAGAAATTTAACAAAACAACATTGTCCAAATGTCCAAAAGTGACTCCCGCATATATATAGAATCACTTAATGTGACTCAATTCGCAGTGAACATCAGCCCATGCAAACAAAAGCATGTGCAGAGTATTTGTTATATATAATAATAATAATAATGATAATAATAATGATAAGTGTTCATCAGTGCTGGAGGACAAAGTTCACACCATGTGTGTTTGCCTGCAGCTCTGTGGCATCATCCCCTCCTCATCCACACCCAGAGAAAACTAAACTGCACTTCAGACTGAAACCATGTGCAACGGTAAAGGAGGAGGAAGGAGGAGAAGAAGGAGGAGGAGGAAAGAGAGGAGAGAGAGGAGAGAGAGAGGGGAGGGAGAGGGGAGGGGGACAAAGAAACTGGGGGAAAATGAGGGAGGGACTGGAAAAGAGACAGGATGAAAACAGGAGAAAGAGAGGGAGGTGAGGTCCCTGTGTGTTTGGTTAAAAGTCAAGATTTTTAATTGCTAACAAATGTTTAAACACTGCACAGAGTGAACACCTTGAAAGTGGACGTGATCAGGAATCTTTAGGACAGGGGGGCCAAAAAAAAGAGACTATATTTTACACAGTGAGTGAGTGAGTGAGTGAGTGGGGGTCAAATATTTGTCATCAGTTACACTAGTACAAATACTTTGTTACTGTACTTAAGTACAAAAATGAATGCATCTGTACTTTACTTTGTTATTCATATTCTAGCAATTTTTACTTCACTACATTTCCACAAACTGTCTTTGTTTCTTTGTTACTACCAAATAAAATCAGAAGAAGAGTTGGTAGTATGGTCTGTATTTATATAGAGCTTTTCTAGTCTTGATGAGCTGCTTCCCACTACAGTTTTCACATGCTGCAACATGGGGTTAAGTGTCTTGCTCAAGGAAACATATAGGCTGGCAGAGCCGGGAATTGAACCAACAACCTTCCAGTCCAGTTGGAAGACAACTCGGCCTACCACTGATCCACCATGACTCAATCCAATTTTATCACCGTATCTTCTCTGAATCGTCTTAAATTGCATTTGTTTGAAAAGTGTTATATTCTGTTGGTGACTCTTTCAAAATAAAAGTCTAAAATGCTATTAATGTTGGGTTTGTAATAGCAGTGTAACTTTGTGTAGCGCTGCACAAATCTTTGTCTCGTCATATTCTGAACCAACTTAAATTTCAACTCTTGGTTAAAAACACTTGAGGTGACATCGCGGGCCGGGTAAAGACTGGTCTGAGGGCCGGATCTGGCCCCAGGGCCTTATGTTGCCCATGTGTACCCTAGGCCAGTAGGGTCTAGTTGCCTATTATTTCATTACCATTTCAGCCGCAGTGACAAAGGTATTTACAGTGTTCAGGCACTAAGTGGGTCGACCGTTTAAGAAAAACACTTTTCAGAGCCCACAACTAAGGCCCCTTAAGGACTTTTCATTCCTGACTGCGATTACTGCTCTGCTCTTATCACTGGTGCCAGACTGTTGTGTTGTGGTTTTCACTGTATCACAACAACAACAGCATACCTCATTTTCATGTTTACTTCTACACATTCTTCCCTTCACTTAAAAGTCGTCACAGCTCTGTCTGACGGTGCCGTTTGTGAAAAGATTCTGATCCTTTTAAGTAATTCCATGGCGGAATATTTAAGTCGTTCCTTGGCGCATTACAACGTGAAGTGTCCTCATCGTTTTGTGTCAAGCGCGGTCATCGTACTCTCTCACGCACACACCGAGAAAAAACGACGCTATTTTCCTTTCAATTGATACCAGAGTCATCAACATGTTTATCAGCGTTTCAGGAGCCAGAGGAACAGGACGTCCAGACCTCTGTCTTCTTCTGTGACAAATGTTGAAAGTTAGCGCCACTGCTCGACGACTGACTGCTGCTCGTTTCCAGATGAAATGTTGGAAACGAGCGCCGTTTCACACTCACATATGTTTTCCCCATTGCCTTTAAAAGGACTACTATTATATTTCATAGCGTTATATTGGGTCCAGCGTGTCGGAATTAGAGGCACGCCATGGTTCCGAGCACATTAAGGCTTTCGGAGTCTGTTCCTCCTCATTTGCGTAGTCATTTTACGGTAAAAAGGTGATTCTAAGGCCCACAAAAACTGAATAATTTGTATTTTAAAGCAAATATACACGTATTCAAACATATTTATGAGTAGTATATTCTATTTCTGCCAATAAATGTCCTAAACGCTACACAGTGGACCTTTAAAGGGTGGATTTGTGATATCATCCTCATCTGGTCACTCATGATTGATCATACCAGGACTCCTATGAGGGTTAAATCTAGATTAATCCCTAGCACAAGTAAAATAATTTATTGTAATCAGTCAGTGGGTTGAATTGGCTGTTGTTTATAATATTATATATTACCAGAAAGGGAAAACAAATAGTTTTATTTCACCATTAAAACATAGTAATCCTCATTCTGTTGATGTATTGTCGCATTCAACACCTGTTTTTGATATTTTTGATGATCTATTATAGTTTTACGTGGATTTTGACCTTCGTCAAACTCTACACTCTATCCCACTGTGACGATGATGATGAAGATTAAGAGGCAATAATAATAATAAGGGAGTTCCTGCCCCCTAGTGTCACATTTGGCCTTTACACTACACATGAACGAGGTGATGAGACAAAAAAAACATCATCCAACAAACTATTCATTGATATATTTGTTGGATAATGATTTTACCAGGTGTTTTTTTTACATGAGGTTTTTTAACCACTTTAAGAAATTGAGAACATGACTCAGCCCTCATGTGTGTGTTCCAGGTATTACTCATGTTGTGGGGACCTAAATCTGTTCTTTATGGGGACAGTGTGTGTGTGTGTGTGTCTGCTGCTTTAAATTCCCAAAAGCCTCTTCACACTCACACTGACGGGAAGAGTTGTTTGTTAGAATCAAAACAGCCTGTAGCTCTATATAAGCTCACTGACCTCCAGGAACTGTAGTCATTAAACTAAGTGATTTTCAGTAACAGTCATTAACAACAGTGTGTATCTGACTTTTTGTGCCTGTGATTTACTGTAATTCCACTTTTCCTTGAAGTTAATTAAAGTTAATAAAAGTGTATTATGTCCTTGTGTTCACACCTGAACATTTTAACAAGCGATGTCAGGAAAAGCGCAGGTGTAATTATTAACGATGGCTGTGGTGCGTTCAGGTGTCCCAGTTTCAGGAAAAACAAGTAATAAACTGGATTAAAAAGCATTGAAGCATGTTGTGATAATAACCTGTAATAATGTTTTTTTGGTGATTCCACATCTCTTTGTGGCGATTCTACATTTCTTTGTGGTGATTTTATATGATTTTTTAAATTTTATATCACTTGTGCAATGTTTTGGAAGTAAAGAATGATGAGGCACTTTTGTTGTACTTTGCTAATATTCTATTATCTTCAGTGGTGATCTTCTGCTGTGAAACGACATAATCGCTCTCTTTTGAACGCAGATCAACAAATTGTGAATGTGAAGTTGCTAAATGTTGAGTCATCGTCGGGATGAATCAAATGTTTGTCTCTCGGCTCAGCAGCTCTGGGAGCTGCTGCCAATTCATTACAAAACTTCTGGAAAAGTCGTCAGACTCAGAAACGTCAAGTCACGCGCAGGAAAGGGGATTCTAATTTCAGAATAAGAGCTCAATATTTGGAAAACTGATGACCACTTAGCAGTAAAAAAAAAGATCAGGGATAAACTGTAAACTGCACAGTCACCATAGTGTATTGAGGCAGGGAAGCAAGCCTTTATATTACAAATATGTCAATATTATGCTTAAAATAGGCAACAAGCAGACCAATTCTTATAATTTATCAAACTTGCAACTACCAGTACCTCACATTCAATATTCAAACAATATCAGCTCAATATAAAGTTTTAAAATTAGTTGCTTTAGACGAACAAATGTACACAGTCATGATAGGACAAATGAAAACTCACCTTCTGTTGTTATCGTGACATCATCTACGCTGATTGTCTCATTAGCGGCACCTGCAACAGACAGACCTGTAGGGAGGACATTAAAGAGTCAGTTAAAGAAATGAAAGTGTTAAAAACAGGGAAAGTGATAATGCTACCTGTTCTCATCATGTTTTATTCAATAATTATATTTAAATAATTAAAGAACATTACTTGTTTGGGGAACTGTGCCTATTTTTTGGCCTAAAAAGAAAAATAATCACTCGAAAAATGAACACATCTTACTTTAAACTTTGTTTTAAAAACGATAACAGAAAACAATGCTATCATAAAACGTAAATTCGAAATACAATTATACAATAGCTGAGCTTGTGTGTATATTTTCGAACACCTCGTGCCTGATGATTGGTTTTATTTTGAAGGGTCAAACAGGACGCGGCTGCTGTCTGACAGCGGTCGGGACAGTAGCGAGATGCTTGGTCAGTGAATCACATGTCTGCTGCACCGTCCCCCGTTCTCCTCTGGTATAAATATGAGCAGCAGTGAGAGTGTGAGGCAGCTTCAGACAGTCTGGAGTCTCAGGAAACAAACAGAGGTGAGTGAGTGAGAGGGTGCGTGAATGAGTGAGGGGGTGAGGGAGTGAGTGAGTGAAGATAAGGAGGAGAAGGGGGCTTTTATTTTTCAGATTTTTGTGACGCACAGAGGAAAACGATCTCCTTGTGTGAGGTTAATAGCAGCTTTATTCTACTAAATAACAACATAATGTGCATTTTCCTGCATGTAAACAAGTCTAACTGACATTTTGGCTTCATATTATGTCTTGTTTTTTTTTTTTTTTTATAATGTTGGTCCCTCTGCAGTTGTTGTTGTTTTTTTACTCTCAGTCATAAATGATGATGACTTCATGGCTGGCTGCTGCTGCTGCTGTAGGTGCTGATGATTGTGTTGCTTACTCATGGGTGTGACCTCCATCTTTGGATCAAAACAACTGGATTAGTTCAGATGACATCATAATAACCTTGTTTTTTTTTTTTTTTTAGAAGGTTTGTTTTACTGCAGCAGAATAATCTAAATATCTAAATAGGATTATAAATAAACTGCAGAAAGACTTTAAACTCCCCTAACATTTGAAAACGAGGTCACATGATCCAGTGTCCCATATGATGTAAATGGGGCACGGATCATGCAGATTATTTACTGGGACAATACATGTTTACACATTGTTTTTTGCCTCCTTTACAAGAATAATAAGAAGAATATTTAGAGGAGTAAGAAGTTAAAAAGTAAGTATAGCTACATAAATAAAATAACTTACAATTGCAAATTATTAGATTCAATAAAAACTTTATTTGTCCCCATAGAGGACATTTCAAGGAGTCATATTGCAGTTTAGTTTTAGAGTTATAAATATACATGTCAAACCAAATAAACACAGATAAACTATATGTAAAATTAGGTATAATAATTAAAATGTATTAAAATACCTAAAAAAAATCTCAACAATGTTAAGTAATACTGAATTAATAGTCATTTTATATGTGTGTAATAAACATGTTAAGCATATTTGAGAATTATCATTATAAATATACTGTATAAAGTAATAATATGTAATAAATCAAGTCGTTTCGTATCAACATACGATTCAATACTGATTTTTTGATTTTAAAAGAAATAGATTTAATGATTAATTGATTAAACCTGTTTTCTAATGACCTAATTCTGTCGGCTTTAAATACGATAAAAACACAACACAGGAGCAGGCTGTTCTAGTACTGTTGTCGTCTCTATTATTGATTTATGTCAAACGACGTAGTTGCCGCTCACTAAGAAACAAACATCTGTAAATGCGAGCGTGAACTTTCTGGAAGGTCTCACTGCAGGCAACATCTGGAGGGAAACGACTGCGGGGACAGTGTGCATTCTTTCACTTGTGTAACCAGGATCTCTGCAGCTGCTGTTCAACAAATCACACAGCTCCACCTCTGCATTACAAATGATTTCTCCTCCTTCATCATCTCCTCCTGTTTTCAGATTTTCCCTCCTCCTTCTCCCTCTGTTGATCTGTTTGTCTCTCCCTGACTTTGTTTTTCCTCTTTTCCCTCATTTCACATTAAAATGTCCCTGTTTTCCACCTCATTAAGCTCTCAGGTTTATTGTCACGTGTAGTCGTGTAATGAGCTTGTTTTGCGAGCGGCTGCAGTTTTTTTTTTCTCTCCCTGTGTTAAACTCACTATAAATCGAGAGCTGATGTAACAACGAGGAGAAAGTAGGCTGTGCTTAGAGCTCCCAGGTGGGCGTTCATTCCTGCTGGGTTTTGGAACAGTTGGGGACATTTTTAGATTTTTATCTGCAATGTGGTGAGATAACAAGAGACTCCTCAGCACACTGTGTGCATACACATCTCAGTAGAGCTTTAGGATAGAATAGAAGGATCTCCTGAAAACTAGTGCAATAAAAAGGAGCTCAACATAGCACACACTCAAATATAAATTGATGATCGCACTAAATCTCTAGGACAAGTTTGTTCAAATACCTTTGGTGCACAATGGCCAAAAAGCGAACGCTGAATCCAAAATGGCTGCCTTCCTGTCAGGTTTGGATCATGGTCATAATGGAATTTTTTTCTTCGTTCTGCACGTGTGTTCCGTGCAATAAACCTGATGCGCCCCTCCCACAAGCAATTTTTTTCGAGGCCCATTTAAGATGTACATTTTCACCAGGTCTGATGCGGTCACAAAAATCTGCTTGTTTTGGGGCATGGGAAAGCCCTCAAAAACACGATTCATGTGGTGGAAAACTAAGAATAACTCCTTCAATTTTAATAGGATCCTCTGTGCGAAATAGTAGGGATACGTGATGTTATCGGCATAAGATATTCATATCAGCGTTGACCGATATTGGCTTTCATATCAGATATCAGCATATCAGATAACTGCAAACAACAAGATTCCTCGATATGACTCATGACTAAAACAGCTAGCTAGCTAAATTGGCTGCTACCTCATTGACGTCTATGCTGGCGACCTCTACTGGTACTATTTTGTTCATCTTTGTTTATTTTCTACAACAAAGATGAATGCACATCAACATCTGGTGCGACGTGGATGAAAAGCAATGTTAATTTCACCAAAACGCAGTTTTTCAAGGTCAAATCTTGGAGCTCAGTTTAAATGATGTCATTGCTGTAGTTGAATGATGAATGCAGATGAACTGAGGCATGAAGCTGAAGTGTGTTTAGAGGAAAAAGAAGGAGGATTATGTTTTTTCTGCCGAGAGATTAGATTCACACAGAGAGATTTGTGCTACATGAGGAAAGAAAGAGTGTTTGATGACCTTCACGTTCACCTTCTGTGTGAGGAGGATGAGGAGGAGGAGGAGGAGGAGAGTGTCAGTCCATCTGTCTGATGACTTTCAGTCTGCTTGTGTCTGAGGAGAAAGATGAGAAGGAGGAGGAAGATATGATTTGGAGGAAGAAAAAATACAGAGTTCATCTATAAAACACATTTTAAATGCATGCAATGTAAATGTGAGTCATAACACAATAAAATTAAAAACAAGTAAAAAGCACAACAACAAAACTTGAGTGAGTAAAAGGAGGGATACACTTAGGATTTACACATAACTAATACTGCTGCTATAATTGTACTCTAATGCTTTTTCATATGTCATTATTGTGTGAAATATGTTTTCTATTTACTCTGCTTCGTACAAGCTAGCATGTCTGTACGTCTTTTTGAAGTATCTTCCATTTCCCCCCGTTTAACGTCCAGTCTATAAGATTTAGGTGAAATAACTTAAATTTTACAGGAATTGAAGATTCAAAAAAACAATTATACTTAAGTTTCTTTAAGTGTAATATCATTTATATTGGGGGCCGTGTCAGCTCTGTTGCTAGCAGAAATGTATAGGAAACGCTAAAGCGCTAAAGTGTGGCTACTTCGTGTTTCTGCTTTTACAACATTTGTGGTTGCCACCAGCCATAAAATGAAAGAAGAAACCATAACCGCCAACCCCTAACATGTATTTATGTTTAAGGATAACAACTAAAACATAAATGTAACATTATTTTATCAAAAATCCCTAAAACTGAAGTTAATTGTTTTGACGTGAAGTAGCCTGTTTGAGGCGGCCATTTTGGAGCGCCATGTTTTCACAGTAGCCCAATAGTACGAGTTTGGATGCTAATTGAAGGCTACATAGCGACAACATGTAGCTTAGCTAATAAATGTCGCTAAATTGTACACATTGTACCTTTTAAAATAGTTTTTTTTCTTACCTGAACCTAGGGTTTAAACGCCGGGGACGTCGCTACGTGTGCAGAATGTAAATCCCATTAAGGAAAAGTGCAATTTTGTGAGTTTAAATTTAAAATAAATGTCAAATTGAACTGGGTTTTGAAACCTGATATCCTCTTTTCAAAAGGCACCGTCAGTCAATTTGAATGTCCTTGTAATTTACCAGGTGTGACTTTAGCATCGACTGCGTAGTTATTTTTATATTCTGCAGTGTAACACAACACAGTGCTGAGGAAGCAAGTGCCTCATTTTCTAACTGCGTAGCTCTCTCTCTCTCTGACTCAGTCTGCCTGCCTGGTGTCCTTCACAGCGTATGTCGCCATCTAGTGGAGACAAAGAGGTATTACAACAACTTACAGGAACTTTGTTTGGGTATTTTTGTCCCCACAGGTTTTTCTCACCATTACCTGCTGCCCCAGTGAGACTCAGAGAAGATGTTGATGATGATGATGATAATGAAGAAGAAGGGGCTGAAGCCTCTGGCTGTGATTGCTCTGCTTCTGGTCTCAGTCAGCGGCGTCGTCCTCCCATCCAAGGACGACCTGAAGGGTACGATTTTAACTGCAACAGAACGAGAAAGAGTCAGTTCGTAAACCAAATAACACACAAAATAGTTATAGTTCGGTAAGATTACAGATTATTAGATTATACAACTGGTAAATAAACTTGTTACAGAATGTGTAAAGTACAAAATTGGGATAGAATAACATAATATAGTAATTAAGAGCTTCAAATATCAAAGTACAAATTAAATAAAAAATTCTATCAGTACTAGTTGAGATAATGAGAGAATTAGTGCGAAAAAATGCAGGTAATACATATTATACGTCATGCTATTATCATTTTTATTGTTTCTTTAACCTGGTGTTGGAAACATTACTTTTGCTTATTATGTTGCAGTGAGAGTAGAACTTTAAATTTGGACAAGTAAAGTCGTTTAATAAAGTGTGTTTTTACATGTACAAGTAAAAAAATGTAACCTGTATATATATTTGTTTTTTTCTTTGCAGAGATCTCTCTTCAGGGAGGGAAATATCTGAACAAACAGATTGAAAACGCCATAAACGGCGTGCAGGAGATGAAGAGCGTGATGCAGAAATCCACCGAGGACCATCAGAGGTTCCTGGACACGCTGGAGAAAACCAAGCAGCAGAAAGAAGTACGTGATTATCTTCATTTTTACAAGTATTTTCATTTTACCTGATGGAATATTTGCACATGAATATCAATTTCTTTGTCTTAACTCTGTGTCTTGACGCCAGGAGGCGCTGCGTACGGCTCAGGAGATGGAGGCCAAGCTGGAGCAGGAGGAGGAGGTTTGTAACGAGACCATGAAGACTCTGTGGGAGGAGTGTAAGCCCTGTCTGAAGAACACCTGCGTCAAATATTACTCCAGGACGTGCAGCACTGGGTCAGGACTGGTGGGACGACAGGTGAGACGTGAAGCATCACCTGCAAATCTTCAAAATGTATGTATAAGAACAGGCGATTGCAATGAAAGTCACTGTGTTGACCTGCAGCTGGAGGACGTGCTGAACAGAACGTCTCCGTTCTCCATCTGGATCAACGGTGAGAAGATCGACGTGTTGGAGCAGGAGGGACGCAGACAGAACAAAGAGTTTAGGAACCTGGAGGACAAGTACACGGTGATGGCTGACGGCGTGGACAGCATATTTTCAGACAGCATGAAGGTACTTTTGTCTATTAAAGCGCACCTAGACCGGAAGTTCCAATTAACGCTGTTTTTTTTGGTGTGTATCTGCGACATTACCTCGTTTATGAAGCCCTGAAGGTTCGAAAACAAACAGTTCAGTTTGATGTATTGTAATCTCGGATCTCTGAAAAAACCCGGTCCGGTTACATAAACAGCGGTTCTCCTGAACATCAGATCATCCTGCTCCGGCACTAGTCCGGGCACATCCAGTTGTGTACATTGAACCGCAGAAGAGAATACGTCCGTGCTGCAGGTGTTTCCGCAGCGACAGTTGTACTGTGAACCAGAGAGTCTACTCAGAGTCGACAGTGTCTCTGTCTGACCTGCCTCCGGTCAAAGTCATAAGTCGTGACAAAGCTATTTTAAACATTGTTAAAACAATGTTTTGATATCAGCTGGTGTGCTAATTATGTCACTTCGGGGTATTGGCCAATCACAAGACAGTTGGGAAGGCTCTACGCTGGCTGGCCAATCACAACACAGTCTGTCTTCTGGGGGTGAGATTTATGTCTGAAACACCGCGGCTGAGGAGAGCGTCAGTAAGGAGAGATTTCTATCGGCTCATTTACAGCAACTCGGAGGTTTTTGACCATAAAAACAAGTTAATGTATGCAAGTAGACCTCCATAACTAACATATATGTGCAACAGGACCACTCTATGGGAGCTTTAATGATGAACCAAACTGTTAATATCAAGGTAAGATAATGGATGATCAGCTCTGTCCCTGTTGTCTTCTTGTGTCTCCACAGGTTGCCGACCACGTCCACTACAACCCTCCAGTCTTCTACATCCCCAGCTTCTTCGGACCGTACACTCGCCACCGCAGAAACATCCGCTCCGTTTTCCACAACCCGTTCCACGGCTTCCAGAGTTTGTTCGCACCCATGATGGGAATGGGCCGGAACTTCTTCGGATCCATGGATTCCATGATGGACGCCGACCTTAATCCCGATGAGGGTACGTGAAGGTAGTGCAGGATTCTAGGTCGAGGTCTATCAGCACACGAGTGGTCAAGATGCAGAATGACACCAGAACACTGAGTAAAGCCAAACACTTATTCCTGAGGAGCTAAGCTACCACAGTAGGTTACCTGATATCATCTTTGGGCAAACAGGACGTGGGTGTATCTCAAGAGATTCAATATACGAAGAGATTTGGACAATTCCACCCCCAGCTTTTGTTGGGTTTACAATGAATAATGAACCGAAAATGAACACCAAGTGGACGAAAACTGTGTATTTGTTTGTTTGTGTGCAGACGGCAACCTGAACGAGGACGTGGTGATCACCAAACCCTTTGGCAGCGGCAGGATGACGTGCAGAGAGATCCGCCGCAACTCGGCCGGCTGCCTCAAGTTCCGCGACGAGTGCCAGAAGTGCAGAGACATTCAACATATTGGTGAGAAAACTTCTCTGCCTCCATCCCCGCCGAGCAAATATTGACTTTCACGACCTCCATGATGATGATGGTGATGATGATGATGTCGTTGTACAGACTGCTCTGGGAAGAAGCCTCTGGAGGGCCCACTGAAGGAAGAGCTGGAGGACGCTCTGGCCTTGGCCGAGCGTTTCACTCAGCGGTACAACGGCCTCCTGAAGAAGTTCGAGGAGCAGATGTTCAACACGTCCTCCATCCTGGACCTGTTCAACAAGCAGTTCGGCTGGGTGTCGTCTCTGGCCAACAACACCGACGGCGACGACAGCATCTTCCATGTGCTGACGGTACGCAGAAAGTGTTTTTTGCTCCAAGTCAAATCTCAACACTGACGGTGACAGATAGAAGATGATTTAGAACCTCCAAACCTTTCCTCTTCCATTTTGCTCCAGGTGACCGAACAGAATCCCGGCACGGAGAAGGCGAAGGAGGTGGAGCCTGAAGAAACCGACGTGTCCGTGAAGCTCTTTGATTCGCCCGTGATGAACATCACGGTGCCGGGCGACATTCCCTGGAGCGACCGCAAGTTCTCTGAGGTGGTGGCACAGGAAGCCCTGGACCGCTACAAGGAAACAGCCGTGTGAGTGTCAGTTGGCATGTGGCGCCACCTACTGCCGTCTACCAATCATTGCAGTCAGTAGAGTCTCAGCTGCCGAGCAACCACGGGTTGCCAGTTACTTCTGAAAACCAAACCTAAAAGACCTTGGTATTTTGAATTTGAGTGTAGTAACCGTTTTTGGCCACATTCTTGCATTTGGCACCTTAAAGATAATCAGCGACACAAAATCAGATTTTCTTCACAGGAATATAGTTTTTGCTGCATAGAATCTATGTAGTTATGAAGTTTAAGTTACCAAGTACTTTCTTATATAGGATATTAAATCTTCTGACTCACCCGTTTCATTTCTGTGTCTTGCAGCGTGGTCAAATAACTCCACCGCGTGGATTCGTCAAAGCAAGCACACCCTGAAACCCCCGACAATAGAAACACACCACACGCACCCGGAGAGGCGACGAAGCCGAGCCACCGATGTAAAAGTCCTGCTTTCTGCAAACGACACAGTTTAACCTCAGATGTTTGTATTTTTTCTGTCCGAGCTCTTTGTCCTGCTGTAAGAGAAGATATTAAGTAGATTACTTGTACCTCTATCGTAAGGCCTTACACTAAATCATATGTGAGCTTGTTAAATTAGTCATGCAAGATTCAGATAAATTAAAAAAAAAAAAAAAAACTCATCAGCTTTTCTAACACATGTAGATTGAACTACAGCTCTATGTATTTTTTGTTGCTATAAGAAAAGTTTAATGACCTGATCCATTTCTCTACAGGTCACTCTATGAGTTGTTGCTGGAGTTAAAATTAGCAGATTAGCGATGTTAAATCTTTGTATTTGAGAGTTAAAATACAAGTTGACAATTCAGGACGGCTTTGAACCCCCGCCCCCCTCTGTAAAGCTGCATAGCAATTAAGCAATACAAAGAAATTTCATAAAACCTGCTCAAACTACCGTGCCGTCTCTTTGCTGTTGCTTTTTCCTGGATGGTCTCTGTTGTACAAGGTCTGTAAAAATAAGGAAACTTAGAATTATACACCAAATACTAACAAAAAAAAGTACTTACATAGCATGTCACAAAATTGTTAAGAACTAAATAAAATCAGTCTGTATGCAGATGATACACTCCTATTCATTAAAAAAAAACAAAAAACATTTTAATGATGAAAATTTTTAGGTCAAAAGTTTAAACAAAGTCACCGAGGAGAGCCGATATAAAATATTGTGCCGTCTTTATTTTTGTGTAAAAATCACACAGCTGCTAGTCGATTCTGCAGAGATACAGTACATCCATGCAGTTAAACATCTAGGATCCCACAGCCAAAGAGAAGGAATTAAATAGAATATTCTTTCGCTGTTAGTCAGCAATTAATGCAAATTTACATGAGTCCAAAAGTGTGTATCATATACAATATACAACACAGATCTGGGAGCAAATAGCATTCAAAATCCCATCAAAGACTTTGTTAGCGATTGCTTCTGCCTGCCTGGATTGCCATTTGGGTTTAGGGAGGAGGAGGAAGCTATTGTGCCAGCAAACATAAATTAATCCCACGTGAAGGTGTTTAATAGGGTTTTAAATGGTATTAGTTCCAGGTCGTGAAACAATATAATGCACGCGCGCACACACACACACACCACAAACATCATCGTCCGCAACAGCAGAAGAAAGAAAAAAAAGAAGGCGAGCCTTGATGCAACAAGGAAGAAACCTGAACGCCAGTCGGGTGGAGGGGGAGGAGGAAGTAAGGCCTTAGAAGAAGACAGATTCTTCACCAACACACGTAAAGCTCCAGGGACAAACATTTACAATAATAATATTAATTAAAAGACGGGATATTTCAGGGTACTGGCACAAAAACCTTACAGTTTCCAGTTTGTACTGAAGAAATAATAAAACTCGAGTGGTTCCGTTTTTGTTTTTCCATCTTAAAGCATCGTTTTTTTTCTTTAAATACACGCGAAAGACAAAAAAAAAAAAAAGGACATGTAGGTTAAAAGAAAGTGGAGGAGGAGACGTAACAAATAAAAGTACAATGAAATAAAGGAGGGGTGGGTGGGGTCAGGTTCAAAGTGCTGTCGGGTCATTCAGGTCTCGATAGGCTTCATTTTTGCAGGTGAAATCATTCCGATAAAAACACTGATCTGGTGTTTATTTCCTGTCTGGAGCAGAGAGGGAGGTGGACAAACAACAAAAACACAGATCACAAATGTACAGTAGATGGTGTTTTTTTGTTTTTTTTGGAAGATCTACGCAGTTGCTACGAATCATCGCACAAACGCCGAAGTAAGAGTCGGTGTGTGGAGATACCGGATCGCTTCGCCCGTACTTGCATAGTGCCGACATGTTACACGTTCATCACAAAATCAGCATCACGGGGAAAACATCTGCAGCAGCAACACAGTTCTTCATAATATGACGACAATAACAACAACAAAAAAAACACACACACAAACTTCATGTGAATGTCATGCTGCGATGTGCAATGTTTTCCCGTCCACGTGATTTTTAAGTGAAAATAACTTCAGGAATCAAGGTTTTTTTTTAAAAGAAAGGAACACTGAAATGTGGAGCCACAGCTACGGTGAAGATAAAGCAGAAAGAAGAGGAAAAATAGCGATGGTTCAGTCATTTGGCATTAAAGTTCAACCACTCAGTCACATCAAAACACGACAAAGAGGACAGACGACGACGTTCACGTCATACCTTCACACACAGAAATGTTTTTGAGTGCAGTAAAAAGAAGGAGGAGGAGGATGTGGGGCTGAATTCATGTCACAGGATGAGTAAAAAACAAACAAAAATAAGAACGACCTTCACCATGATGATTTAGCCATTAAAGGCCGCACAGTAACACACACACATACATAAAATAAAAAGAAAAGTCCTGTCCAGAGGCAGACCAGTATGTTTTATGTGGAGAGACCAACCACACCAAAGTCCAGTCAAAAACACATCATCTTCTTTTCCATGACTCACCGTTCTGTTCTGGCAGATTTCTTTTCCCTTCAGCCTCTAAAAAAAACGAGCTTTTCATGTGATCTATTTATAAATCATTTCTGTTTTTAAATATCGGAGCCGGTGACGCACAGGAGTCAAATAAATTGTCTTTGACGTTTTAAGAGTCAAGTGGTTTTTAGTACAGTTCCATTTTTAGAATTTTTATTTTTAGAATATTTGGGACCGTTTTGGGGGTGAATTGAACGCATTTCATAGCCGAGCTTTAGAGAGCTTTACTTTCTCCCCGTTTCCAGTCTTTAAGCTAAGCGATGCTAGCTTAATTGGAGATTTCATATCTGTATTGGGGAAAATATTGGTGTGGCTGTTCTCGAGAAAGAGAGCAAACATACCGACGCTGACCTCAAGTCGCACAACAGGAACACAAATACACACATGACACACACACACACACAATAACGCATACACCTCTCTTCTTCAGTCACTCAGAGATTTAAGTCATCAGACACCAGCGTCGAGTCCGTGTCTTCGAACCGTTTCTCAGTTCGCCGCTGCCACCAATCCTCAGAGAAGATTGAAAAGTGCCAGTTTGTAAAAATCCCCCCCCTCCATCGCTCCCTCCTCCTGGTTAAGACTGCGCTCTCACGTCCTTCTGGTTTGTGATTGATGTGTGTGTGTGTGTGTGTGTGTGTGTGTGTGTCGCGGCAGGTTCAGAGCGTCCAGGGAAAGCAGAGGTGACAGAAGGAGGAAGGTGGAGGAAGAAGTCGAGGATGGCAGCGGCTGTGGGGGAGGTTGGGGCTGGGGGGGGGGGGTCACACAGTCTTGCTCGTTTCCCTCTAAAGATGCGAGAAAGGTCTGAGCTGCTCCAGCTGGACTTCCAGAGATATCCTCTCCTCAAGCAGGTCCTGGAAGGAGAAGAAAATAAGTGCATTTGTTTTATCAGAGAGCAGAAAACGTGACGGTGTACGTCCTCCATCACTATCCTCAGGCCGGGTCGGGCCCTTGATCAAGCATTTGTGTTTTTTCTCCGCGTTCGTTATATCACCTGTAAAAACCTGCGGCCACGAACGCATCATTTAAAAACCAGGAAGTGTATTATCATTAGTAACATCTGCGTTCATGGAAGCGGATCTCAGCGGCTCTGATGTTGTTGTAAATTAGACTGTGGCAGCAGGTACAACAAGCTCCCGCTGTGGGGAGGACGTGGACGTAGGTGTACATTTACGGCTCACTTATTTTAAAAACTTTGGGTTTAAATAGGGCTCTGGCTCGTAATTACAGTTAATGTGTCCGGCCCGATCTAAGCTCTACTCCATCATACCTTCAACTGTTGCTGCAATTCACTGTTAAGTCGTGCCAATACTGTGTTTGTCTCCTTGTTTCTTCTGATCGAAGCTTGAATCGACTTCTTGTCCTTTCCTGCTGACCTGAAGACACAAAAGTACACACAGACAAAACTTATTATTAGCGATGTTTAAGGAGATTATCCATGTAAATGCTTCAACAAACATGTATAGAAGCCACATTTTCACCATTCTGGATGCACACAAAGTACAGCAGGAGCTTCAGTCAGGAATATTATTACTAATATATTTACCGACAGTGCCTCTTTTTTAATGATGCAGCTGTTCTATAGACACATTAAAAGTCAACCAGAGTGGGATCAGAGGCCATAAAAAGCTAATTAAACAACCCTGCTTCATTAGAGTTTATAAAAAGATCTTCCATGTCCTACCTGGGAATGGAGGGCTGAGTGGACAGAACAGCAGCGATGACGTTGGATTTCTGCGGGCCGTGCTGCTCGTCCTCCGGCCGCAGCTCGTCTTCAGATTTCAACCTCCGGCGCACGGGTTTGGGAGGAGGAGCTAGAGGACCAGACGATCCTTTGACCTGACGCAGGGAAGAAAAAACATGTAGATTATGAGGTGCTAGGAACACGGACGTCAGGTCTGCTCAGTCGTCTCAGAACATAAAACACATGACTGACTGCTGCCAGTAGGTGGCGCATTAAGCTACAGTATGAAACCGAGGAGAATAACTGCAAATAACAAATAAATTATGTCACACTGACATTTATGTTCAAATCCATTTACTTAAAAAGTGGCATTACATGCACTATAATGTAAATCTAGGACATCACAGTTGATTTTACCAGAGACAGTGTAGTGTACGAGTGTTCTCAGCAAACGTTTACATACCGAGTTGACAGTAGCTGAGGCCCTCTCGTCCACTTGGCCGTCACTCTTCACAGTTCTTAAAGGGCCGGCACCTTCTGGTGCCTTTTCCGCCTGTGGACGCAAAACAAACATTTACAAATACAGCGACTTTTCAGCGACTCCGAGACAAAAAAACACAACATATACATTACCGTTACGTACCTGTCCCGCCTCACTGTGTTTGTCGACCTCAGGGAGACTGGAAGGCTGTTCGGAAGCAGCAAACGCCTGAAACTGACTGAAGTCTGCAAAGTTAGGCTGCTGAGGAATCTGCTGAGGCGAGGTGGTGGTGGTGGTGAGAGCCGCCCCGCCTCCTGGTACCGTCTCTGCCTCCACGCGATGTCCAGTGTGTGGTGCCGATGTCTGTGGAGGGGAATGATGGAAGGATTTTTATAGACTAAATATAAAAACTATAATAATAAAGAGTCAGGTCTGTGAGTTTAGCGTCTAACAGACCTGTGTCGGTAGAGGTCGTGGAGGTACAGCAGGAGGGAACGCTATCGCCGACGGTTGCGCTTGTCCCGTGGTCGACGCGGCGGCGAAGGTGCGGTTCATGTCCAGAGACGAGGAGCGAGAGTGGGAGGGGTGAGGGCGAGGGGGAGGAGGAGGCGGGGCTACAACTTTCAGAGCTTCAAGAGACGCACCTGACTGGGACCTGAAGACAAAAAAATATTTAGTAATTTAAGTTCTAAACGTAATCAAAGGAAAAAGTCAATGCAAAGAAAAAAGGTGGCATAAACTGACCTTTGTCTTGTGATTGGCTCCTGGTCTGATGTGTATGAGTCTGAACTGCTATAACCATCACCTCCAAGGAGACAAAAAAACACTTGGTAAACCACACAGACAAAGATATAATATCATCACATTAGAATGTGATATTAAGTTGGGCTTTACTACTACCTTTTACAAAACATCTGACCTTTTTTTGACAATTATTATTTTGTCCAAAATTTGACAAAAAAGTGATAGTATAGTATGTCGTCCAATATTTGACAATTTTTTTGGACAATTTTTTTGTCTAAAATTTGACAAAAGGGTCATAGAATAGTATGTCGTCCAAAATGTGAAAAAAAAATTGTCCAAAATTCGATAAAGTCATTGTATGGTATGTTGCCCAAAATTTGAAATTTTTTTTTAACATTTTCTTTTGTCCAAAATTTGACATTTTTTTGGTCCAAAATTTGACAGAAAAGTCATAGTATAATATGTTGTCCAAAATTTGACCGTTTTCGATAAAAAAAGTCATAGTATGGTTTGTTGCCCAAAATTTGGAAAAAAAAATGTGTCCAAAATTTGACAAAGAAAAATCATAATATGGTATGTCGTCCAAAATTTGACAAATAAGTCAAATATCTTCTTTCCGTTTATTTTTGCTTCCTTTGAAACAAATATCCAAGTGAGTGTGCACTGCTGCCCCCTTGTGTTTACTCACCTACAGTGTTGGCGGCTACAAACTTAATGGAGGCAGGTAATTTGGCTTCTTCCGACAGTTCTGGAGGTTTGGCGAGCAGAGGACTCGTGGGGTGGTTGTGGTCTGTCGTTAAGAGACAAAACAGAGGGGAAAAGTCAGCTGTACGGCACACGTGTGTTTTCATGATGACAGATGAGGTCATGAAGTGTTTCCTCACCGCTGCCAGTTCTCTTCAGCTCCATCTCCTGCATGTGGATTTTACTGGGCGTCATCCTGATGGGAACTGGGTGGACGATGGCTGTGTCCTGAGGGACGGACGGAGAGAAGGAGACGGGAATTAAGACGTGATGATATCGCTGAGAGACAAATGATTTACATCTACATACAGTTTACTATCAGTTTAACTGTTGCCTCCATTTTTATTGCGATTTCATTGTGAACAGTTTTATAACTCTATAACATGGTTTTTATAATGTAAAAAGGGGGTCTATAAAAGGTGACAGCATCTGTAATTCAGAGTGAGTTTTTATTGGTTGCTGCTCCTACGTGGACGGCTGTAAGTACACTTACTCTGCACTGTGACTCTACTTCCATAAAAAAGCTAAGGTACGTGGATAAAACTAACCTAATTTTTCCCCTACATTCCTTCAGCAGTGTATATATTGCACAAGTGAGCACTAAAAACTACAAATTGATAATTATTTGACATTTATGAAGCCATTTTTATATAAATCTATATGGACTTGAACAAAAACGGGTCACATCACCACTGCTGAAAATAATTCTAGGGGGAAACTCTGCAGCCACTAACATAACATCTTCTTAATTACCTAAAAACAATATTACATTTCCCTGCACATTTCACATCCACTTAGTAAAACAACAGTCTCATCATATTTCCTAAAACTGCAGATCATGGATTTTACTCATCCAAAGTGTGAGGTTAAATATGTGGAGGAGGTTTTTATGTTTTTTTTTTCAATTATCATTTTGGAATGAATTATAGAGCAACCAAAGAAAAAAAACAAAGTGATCTGAAAAGATGCAGGAAGGCAAATACGTGGTCGCCAATAATGCACTTTTCAGATTAAATATGTGGAGCCAATTGTTGCCGTGAGGACGAGACAAAAACGTGATTTCACCAGCAAAGCACAATTATTAGTGCTGGGCACGTCAACGTTGGTTAACGTTAACGCACGTTAGTGATTTCCAACCCGACTGACCGGAAAAAGACGCCTGGGACGTCATGTTGACGTGCCTCAGCATTGGAGTCCAGGCACCGTTTACCAGTTAGCTCTGTTAGCTCCTTTAGCGCAGTTAGCGTGCCTACAGTCGAACTGGAGCGGTGTCTTTATTAAACGAGAAGAGCAGCGCTACAAATAACCAGCGTACCTGTGAACTGCGTATGTGTGCATCGTTACTTTAGTGACTAATTTTAACGGGAGTCACGTAAACATGACGCCACGCTCGTCTTTTTTCTGGTCAGTCGTCATGGAAACACGGCATGCGTTAATGGCGACAAGGTTAACACGCGTTAGCGAATGGCGCGGTTCCATGACGTCTGCCCGGTAAAAGACCAGAGTCCAGGCACCATTTACTAGCTAGCTCCGTTAGCTCCTTTAGCGCCGTTAGCCGACAGTCCTACTGGAGCGGTCTGTTTATTAAACGTAAAGAGCAGCGCTAAAAAATATCCAGCTCAAAGGTTTAGCCAAAGGTTTAGCGTTACTTTAGAGACTCAGTTTAACAATGACGTCACGCGTGTCTTTTCCCGGTCAGTCGTCATGTATTAATGTGCGTTAAACGTGCCCAGCACTGATAATAATTAAAGCGATGGCTGCGTATGGAAACATTATTTGTGATTGTTGGATATCACTGTAGAGAGTGGGGGGAAAAAACGTGATGTCCAACAGAAGCTTAGCCAGCCAAATCACATGCTGTCCACTGCTGACGCAGCAGACGGCAGGACATCATGCACAGAGAAAGACAGACAGAAAGAGACAGATGGAGATAAAGAAAGAAAGAAAGAGAGCGAGAGAGACAGAGAGGGTTAATATCTGTCCATTAATGGTGAAAACCATGCGTTACTAAGTGATTGACTTACAGGGTCAGCTGGTGCAATGTTAGAGTCAAATTGGGTCAGAGTTTGTGAGCTGGAGGAGCGCTCGCTAAACGTCTCCCACTGCTGCAGGAGACAGACAGACAGACAAGACAGTGAGAAAAACAACATGTCAGTCGGCCAGGTGCAGTGACATCACACATTTACATCATCAATAGGAGCGGCCGCCACCTGTGCGCAGTGATGTCACACGTGGTGACGGCACTTTCACACAGAACCACCACAGTCCAGAAAGTGAGAGAAGAGCCGGTGAATTATCAGTAGCTGTGTTTGATGGTGATGGTGAAGAGGATGAAGAGGGAATCGATTCATGATGGATGGATAAAAAAAGAAAATAAAGGCAACGTGGCCCATTTCACCCAAAATAATTACTTTGTGGTGAATTGAAAATGCAAAAAACACAGCAAAAGCAAACAGTGGCGTGTAACAGTGCGAGTAATGTGTGTGTGTTACAGTGCAGTTAGTGATGGTGTCTGTATGGTAGAACCTCGTTGCTCTGGTTCATCTCAGGCCAGGCCTGGTTGAGCGAAGGCATGGAGGGCGATTTGTTGGGGGTGACCTCCACCGGAGAGCCCGAGTATCCCACGTCTGCAGTTTGCTCCGGGACTTCTGCGTAGGAGACATTAGATACAGGCTAGATTGTTAATAATTAATGCAAGATATCTGATGTTTCAGTTTCTTAAATGTGAATTTCTTCTGGTATATTTGTTCCAGATAACAAAGAAATCGTTAAAACTGAATCACTTTGGTTGGTGGAGAAGACAAAAGGAACACGACGGCCTCTGTTAGTAAAACCCTGACATAAACAACAAAGGCTTTTCTCAATGATTTCTTCTTCTAAGCCATTATACGTCTAAACGAATGTATGTATGGGAAGTATATTCAATTTCTGCCAATTAATCCTCCTAAATGTTACACAGTGGACCTTTAAATTCTATTACACAGTGAAAACTGAAGTGTGTATGTAATTTAAATGGAATATTTGTCAGAAAAAAAGGCAAATTACTGCTGGGAACTTCTCTTTATAAAGTTGTTATTCTTCATTTTTAGAGAAAACGTTTTTGGCGTCTTTTTAGAAAACTTAATAGAACAATAGCACGCTAACGCGTTAGCGGCGGTTAACGGTGTCAACGTCAACGACTGACCGGAAAAAGACACATGTGACGTCATGTTTACGTGCCGCGGCACCAGAGTCCAGGCACCGTTTACAAGTTAGCTCCTTTAGCGCCGTTAGCGCCCCTACAGTCGAACTGGAGCGTTCTGTTTATTAAAGGAAAAAGCAGCGCTACAAATTACCAGCGTACCTGTGTACTGCGTATGTGTGCCTCTGTTTTTAAAGTTTAGCGTTACTTTAGAGACTAATTTTAACAAATCGGCAGTCACGTAAACGCGCCATGCCGCTAGCGTGCCCAGCACTAACAAACAACCAAAACCTCCAACGAGTGGAAAAATTAATTTTCACAACCCAATAAAGCCTGAGGTTCCAAAAAAGAAACTCCCTTTGCTCTATGTGTCTTCTTTTGTTGAACTGATGCCGTCTAATTAATGTTATAGGAGTAGTTTCACTAATTCTTAATTAGCTTTTATGCCAGGAGCTCAAGGGGAAGGGGATGATACGTCTCCCGTGTCTGAAGCTAAACACAAAGCTGTCGGTAAAGTAAGTGATTAGCTTTGCTGAGAACAAAAGTGGGGAAATGGGCTTCCTCTAAAAAAGAAACCAAAACCTCTTACCAACTCATATCAAAAGGATATGACTGATTCGTTTAAAAGCTTAAGTGTAAAACGATATGCTGTGATCATGTGCCGGATTATTTCTTGCCTTTTCCTCGTCGACAAAAAGTATTGACGTGCAGAGACTTCCAGAGTATCGTCAACGCTTTTCAACCAATGTTTGATTATTTCAACCAATATGATTAAAAAAACTGAGGTGAGACAGAAAACACATCTGCAAACTATTTGAGGCTGAAGCACACGGTCGACGGTTTTGTTTCTGAGAAATGAAATGAATGGATTTACTGGAGCTGCTGATTCAGTTATCTGCAGTTTCACCGAAGGTGAATACTAATAACTCTTGGTTTTTTGAAAGGACAACAACATAAAGAGAATGTGAATATAATACTTATATAAAGCTGAAACCTCACATCATTTCATGAACAATATGCTCTGCTGCTTAGCGACAGATGGCAAAATGGCAGCAGAGCAGCTCTCTCAAAGCTCTGTTAAATCATGACAGGAAACACATTTTCCACACTGCAGTGCTGCCACCACAGAGTTTATGAGACGTGAGGTGGAGAAATTAAGGGGAGGGAGCGAAAAGAAAGTGTGTGTGTGTGTGTGTGTGTTTACCTGCTGAGTCATCCAGGTCAATCAGCTTTGGCATCAGACTTTCAGGCAGCTTCTCTGGAAGGTCGTATCCATTCTTCCTGGCGACGACCAGGTGAAAGGCGGCGCAGAACTCGTCCAGGGTCAGCGCTCCATCTTTATCGAAATCCGACAGCTCCCTTCAAAACACAACAGTTACACAACGGTGAGTCTGCAGTTCACACACACAACGCGGCAGAGACAGAATCTGCCTTTTCTGCAGCTGAAATTATTTAGTAGACGTTATGGACATTATGAAGTTCTGGATCCCAACAACTCCTGCTAATCTACAGTGTAGCAATGGAGTACAAAACAAAAAAATATCTCTAATGTTATGATAAAAACTTTATAAACCAATTTGGTTCATTATTTTCAGAAGAGTATTAAGGACACACAGGAAAACAATATTTGAGTCCTGACTTTAAACTCAGAATTCTGACGATTTCTAAACTCAGAATTCTTTATTCTCAGAACTATGGGTGCCCAGAATTTAAAGTCAGAATTCTGAGAATGAAGTCAGAAATGCTGAGTTTAAAGTCAGACTTCTGAGAATAAAGTCAGACTTCTGAGTTTAAAACTCAGTATTCTGAGAATATAGTCAGAATTATGAAAATAAAGTCAGAGTTCTGACTTTAAACTCAGAATTGTTTGTCCAAAGTCAGAATTATTTGTTCAAAGTCAGAAAAAGTCAGACTTCTGAGAATTCTGACTTTAAAATTCAGAATTATAAGAATAAAGTCAGAATTCTGAGTTTAAAAGTATATAAGGACATTTCTAAGTGACCCTAAACCTTTGAACGGTGTATCTTTAAGACATAAAGGGACACAAAAATGTCAGAGTGACAACTCACCAAATATGCGACAGCTCTAAAATTGGTAGTTTTGATTTGGTGAAGAATTCTTTTGCTGCTGAACCTGGAAACACAGAGAGAGGAATCAATCGGTTTGTGTTTTACTCGTGTGACAAAAAAAACAAAACAGTTTTCATTACTGTGTTTTCTTACCAGGTATAAAGCCGGTGAGGTCTGGCTGGATGGTTTTAAACTGGTTAATATAATACTGCCGTTGCTCGTCCGTGATCTTCCACGGGTCGTCGTAGCCGCTGGACTGTCGCTGGATCTCGTTGGTCGTCGCCGCCGAGGCCACCGTTCGTATCGTTGTGCTTTCCTGCGGGGGAACAACAGGGCGTGAAGAAGTTACACAAACAATTAGGGAAACGGCCTCCATTAAAAATGAATATGTAGCATAAAAAGATGGATGAGGCAGATTAGGATGCTATTTTTTTTTAATCTGTACTGTAATCCAGCTTCTTGTGAACAAAAAAAAAGAACAAATTGAACATTGCTTTATTTCCTTGAGCA
The DNA here is from genome assembly GCF_963457635.1 of Microchirus variegatus. Taxonomy (NCBI): domain Eukaryota; kingdom Metazoa; phylum Chordata; class Actinopteri; order Pleuronectiformes; family Soleidae; genus Microchirus; species Microchirus variegatus. The sequence goes on from NC_139813.1 coordinate 23,303,181, forward strand.
CATTGTCACACATTTAGTTTGGCAGCGCTGGCAGATAAAGCTCCACTGTGGTTTTGTAGGATATCTCATGTTACCGGTGTATGACAGAAGAGGTTGGTGCCGTTTACAATCGAGATTAGAAAACATTTTACAATATGGTGCACACATTTGTTCATTCACTGCTAAATGGTATTTCATTTCTGATTCCATTAACACCAGTAAGTCAAGTGTGTGTCCTGGAACTGAAGCTAAGGAACAGTCAAAGATGGACATGGCTGTTTATTTTGAATAATCAAAGTGAAATCCAAGGCATATTTAACAATAAAAGCTAAATGTCATGCAAATATTGATCATTTAAGGGCTGAAAGGACACCAGAAAACTACCTGGACTGACGAGGGATGCATTGCTGGGACTGTGCTGGAGGGCGGGGTGTCTGCGGTGAAACTGACCCAGCTTTCCTGACCCGGCGGAGGGGGCGAGTGCGACGACCACATGCCGTCACCCGACACTGGACCAGCGACTGCGGAGAGTTTTAAAGATTGAAGTCACAAACATACAGAAACTTTCACACAAAGTTTTCTCTCCGTGAATCAAGTCAACATTTTTGTCTACAAAAAGGTCAAGAATTTGGCGAGAATGCCAGCGTAAATTACCCAAAGCCCAAAATGAACCAATTTGTGCGATTTGACATTTGGGAAACTGGAGCGAGGTAATGCTTGACATTTTGTGCTTGGAAAATATGATTTGCTGTTCGTCAAAATAGAAGACACTAATGGTAATATGTTCTCCAAAAGTAGGACACAGGTCATGTGATGTCATATTTCATCCCCACCTTATTATTATTATAAGTATGTACAAGCTGCAAACAGTGGATGGCACTTTAATCAAAGCTAGTGGTAACGTTCATGCCACTTTTTTGTGTTTTCCATTAAAAGTCACACTTTTATTAATCAAAAGAGTTGCAAAATGAATAGAAAATATAGTCAAGACATTGACAAGATTAGAAATAATGATTTTTGAATGGTTTTCTAATCATACTTCTAACGCCATTAGCAAACACGATGTACCATTAAAACACTGGAAATGGGCCTCTATACACCTGTGTACATATTAAAAAACAGACGTTTGCAGCTAGAACAGTCGTTTACCACATTAACAATGTATAGAGTGTATTTCTGATTCATTTAATGTTATATTCATTGAAAAAAAAGTGCTTTTCCTTCAAAAATAAGGACATTTCTAAGTGAGCCCAAACTTTTGAACGGTAGTGTATGTGTGACGCTACCTGTTTGTGGTTCTCTGAACTGCTGCCACACGACTCCAGTGGCGGCCACCACCGCCTGTCGATCTGCGTTTCCTCCGCTGTGCTGTCGTTTGTGTTTCCTCCAGGAGGGAGGGGAGGTGGGGGGGGACTGGTGAGGGGAGACCACCGGGGACGTCGGCTCGGGCTGTTAGCGGATGAGAAATACAATAAAAACGCATTTCCACCTCAGACGCCGCCTCCGCTACCGCGAGATTTCAATCTTGAACATGGTCACACCGAGCCAAGAGAGAGCAAATAAACGCCACTTCAAATGCTGTTTATCAACCACAGTTCTAATCTGAGCAGGAGATCTAAATTACTGACAGGCAACACGGCTGCTGGTTTCAGCAGAGAACACAGAAACACAGGAAACACACGAGTTCTCCAGCAGCGTATCTCTAATAACGAGTGCCTGCAGCTGTAGCAGGAAACAAAAATGTGTGCGCAATAAACCGACAAAACACTAACCTTTACCATCCTTTCTTTGTCGTACATGTTGGACTTTTTAAAGTAAAAGAAGAGACGTATAGAGGATATCGCGTTTCACGACATACCTGTGACTCTATGCTGGGTGCCAGGGGCTGGATGACTTCATGGACAGGAAGTGAGGCAGAGGTTGGGGGCCCTTTCTTGTTCTGGAGTCCTCTGGCCGGAGGCCGAGGTATTACCGCAGTGGCAGAAGCCGGATACAAGCCCTGGCCGTCTGGGTCCTGGTACAGAGCCGCGTGCCTCGCCTCCGCCTCGTTCTTCCCCACAACGAACCTGGGCAACGGCAGGTCCTTGACTGGTGAGACGGGGACACACAGGATTAGATTATAACCAACATGTTCATTTCATGGATTAAGGGACAAAACGTCTGCATCAGTCTGTAATGGTTAACGGATTTCAGGAGTACATTTCCTTTTGCCTTTTTCCCAGAACGCCGAGAGAAACATTAACTTGTTGCAGTCAGCTGTGGGCAGGTATTTTTTTTTCTTATCCACGCATGTATGATAAATGATCTTCTATAAATGAACATGAACTGATTAAAAACTCACTAGTCAGTAGAAATAATGAGTGTTGGATTCTCAGAATTATTCATAAAGTTGCATGATGCAGATTAGGAAACTACCAAGTCTAAAGCCTTAAAAACGCACATTATGTTATGCAAATTCACAACTGACACTGGGTTAATACAAGCAAAGAGTTAACTGGTAAACAACAGGCTTGTGAACTGAACTGTAAAAGCCACTGCAATTTGTGCAGTTTACGGTCTTCAAGAAAGCAAACTTAATCAATATTAAAACACATTTACACCATTTTCCCTGTTTATCTGTGAAAGCGTGTGCTTGTGCTTTATCACATGACGACAGAAGAGGCTTTGAAATCATCATGACCGACTGAGAACATGTCAACTTTAAAAACAGAAAGGTGTTCAAACACGTATACAGTATATATACATGCCAATTTTGTTATGAGGAAGTGGCTGGTCGGGTCTGAGTGGTTCCTTTTTTTGCAAGATGAAATTATGAAAGCGTGTCTGCAACTTCATGCTGCAATATTATAGCCCAACAAGTAAGCTCGTGCAGCGGGAAGTCACACCAAAGGCAAACAGGAAAACGCACTTTTCCAGTTAACCCCTCGAGCGTTTCCACGACAATCTTTATTTAGTTAAGACGTGGAAACTGGGTTGAAAAACAAGAGTAAAACAAAGCGCTTTGATCAGGGGTGTCAAACTCATTTTCACTGAGGGCCACATCAGCATAATGGTTACCCTCAAAGGGCCAGATGTGACTGTCATACAGAATAAATGTAACTAAATGTAACCAAATATAATGTAAAATAAAGTATCATTGTATCATCGTCATGCGACGCATATACAATGATACACTGTCACTTTGCGGGTAACGCAATCGCCATGCATTGTGGGAAATGTAGTTTATGGTCAACACACGCCTTAAAGCAGCATAGACCTATTTTAACACAGATTTAACACTAACCCTAACCCTAACCCTGGCCCCCAGGCCTTAAGTTTGACTGAGATGTTTTTAGTAAGATTACCTAAGATCAGCTAAAGCTCTAAAAAGAACACCCTCATTGTAACACATGAGCCTGTACTAATAAAATATTACCATAAACCTTCAGGTAAACTGTGTATCAAAAAGACCTACAAACATAACATTTAATCCCAAAAATAAGTGCTTAAATTAAATATTTTATCAGTGAAAAATCAAATCAGTTCATAAAAATGCTTCAACATTTTTGTCTTTTCCTTCATGTCCCATAGCCGACCTCAAAGAAGTTCAAGGAGTTATCATTTTTTAAATTAAAAACTAAACCGTAAAAAGCAACAAAAAGTTGAGAGAACGCCCTGATCTGGTGGCACTTGCCAGAGAACATGGTGTGCTGTTATGCAACGGTATTTTTTGGGGAGGGGGGTTGAGTTTGTAACACTGGTGCCTCACAGCGAGAAGTTTTTAGCAAGGCCTTTCTTTGTGGAGTCTGCATGTCCTCCCTGAGATTTCCGGCTTCTCCTCCCACGCTCCAAAGACACGGACAGTGGAGTGAGCTTAATTGGAGGCTCTAAATTGACTGTAGGCCTGTGTGAATGTGATTGGTTCCAGCTTCCCTCAGTATTCAGTGAACCCTCTGAGCGGACTCACCCGAGTTGAGGCTTTCCACCCTCAGGGGCAGCCCGGACTGAGCGATGGCTATGAGCTTGAGAGCGATGTAGAACTGGCTCCTTCCAAAGTGACCCAGCCGAGTGGCTCCACACAGCTCGGTGATCTAAACACACACACAAGGACAGGAAGGAAGTGTTAACATTGTTTTTCGCCTGAAACACTGATATGAACCACTGCTGATAAAGAGAAGAGCAGGTCCTCGCATACAGTCGTATCTTCAAATGTGTAGGAGAGACACAAACGAGGAAAACTGTTTCATCAGCACAATAAAACAAAATAAAGTTCTGTGTTTCGCTTATGCACACATCCTGAATCACTCTGAAGCACGGCTTCTGTTTTATGCGTAAAAACAACACAAGACATTGTTCCTTCTACTCTTCTCATTGGCAACCGTTCAGTGGTTCTTAATTAATAAGATTGATGATCATATATTATGTAGTAACAGACGAAATGCTGAATAGGCTTCATGCAAGTTTTATGCCGAGTAGTAGAACAGAAACTACAATGTTTGAAATGTGTACAAAAAGGAGAAAAGGTATGTGAATATAATTCATACTGTGGTTCAACTACAGAAAAAAACAAGGGCTTAAGTTTGTGGCCTTCAGCACAGTGACCCACAACACAGACAGCTCACAGCTGACTGATTTCTTTCTTGCTGACGACAATAAACGTATTCTGAGTGTGTGTCTGTGGATACAAAGCACCAGTCACTTTTCTCAGCCTGTTACAACACAACAGTGTAGTTGTGTGTATGTGTGTGTGTGTGTGTGTGTGTGTGTGTGTGTGTCTGTCTCTCAGGCCACAACAGTGTCCATTTCTGGAAGGAGTGGACAACAGCGGTGCCCAATTCTTCCACCACACTGCCGCTCCTGTTGACCTTGAAAATGATGCTGACTCACAAACTGCGAGTGTTGGCCTGCTGAGCGAAACCACGAGTCACCAGAATGGACCGTTGCTGTTTACCTGCTCATAACTCACAGCTGTCAGACCAACGGTTCAGGTCTAGATTAAGGCTGGCTGCACAAATATATTGAGAATCCATGGCCGCCATAGTGATATAAACGGGCAAAATATACACAATGCAACAGATGTACATATTGCAAAGTCGGCTTGCATTGTTGTCAATTGTTCGTCGTACATATTTAGGTCGCAGTGGACATAATTTGCTTTGTTTATTCTAATATAGTCATCACAATATCCGACAATAACAACTATGATTAATCCCAGTGCCAGGTGGTCGCCGTGCCAATGGCTCTGCGTTTCCAACATGTCAGTGCAACCTTTAATGAAACACGGTAACAGATGTTAGGGACGATAAAAGAACAGGAAAAGAGTGGGAAGCAGAAGGCTGCTAATGACATGTTTAGCTTCTCACTTTGTCTCTCGAAAAGCAGATATACTATGTTCGACTGCTTTAATTTGAGCCACGTTTTTTTTTCCACACTCGGGGTCAACTATGCGACATGGCTGCCCACTCACATCAGGCAGAAGAAGGTGCGTCTCTTCAGCTGTCAGACAGCAGGGGAGGTCTAGATGGAATAAATAGTTATCGGAGTGTATGTATGCATGTCAGCATATTGTTTTTGTATGCGATTCAAAAGAGTTGAATCTCATATAAACATACAGTAGCAGACGTTGATGACGATTAATGAGCAGTGGCGTGCACATACATTTGGAAGGCTTGCGTTTGTGCGCCATGCCCAATGGCTGCGTCAGTGAGATGCGTGGCGTGACGTGCGACGACAATAGAGAACAATCCTGCAGCTTCTTTTCTTTCTGCTCGCGTTGTTTGTCTCAACAAGACGTCAAGCTTTGTGTGAGATTAGACTGTGAAGAAACACCGGTCGCAAGGGAGTGATGTTTTTTCTGGAACCCAATCACTGTCGTGGGTCTAGCTCCACCCAAGAGAAGTGTACCGAAAAAAGGAAATGGTTGGGGCCAGTTACTTTGATACTATATTAAACAGTTCCACTTCAATACTTCATAACGGCACCCTTTTTGATTGTAAGGGCACCCATAGGAAACAGAGTTGCAAGGGCATGTTATAGGGCACTGCATCACTTTTCTAGAAAGGCACTCCTTTATAAACAGCGTTTTAATTTATATATTGCTTTAGAGGCCACACACAGCCAGTAGGGCACTTCCCCATGTTTTTACCACTCTCGAGGGTAGTTTAGCGTGTCTTGTGACTCAAGAGGGCACTTTAGCGCGCGGCATTTTTGTCCATTAAGGCAAAAACGGCCGCCCCCCCCCCCCCCCCCGCCCCTGTGCACGCCACTGGTAATGACAGGAAAGAGTGGGGAGTCATTAAAAGCAGGAGGCTGCTAATGACATGTTTAGCTTCATTTCGTCGCTCTTCAAAACATGTCCACAATCCCGCACTTGGTGAGGAGACATACCACCTCCTCGTGTGTTTATAAAGATGTCACTTTGAGCCACTAATGTTTACTATGTGACTTGGCTGCCCCACTCACTTTGGCTCAGGCTAACATTAGCCAAAAGAAGGTGTGTCTCTTGCGCTGCGTAGCATTGCTAGCCAGCAACGCTTACCACACACTTACATTGACTGACAGGTCAGCGCTGACAGCCGGGCAAGTTTGTAACGTGACAATTGGCAGCGGCACGTTACGTAAAATGGCAACTTCGCAGCATAATGACAGAGCTACATTAAAAAAATATGGCACTCGCTAATGCTAGCTTACCTGCAGGACAACTTCGCTGGGTAGCTGGGCCGCCCGGAAAAGGTCAAGAACTCTCCCGTTTGATGCCACTTTTTTGGTGTTGTCCGTGTCGCAGTACACGAACAAATCCGAGTAGTATTTCTGCTCGATATCACTCAGCGTTAGGCTCTCCATGGTAGCAACAATCCGACCTGAAAAGCGGACTCGCTGGGTGTTGATTAGCCCTTAGCCAATGGCTGGGGCAGGATCCCAAAAAATGGGCGAGACTTCAGGATCCCAACTTAGCTAAGCGTTAGCGCACTAGCTAACGCAGAGGTTAGCAGAAGTAATAATGTTCACAACGCGCAAAAGTCGACCTGTTGTCGCTTGATATCGCGCTCTGTGAAAGTCTCAAACAGTGGCTGTTGATTAAGAGAGTCGTTCCGCACTTCACAAATCAAACACGGAACGTTTTCATACAGTTAGTTAACTTGTTGGGCCATCCAAGCCAAACAGCCAACAGCTGGCTAGTGCAGCTAACAGCTACGTTGATTCAAAGTCAGTGGCACTGACGTGAAGCTAACTAGCGACTAGTCGCTCAGTCCCGGACGTCTACCGCGCTAATGTCGCGCTACACGGACTTCTTGCCGCTTCCAACCGCTACGGGACGGCGTCCCCGTGTTTCCTGGAAACTAATTCCTCTGCGGGGCCGTTAGACGCAAAGTTTCAGGGTCTTTGGGTTCCTTCCTCTAGTAATCAAAGCCGCCATTCCTACAACCAGCGTCAACTCATTCAGAGCAAACAGATGGCTTCCGGGGGAGTCTTCAAAATAAAAGACCCCCCTTCGTGGAAATAACAACTGTATACTTCATTAGTTTTTTTTGTTTGTTTTTTTTTAATAGTTTTAGATGGAGTATTTGCTAGGTGCAAGATTCAAAAGGATCATAATAATTATTGTGTATATATGATTTGACGTATATCCGATCCAGGGATTTTCACCCATATCAGACCAATGTCTTTATGAAAATGAACGATTATTGGTTGGAACGTTGTATTAAATGAATAAATAAATAATTGTCTGTAGTACGATCATATTCTATTTATTATTGGCAACCTAGCAAATAACATCTCCCACGGATGTGATTTTGAAGGCTGCTTTTCCAGTTGATTGCATTTATTCCTAAATAAAATTTGTGCTTAATCATGTAACCACATGAAATGATCAGTTGCAGTTCTGTCGAGTAAAGGTGATTTAAATTCATTAAAAAATAGACATCCAATGATTTAGACCACTATGTTCCCAGCACGAGACTTTATTTTGAAATACATTTATCGAAATTTCCGGTTTAATCACGTGTGACATTTTTCTAACTTGACGTCCCGCGACGTCACTAGGCTACCATCCCATGGATGTATTATAAAAGCCCCGCCCCTTTGGCTCCGTTCATTCTTGTCCGAGTCAGCGCGAGCCAGGCAGGAACCCGGATGAGTACTTTCAAAATAAAGTCCACGAATTTGAATGAGAGCCCACCCTACACAACAAAATAAAATTCAACAGAGATAATTGGAATAAGCCGACGGTCAGACATAGGCCTCTCTCGTGACATATATTTTTTTTCATGTCATGACATGTAAATTATAACATTAATTAGGCCATCGAGTTATTTAGTCTGTACTTAATGGTAGTACATGAAAAAAACACGTTTTTGTGGTGTTATTTTGCATATGTTCTTACTGCAAAGTTGTTTAATAAAAATTCCTGGCGTGACTGCAACATGTAAACCTCTACATAGAGGCAGAAAACAAGCACATGAGAGCACTTATCTCTTTTTTTCCATATATGGAGCAGCAGCAAGGTGTCACCAGGAAGTCAGATGAGCTTTCATGGTGCATTCATGTGATGTGGGAAATTTGCTCACACGGCAAACATCCACGAATAATAAAACAAAAATAATAACAAAGTATGTTTTCCCAACTTAAGATAAGATAGTCCTTTGTTAGTCCCGCAGTAGGGGAATTCACAACGTACGTTACGTTACGAATTGAGTCACGTGGGATGTGTTGAAATGAGGGTGAACTCTCCATTAGACTTACACATTAACACAATAACTTACATTAAACGACTTTATCATAGTGCGCACAGACAGACATTAATGTGACACATACACATGTTGTTGTTTTTAAAGTTATACTTGCGTAAAACTATAAAACTATGTTGGCGAGGTACGCCCGGTAAACTATACGGTATTGGGAAACTTTCCGAGCACACCCTGAAGGCATCAGTATTGTACGGCAGCGGTGGTGCAGATTCACCAGAAAGTCGCTCATCATTCCATTACAAGCGAAAAACAATTAGAAAATCAAGGTAAATATGTGATTGTTAATCTTATTTTAAGAATGCTTTGTGTTGACCTCAATGTATTCATTTGCCAACGCACAATTCATTTTTTATCGATCTTAGCAGCAACTCCTTGGTCCAGTCTCTCAGCAGGTCTTTTGGCTAAAAGCTAAAAGCTACCGGCGAGTTCGCATTTTCGGCCAAGTGTAAATCCCTCAAACGTGCCGGAAGTCTTGTATAAACATCGCCGAATTGTGGCTGTAATCCCAGACACGTGAACGCAAAGACTCTCGCCAATAACAACGAGTTAAATCATAAGAATATATGTCTTGTGATCCTGGCACTGAGTGCTAATCCTCTATTTCCGCATTGGTTCTCCGCCCTATTCATGTTGTAGCTTGTTGCGTTCAAGTGACTGATCCGATCGTTTCTTCTTTTAAATGCACTGGTTATACTTGAGGTGTGTTAATATCTAATAAAAGTTTATGGGGTGTGAATGTGTATCGGTTTCCAGGTTATTTTTTTAAATATAAAAAAAATAATTTATTTATAGGAAAAACTCCAAATCCCAGACTCCCTTTGCAAATATCCAAACATTTGAATGACCTCACTGGGAATCCAAAGAAATTACCAAACAACTAAAAGTAAAGACATTTTCGCATGTATTAGCCTCTTTCGGAGTATTCGGCATACAGTAGATCTCTTAGTTAGACTTGCATCGGCACTTGTGAAAGAACTTCACACGAGCATGTTTGTCCGAAGTGCATATGATACCAAATGGGGAATTTTAAATCTTTGCGTAACATGTGCGTAAAAATGGATTATGTTTATGCCGATTTGAAATGTAGACCCCAATGAATGAACATATATATAACCTTTGAAAAAATAATTTCAAGTTAAATGTATTTTCTTTAGAATGTTTGTCTCATTCAATTACCTAAATGTGTTCTCTCTTCCAGCAACAATGAACGTGGATCACGAAATAAAAGTGCTGGTGGAGGAAATCCATCGACTTGGCACTGAAAGTGAGTCAGTTCTTATATATGTGTGTATATATGTATATATGTGTGTATATGTATATATATATATATATATACATATATGTATGTGTGTATATATGTGTATGTATATATATATATATGTGTGTATATATACGTATATATATATATGTGTGTATATATATATATATATATATATATGTGTGTATATATATATATATATATATATATATGTGTGTGTGTGTGTGTATATATATGTATATATGTGTGTATATATACATGTATATGTGTGTGTTTATATACATGTATACGTATATGTGTGTATGTATACCTATATATGTACATGTGTCTGTATATATCGGCGACCTTGAGTGTCTTGAAAGGTGCCTTAAATATAATGCATAATTATTATTATTATTATTATTATTATTATATACCTATATATGTATATGTGTGTTTATATATACGTATATATGTATATGTGTGTTTATATATACGTATATGTGTGAATATATATATGTGTATATATATATGAATATATGAATATATATATGTGTATATATATATGAATATATATGTGTATATGTATATATATGAATATATGTGTGTGTATATATATATATATATATATATATATATGTGTGTGTGTATATATATATATATATATATATATATATATATAAATCTATAAAATGGAAATATTGACACTGATGTCATCATTCAGTTAAGAAAGGGTCCAGTGTGTAGGAATTAGTGACACCTAATGGTGAGATTGCAGAGTGCAGCAAATGTAAATGACTCCTCTGTTCACCCCTCCCTTTCCTCGAAAACAGTGATAATCGTGACTCAAATATCACATTGTGGTGTCTCTGGCTATTCCCCACCCGTATTAACTAACCTGGTATCTCAGTGTTACAGGCGAACAGTATTTGTATTTGCTATTTCTGTAAAAAGATAACCGGGATGAATAGTAAATAACTGTAAACCACTGCTCGACGTCTCGCTTCAGATGCCGATGGTAAAACCAGCGTGACGTTTGGCACGTTGTTCCATGACGACAGATGTGCCAACATCTTTGAGGCGCTGGTGGGCACGCTGAGAGCTGCCAAGAAGAGGAGCATCGTCCACTACGAGGGCCAGTTGCTCTTGCAGGGCGTCCACGACAACGTTAGTATTGTGCTGCTCCAGCAGTGAGGCCGATACCACGACCGGACGGCCGTTAAGCATCTGTGGGTCTCAGCGAATCCCTCCAAAGTCTATTGTGTCGTGTTTTTAAGCTCGATTGCAACGACCCAATCGTATATCAGCAGACCCCAGATGAGCTTTCAGATTCCACTTGACAGTTTTGCCAAATTTTGAGCTTCATTCACATTTTCAGATGATGACAAGGAAAAGCAGAGTTTCTCTCTTCTGCCGGTGCTGCCATCTTATATCTCAACCAACGGGTCGATAATATCATTTTGATACGCTTTTAAAACTATAAACGCACAAAGTGTGAATGTCATTTTTCCTGTGTAAAAACACTGATTTTGTTTTGTTTTGTGCGTGAAACATGTCGTAACTATCGCAACAGAAATGCCTCGTTTGACATCAACAGGAGAGATGAGATTAAGACTTGTTCTTCATAGGTTTAATTGGGGGTATTTCAATCGCTGATATTTACTGAGATGAACTCGTCTTAGGGCTGAAACTCACTCATTATAGTCATAATAGATGAAAAGAGTACTTGTTTGGTCTGTGAAATGTCAGAAAATGTCGATCCAAACCTGGAAATGAATGTTTTTGTTTTGTCCACAAACCAAAGCAAAAAAAAATTGGTACAAAATTTGACAAAAACGTTATACTATACTATGTCGTCCAAAATGTGATAATTTTTTGGAAAAAAAATGTTTGGTCCAAAATTTGACAAAAACTTTGTACTATATTATGTCGTCCAAAATTTGAATTTTTTTTGATCCAAAATGTGACAATTTTTTGGGAAAAAATATTTTTGACCCAAAATTTGACAATTTTTTGGGGAAAAATGTTTTGGTCCAAAATTTGACAAAAACGTCATACATTTTTTTGTTTTCAATTTTTTTTTCACATTTTGGGGAAAACATTTTTAGTCCAAAATTTGACAATTCTTTTGAAAAAAATGTGTTGATCCAAAATTTGACAATTTTTTGGGAAAATCTTTTTTTGATCTAAAATTTGACAAAAACATCATACTATACTATGTCATCCAAAATTGAACAATTTTTTGGGAAAAAAATGTTTGGTCCAAAATTTGACAAAAACGTCATACTATACTATGTCGTCCAAAATTTGACAATTAAAAAAAAAAAAATAATAATAATAATTTTGATCCAAAATTTTACAATTTTTGGGGGAAAACATTTTTTGGTCCAAAATTTGACAAAAATCTATTTATCGTTGCAGCCCTGTTTGGTTTTAAAGCTGCACGAGCCAATTACCAATCAGAATTTTCCATATTAATCTAATGCAGTTTTAAAACGGTGTGTGGGGAAAACACTGACTGTGTCACCAAATTCCATTTCCTGTGTACAAAGAGCCATTCATTACTACCTCCTGTGGAGTTTTTTGAAAGAAAAAAAGGTTTAAAAAACAAAAAAAAGAAATACAACTTCTTTTTTTATAGAAACTACAAAGACAAAGTGCAAGTGCACCAAAAGCAGACTTTTGCACCTTTTTGTACCAACTGCAGTGTCTTAAAGAGTAGTTTTAAATCTTTTTTTATATGTGGTCATGAGGAATTCTCTCTCTCTGTGATAAACAAACTTCAAAACTTGCCTTTTTGGGAAGAAATGGTTGATAAACAAACAAAAAAAGTGCTTTTTCTTTTTTATTACACAGTGATTGGAGCCAAACAACCAAAACACATTAAATGACGACACATGATCTTCATTTTTTTTCTTTTTTTAAAAATTGAATTCCAGCTGCTCGATTGTTTCCACGCTGCCATTAATCCACTTTTCCTTTTGTGCAATATTTGTCTGCCATGTCAGGAAAAAATAGCCAAAAAAAAGAAGTAACCTTTTACTTTGAAAAACATTCCATTTTCATTCCATTCTTTTCCATGTTGTCCAGTAAATATTGGGCCTCATTATTATGGGTTTGCTTTACATGAACTGCTGTTTAAAATCTTCAGGTGTTGGTGCTTTGACTTGAATTAACTGTGTGTCGTTGCATGAATTTGGCGGAAATTGGGTCAGTGAGTTTAAAACCTAATTCTGATTGTGAATGAATCCAGTGGGTCACATGACACACACACACACTCACACGCTGCTTGCCTCACTTGTCATTTTCTGGATTAGCCTGCTGTTTCTGCTGTGTGTGTTGGGAGTTTAAGATGGGAGTTTAAAACCAACAGGATGCCTTTATAATGTTTTTTAAGTGCGTCATTACTGTTTTGTTTTGGTATGGGCAATAACACATTCCTGAGGAGTACAGAATGAAAAAATAAATTTGTAACACTTGAAACCTTCAGCCGCATTTTTGAGTCTTATTACTTTCCCTGATCCCTAAATAGAATCTGAATCACACTTTATTATTTAAGAGATGATAATCTTGGCAAGAATCTCATAATATTGGATTATTTTTACATTTCTGGCACCTTTTTAATCCTTTGCAGGAAAACTCCTCTACCCATCCTCTACTAAGAACCTTCCTAGAACTCGGAGTAATGGGTGTTGGGTTTCTTGCTCAAGGGTAGCCCGGCCTTTTTTTGACCTGGTGAGGATTCAAAACCTTCGGGTTACAAGCCCAGTTTCCTTTCCACTTAGCCATTCTTGGCGTGTTGGCTAAAGCCGAATTGGACATTAACTTCTTCTGTTTGATAATTTGATTATAAGTCACATTTAAACTGTTTTAATTTGCATCTGACAAGCAAGCAATGTTAAAATTGTCAGTTTTGTGAATGGAGTTTGGTGCACTCATCTGACTTTTGAATAATTTGTTATTTTATATTTAAAAATATCCATTATTTGATGTATTTTAATAGCACTGGCGCTACACGGGCATTTGTACACTGACCGCATTGCATTAATTTGCCGAACTGCACATGTCAGCAGTAAAAATCCACCATGTTGACTTAATATAGTAGGAGACGTGATGATTAATGCAGCCTTGAAATATCACCACCCAGCCTGGTACACTATCTGCTGTCATAACTGCTAAATAGGACAGTGATGCCTCCCCCACAAGTATGTGACACTGATCACTTCTCTTCCTCTACTGTACATCTCCAATCCCCTTTAGCTACTGGTGCTTTCAAGTACCGTGGGGAAATCCCTGATAGGACAGATTATGTAGCTCCAAACGTCTCCTGACCTCGTCGTTTCAGCAGGTGTTTATCGTTTTGATAATAAATAATTCCCTATATTTACCCAAAATAGTATTTACAAAATCATTTCTATGGGTTTTAAAGGAGAGCAGCTCTATAAACTGAAGTTGTTTATTGTCATCTAGCTAGCTAGCTAGCTAGAACTAGCTAGTTAGCGAACGTGCTTATTAGCTAACTATCATATGGAAGGAGTGTCCAATTTGCCTATTCCCCAAATCTGCATGTTTAAGATTAAATTAAATGAATGTGATGTATATCTTCTTATAATAGAAAAATCAACAAAATAGTTTTATATATTACCTTTGTACTCTAAATTATGTCATAATAATAATATACTCTTTTGATTTTAGTAGCAAATGTCTTTCTTTATTTACAAAATATAAAGATATTCCGCTTACAAATGGGTATCATTTTAAATTTTACTTCACTGAAAAGAGAGCCAACAGTTTATTGTCATCTAGCTAGCTAGCTAGAACTAGCTAATTGGCAAACGTGCTAATTAGCTAACTATCATATGGAAGGAGTGTCCAATTTGCCTATTCCTCAAATATGCATGTTTAAGATTAAATTAAATGAATATGATATATCTTCTTTGAATACAAAAAGCAACAGAATAGTTTTATGTATTACCGTTGTACTCTTAATTATGTGATAATAATATACTACACTATTTACAAAACATAAAGATATTCCGCTTACAAACACGTATCATTTTAAATTTTACTTCAGTGAAAAGAGAGCCAACAGTTTATTGTCATCTATCTCGCTAGCTAGAAATATATATATATATATATATATATATACATACATATATTGTACTCTTAATTATGTCATAATAATAATATACTATTTGGATTTTAGTATTTGTAAACGTCTTGCTTTATTTACAAAACGCTTACAAACACGTTTCATTTTAAATTTTACTAAACCGAAAAGAGAGCCAACAGTATATTGTCATCTATCTAAACTAGCTAATCACTGAACTAGAACTAGCTAATTGTCAAACTAGCTAATTATCGAAATATCTATATGAAAGGGTAAAATCCGAGCTTTGCTACAGACACTGAACGCAACGTAAGTCTTTGACAGCCAATGGCGGGGGGCGGGGTCTTGTGACGTCAGGGGGTGGAAGAAAACAGCAGAGCAGGAATCAAAACAAGAGACGGACACGCCTTCGCCCTGAAAGGTAATTTATTCGCTGTACGTGCAGCGCGGAAACCTCCCTGTCGTCCACGAGGAGACTCAAAACAATACAGAGAAACGAAGGAGAACAAATAAACTACAAAAAAAAAAAAAACCACCAGGGAACCGCTGCACTAATGGAGTCCACGGAAATGTCAGGCAGCGCTGACAGCCGCCGCCGCTGGTAGAGGTCGAAAATAACACTGACATCCGAATCCTGTACAATGCCCAACCAGAAGAACAACAAGGGAAAGAAAAGCAAACGCACCAACAGTAGCGGAGATGAGCAGGAAAATGGAGCCTGTGCTGCTGCTGCTGCTGCCGCCACTGCTACTGCAGCCGCTGCCGCTGCAACAGGAGGCGCAGCCGCGGCGGCCGTGGCGCCTTCGGCGTCGGCTTCAGCTTCAGCTTCAGCGGCTGCTGCACCGAGGACCGAGCGCACCAGCGGTAAGACACAGCGGAAACGGACAAATGTGTGGTCGTGTCAGAAGTTAGGTCGCTGGTGTTGTTGCCTTCCTGCCACAGGAAAGCTCCGTCCTGACTGTCACATACATGCACGGTGAACCCCCACCACACTCCTCTACCCGCCCACTGTGCACTTCTGCCCCACCTGGAGAGAGCACAGCACCAAACTTCTATCTAAAATGTCGGCATTTTAATGCTTCCTCGGTTATTAGCCCGAATGTAGCCCGTAGTGGCTCATCACGACTTTAGGCCTAGCATGAATGGAATGATTTATTGTCATCGTCGTTGTCAACTAGCAAGTAGCCAATCCTAATCGGTGCTAAAATCACAGTTTATGCTGTAGCTTTGTAGGCTCAGTGTTGTGTTTGCTGTCGAGGAGATTACGGGAGGGAACTACGGCTATAAAAGTTAACCTATTATTGAATTTATGGATATCCCATGCAAGCCGAATTTTAAAGTGACTAAAAATATTTCGTGGAAATGATTCAGACATGCTTAAACTGGCTCCGGTTGTCCCTGACACGCAGGCAATCGTACACTTGTGAAAGCCGTCAACGGAGTTCGGCGCAGCGAGCTCCTAGCTACTTATCAGCCACGAAAATAAGGTTCCTTGTTGTGAAATGTGGTATCTGGGTGTGTGTAATGACACATCGCAGCACGTCGTTATCTTTACATCCACGTCGATGATGGATGGCTGTTGCAGTTGAAGTGCAGGCCTCGGTTTCCCTTGATTTCCTGACGCGTCGTACCTTGTCCAGTTTGTGGTTGTGGCCCTTCTCCTGGGGTAATACTGACATCTCACCGCTTGTCCGCGCACTCAAGCTCATATTCATAATCCAGTACTGTTTTAGGCACAGTCACCTAAAACAGTTTGCTTTGTCCCATTAATATTTCAAATATAGTTTTTTTTATAGACTTTTATTTTGAAAAACCACCTCGCTCCATATCTGAAAACCCATGCTTCATGTTTTAGTAAAACAAAGCCTGTGTTAAAACAACAACTTATTTTGCTGTTAAAAATCAATAAACTGAACAATTGGTCATTTATAATTGTAAATATATATATATGTATAATTATAAAGTAACACGACTAATTAACAAATTAACTATGTTTTTTAAGAAGTGTAGCTAGAACTAGCTAATTAGCAAACGTGCTAATTAGCTAACTATCATATGGAAGGAGTGTCCAATTTGCCTATTCCCCAAATCTGCATGTTTAAGATTAAATTAAATTAAATGTATATGATGTATATCTTCTTATAATAGAAAAAGCAACAGAATAGTTTTATATATTACCTTTGTCCTCTTAATTATGTCATAAAAATAATATACTATTTTGATTTTAGTACTTGCAAATGTCTTGCTTTATTTACAAAACATAAAGATATTCCGTTTACAAACACGTATCATTTAAAATTTTACTTCACTGAAAAGAGAGGCAACAGTTTATTGTCATCTAGCTAGCTAGCTAGAACTAGCTAATTAGCTAACTATCATATGGAATCATGTGTTAAAACAACAACTTATTTTACCATTAAAATCATTAAACTGAACAATTGGTAATTTATAATTGTAAAGTAATCCAACTAATTAACTTTGTTTTTAAAGAAGTGTAGTAAACATACAGTTGATAATGTTCTGTATAATCAGTCAAATCATTTGTTAATTGACCATATTTTATGCTCAGTAATCGATGGTCACTGACACCAATAATCCCATGATTGACCTCATTCTGGATTTAGCATCATCTCAGATTAGGTCATAAACACGCGTTGCTAATAGAATATTTATTCCCTGCATATTCCCCCGATGATTACACGTCCACTGACTGCTGTGAAAACTCCCAACAGGTCATTATAATCAGATTAACACCTAGTACATGTTTACATAATGTGATTAATACTGTATGACTGGACAAAAGAGGCAACTATTATAGTAAAATACTAACTAGGGTGTTAGTTGTTAATTGACATGTGCTCGTTCCAGCTTTATAAATAGAAAAATATAGAAGTTTTTCTCCATTTTTATGACCTGGTTCCTTTTGCAAATCTGTAAAATGTTAACTAATCCCCTGTGCTCCCTCAGAGGTCCAGTGTGCGACTCCTCTCGGCTGCAGCCTGGGCCGTGCCATCGACCTGGAGAAGGACGAGTACCAGCGCGTGCTCTGCAACAACGAGCTCTGCCCGTACGGCAACTGGATGCACCTGCAGTGCTTCTACGAGTGGGAGAGCTCCATCCTCGTGCAGTTCAACTGCATCGGCCGCGCGCGCTCCTGGAACGAGAAGCAGTGCCGGCAGAACATGTGGACCAAGAAGGGCTACGACCTGGCCTTCAGGTTCTGCTCGTGCCGCTGCGGACAGGGTCACCTGAAGAAGGACACCGACTGGTATCAGGTGAAACGCATGCACGACGAGCGCAAGAAGAAGCCGTCGGAGAGGAGCGCGGGCAGGACTGGCGCATGTGGAGGCGCCGTCGGTTCTGGGGACGGGTTTTTTGAGGAGCTTAAGAAAAGTAAGCCAACTTTAGGAGGAGCAGCAGCAGGAGCAGGAGCAGCAGCAGGAGGAGGAGGTAAACAATCCCACAGAGCCTCGAGTCAGGAGTTACCTCGTAGACAATCAGTGGACCGGCAGAACTCTATAGAGAGAGGAGCAGCTGCAGGAGGAGCCTGTCCTCCAGGACTTCCTCAGAGATCTCCCTGTGACTCTCCTGGACAATCCCCTCCTACCGGTTTCTCCCTCTCGCCCACTGCTGCCTGTGGACCAGGAGGCGCAGGAGCAGGTCTGCGGGGTTCCCGTCAGCTGGGCGAGTTTCTAAAATCAGCCGTCCACATGGACCCGCAGAGGAAGCACCTCCTGATGGGAGGAGCCCTCAGCAGGAGCGGCGGCTGCCCGGTGGGAGCCGGCGCCGGAGGTCCTCACCTGGACCCCGGCTCCGTCCTTCCCCTGCCGCTGTCCCTGGCTCTGCCGCTGCACCACCGCCTCACCTCCGGCAGCATCGGTGACGGCGCTCACCCTCACCCGGTTCAGTTCCTGAGGAGGCTGGACCTCTCGGAGCTCCTCACCCACATTCCTCGACATAAGCTCAACACCTACCACGTCCGCATGGAGGACGACGCCCAGGCCGGCCAGGGGGAGGAGCTACGCAGGTCAGAGCGGCAGGAACATGTGTTTTATCATGTTTACGTGAACAAATCTGATCTAATCGGTACGGAAGAGGATTAGGGCCACACAGGAAACTAATATTTGAGTTCTGACTTTATTCTCAGAGGTCAAAATTCTGAGTTTAAAGTCAGAATTCTGAGAATAAGTAAAGTTCAGTTTAAATTCAGATGAATAAAATTTCGTTTAAATTCAGAATTCTGAGTTTAAAGTCAGAATTCTGAGAATTAAGTCAAAATTCTGAGAATTAAGTCAAAATTCTGAGTTTTAAATTCAGAATTCTGAGAATAAATAAAATTCAGTTTAAATTCAGTTAAATAAAATTTTGTTTAAATTCAGAATTCTGAGAATTAAGTCAAACTTCTGAGTTTTAAATTCAGAATTCTGAGAATTAAGTCAAAATTCTGAGTTTTAAATTCAGAAATTCTGAGTTTAAACTCTGAAAAGTCAGAATTCTGAGTTTAAAGTCAGAATTCTGAGAATAAATAAAATTCTGTTTAAATTCAGTTAAATAAAATTTAGTTTTAATTCTGAGAATAAAGTCAACATTCTGAGTTTTCAATTCAGAAATTCTGAGTTTAAACTCCAAAAAGTCAGAATTCTGAAAATAAAGTCAGAACTCCTATGTGGCCCTAATACTCTTCTGGAAATCGGCAACTGATTTTTACAATTTAAACTTTTAAACTACACTGGAAACTATAAACTATAATCGAGTGTAAATACTTAAAGTAAATGTGTCATCATTCAATATCAGATTTTGACACCTAAGGAGTAAAGGTTCACTTCCTGTAGTTAAACGTGGTTAGCTGCTACTTTTTCAGCATGTTTTGGCCTAAAACCTTCCTAAAACATCCCTGGTGCTGTTAATGGTTATTATGACGTAAAAACGAATCAGTGTGGTGATGTTTTACAGAAGAACATTATAAATGTTGTGTGCACTTGGTAATTCTTAACTATTTTTAAAGCAGCCACCTCCAGTGATATTAAAAAACTGGATGAAAACACCGTCACTGTTTTAGTTGCCTGCTCTCATGCTGCTGTTTTTACTGAGGTCTAAAATAGTTGCTGGTGACGACTCGCTCGAACACCAATGAAAACCCCTCAAACTGATTCGATGGATTTATCAAAATAGTCAGTGTGTTAACTTAGTCTTTGATTAGTAATCTAATAATCCTGAGAGACGAGATTACGATTACTAGTCTGAACGTTTGGTTTGATTCTCAGATTGAGCTCTGTTCACCCGTAGGTTCATCCTGTCGGCGCTCAGCGCGAGCCAGAGGAACGTGGTCAACTGTGCGCTGTGCCACCGCGCGCTGCCCGTGTTCGAGCAGTTCCCCCTGGTGGACGGAACGCTGTTCCTCAGCCCGTCGCGCCACGACGAGATCGAGTACGACGTCCCGTGTCACCTTCAAGGTCAGCGTTTATTATTATTTATTTTCCTCAAACTTTTGTGTCGGGCTGAATAGGAATTTAACGTTTAACTTTTAGTTAAATCGGTGAGGTTTGATTTTCAAAACTGCCTCATTTTATGTTGGGAAAAAATGGAAGATATTGTTTATTTACTGAGGAAATGTCCCGGGACTTTACGTTATATCACATTGTAGATGAACACAACTCACAAAAACAATGGTTTAAGTTCATTGAATTTTCAGCTTTTAAATGTCATATAAAAACATGTATTGTTTTGTTTTTTGAAAAAATCTGAGGTCTTTTTTGAGATTTCTTAAAAAAAATTTTTTTATATTTCATTCATTTCACCTGGTTAAGAGTCACAGAATAATAATGCATATATTACATTAGCCTACTGTATAAATAACAACAACAATAATCATTAAACAAGAAAAGCACGCCAAGAAAATCTATAAAAACACCTAGAAAAATCATTTTTTTGCACTAAATAATAGTGGATAACCATGGATAAATAAAGTGCTTTTTCTGTTTGTATCATATCCTGTTTTTCTACGTAAAATCTATCGTTATTTTCTTTAAATTCTGTCGCTGTGGTTTCCTTCTTTCTTTCTTCTACAGGCAGGTTAATGCACTTGTACGCCATCTGCGTGGACTGTCTAGAAGGCGTCCACAAGATTGTCTGCATCAAGTGCAAGTCGCGCTGGGACGGGAGCTGGCACCAGCTGGGCACCATGTACACGTACGATATACTGGCCGCCTCGCCGTGCTGCCAGGTACAGACGCTAGACACTGTGCTCAATCTGTAGAATAATGATTTAATTTGTTTGGATTAGAGGCTCAAACGAAGAACCCTGGTTTATACAGTAGAAAAAGTATTTCCACCACCAGAGGAAGCTAGCGTACCACAAGTTTTGGCATGCTAGCTTACACTAGCATAGTAAGCTAGTGTTTACTAGTTTACACTATACTATAGTGTTTCCACTATGCTAGTGTTACCTGGTATCAGGTACTTTTAAGCTACTTTTTTTACCTGTTCTGGCGAGGTTCCAAGCTAGCTGAGGCGATACTGTGCGTACTATAACGTCATAATCCTACAAACGTGCGTTAATCTCCCAACAATTGCCAGAGGAAATGTCTAAAATCTCAATATTTAACACAGGAGTCTGGTGTACCTTGTGTTAACGTACGGCACGTTTCCATGATGACTGACGGGAAAAAGACACGCGTGACGTCATGTTTACGTGCTTCGGCATCGGAGTCCATTTACCGTATACCAGTTAGCTGCGTCTGCTCCTTCGCTAGTGCACAGACAGTCGAACTGGAGCGGTCTGTTTATTAAACGAAAAGAGCAGCTCAACAAATAACCAGCGAACCTGTGTAACTGCGTATGTGTGCCTCTGTTTTTAAAGTTTAGCGTTACTTTAGAAACTCATTTTAACAAATGGGGAGTCACGTAAACATGATGTCACGCACATCTTTTTCAGGTCAGTCGTCAAGGAAACGTGTCATTTGTTAACGTGGTTACGCACGTTAGCGCATGGCGTGTTTCCACGACGGCACCGGAGTCCAGGCACCGTTTACCAGTTGGTTCCGTTAGCTGCGTTAGCTCCTTTAGCGCCATTAGCGCAGCTACAGTTGAACTGGAGTCCTCTGTTTATTAAACGAAAAGCGCAGCGCTATAAATAACCAGCTTAAAAGTTTAGCCAAAGTTTAGCGTTAATTTAGAGACTCATTTTGACAATCGGGAGTCACGTAAACGCGACGTCACGCACGCTGTTAACCGCTGTTAACCGCTGTTAATGTATTAATGTGCCCAGCAACCTGACCTCGTCCTCCCTGTGTGTGTGTGTGTGTGTGTGTGTGTGTGTGTGTGTGTGTGTGTGTGTGTGTGTGTGTGTGTGTGTGTGTGTGTGTGTGTGTGTGTGTGTGTGTGTGTGTGTGTGTGTGTGTGTGTGTGTGTGTGTGTGTGTGTGTGTGTTTCTTCAGGCTCGTCTCAACTGTAAACACTGCGGGAAGCCGGTGGTGGACGTCCGCGTGGGGATGCAGTATTTCTCCGAGTACAGCAACGTCCAGCAGTGTCCTCACTGCGGTAACCTGGACTATCACTTTGTCAAACCCTTCTCCTCCTACAAAGTCCTCGAGGCCTATTGACGAATGTGGTTCACGCGCGCTAGTTCAGGTGCTTCTGTTCTCATCGTTTGTTTGTTTTTAACACGATTTAGGAAAAGATTTTTATTTTATTTTTGGTGGGTGGGTGGGCGGGGTTTAAAGGTGGTTTTATGTTTTCAAGTTCTCACTCTTCTTTTGTTTTCTATGTATAGGGAAAAGTATGACTCTAGTTTTAAAAAGGATAAATAATTAATAAATAACAGTTCCCGGGACAGTATATAAATACAAATCTCTGCTGATTTGAAGAAAGGTGTTTAAAAAAAAGTGTCAGGTCAAGCGTTGAACACATTTATCCGTGACAAGTGAATGTATCCGTATGCCAAAATTTGCTTTCAGTTTTATTTTTTACCAAAACAAAATAAAAAATAAAAACAAAGATGAATCTTGATTAAAGCAGAGAAAGGATACGCACTGGTGTTGTTTGGTGTATGTTTTGTTTTAATCAATTCACAGTCTCTGTTGGTGAATAGTTGTCTGGAGTTTGGATGACGTCAGCGCCGCCGAGTTGACCGTGTTCCGGTTGACGTTAGAGGCTAACGTGACGCGAGCCGGGAACAATCGCGACGCTCCTTCACGGTATTTCGCTCACACAGACACACAATCGGACAAATCCGGTGCAATTCAAAAATCTAAATACAAATCAGCAAAAGCTAATTTTAGCCGAGACATGTTTGGGCTCTTTACTACTTAATTTTTGGGAAAAATACTTGTGTTATGTTGAAATGTGTTGTTGACCGCTTTATACCTCATGAACGGTCTGAAAATGACAGTATCGTAGTTTGCGATATCGCTATCGGACTAATATCAGTATCGGTAGATACTCAGGAGTTTGCCATAACGGTATCGGACACAAAAAAGTGGTGTCGTGCCGTCCCTTACTTAATGTGAAACAAATAACGCAGTAAAGTAAAACGACGCGTAAAAGTAGCTGTGGTTTGTGAGGTTGGCTCTGACTTTCCGAGTTGGAAATCCGACTTCCGACTACAACTGGAACGCGTGGTGCGAGGGTAGCTAGTACAAAAGAAAAAGAATCAGACATTAAACTAAATTAAATTTATAGTGAAAGACCAATTTGATGCCGTTTTTGCCCCAAGCAAAGGTGGACGCTAGGGCTGAACCAATTTTTGAATAAACATCTAATTGCGATTATTTTGACCGACATTGCAATTGCAATTTTTTTCCATCATTATTCTCATTTTCAGAAAGTTTTGTTTCTGAAGTTTTGTTTTTTTTGGCTTTTGGTCGCATCACATTAGCACACCACCTAAAATAGCAACTTTAACAATAGCTAAAAACACAATTTCGATAAAAAGGCGATGAACCGTTCAGCCCTAGCGGACACGCTTTACTCGACAAATCCATTCCCCGTAGTCCAGCTGAACAGCATGGGAAAGCGCACATTGTCCCAGTTGTCATCGAGCCATTTGTGTTTTTGACCGTTCACATTCAAAGCTATTTCTTCTGCAACAATTTCAGCTCCAGTTTTAAAACACGTGACGCCAGGACCCTCCAGTACGTCATACGGTAAGTGTTGCTTCATGGAGACGCTTGATAGTTGTGATAAACTGTTTTATTTCCGTCAGTTCACTGCGCTGCAGCAGGTCCCTCTTCTGTTGTGTCCGTGGTGCCGACGGGCTTTTCTTCGCTGCTCTGAGCGCCCTTCGGACTGGAGTCGCCTGGAGACGTCTTTCGTTTTTTCGCAATCTCCTTCGCCGAGGGCGGACGGAGGACGCACGCGGCCGCTTTACCCTCACGTATGACGGTCGGCGGCATCACGAATCCATACATGACCTCCATTTGTTGCACCATCTGCTCCAACGTTGCGTCCTGGGGGAGAAGAAGATTTCCCGTGTTGATATTTGAAAGAAATGTTCACTTTATAATCCTTCACGATTATTAAATTAAAATCAGGTTTAGGGCTGCAATGTTTAATCGATTATTAAGATTTTGCGATCTCTTTGCTCCACCTAACACTGAAATCATTGAAACTGAATTGTTTTGGTTTGTGGACAAAAACAAAGACTTTCAAGAACATCATTTCCATGTGATTTTTTGACATTTTATGGACCAAACAAGTACATTGATCGTTAGCTGCCGTCCTAATCAGGATATGGACTAATTTAAACATACATGTTCGGATTTCCGAACAGTACGTGGCAGTTTATCTGTGCTAAATAACAGAAAATAGCTATAAAATACTGGTCATACTAGAGCAATTGTACAAAGATCTGGTATACATACAAACACACGTGTTGTTTTTGTGTTTCTCGAGTACTCGATTGGTCCAGAAAATGTCAGAAAATGTTGATCGGTGTTCTCCAAACCTGGAAATGATGATGTTCTCAAATGTCTTGTTTTGCCCACAAACCAAACATGAATGAATGCACTAAGTTTTAATGATTTCTTTGTTAGGTTTAAAGAACTAAAAGTCTCCTCCACCTCACCAAGTTTTCTGTGGAGTCCTTGCGTCCCGCTCGCAGACTCATCCGAACGTGGTGCTTCTTCTTCAGCCAGATCTGCACCTGTTTGAGCTTGGTGGCGAGGTCGTGAGACGCGATGCCGGGGGAAAAGGCGAGCTCCTTCACCTGCACAGCAGCTGTGGACAACACAACACGACCATAACAATCTCTGTACGGCCTGAGTGCACAGCTGTGATGTACAGGACGCCACATACTGTACCTGGCTTTGCTTTCTCTTTCTCCCGCTGTTTCATCTGCTCTTCGTGGATCTGCTTGCCGCTCATCAGCTGGTAGACGGGCGGATCTTTGTCTTTATCGACAAGCACCAGCTTTAGCCCACGCTCGTCCAGTATTCTGAGCACATCTGCTCGATGCATGGTGCCCATGCTCTCTCCCGAGTCACCGATCAACTCTACTAGCCGTTCCGGGATCCTGCGGCCTATGCTGATGAGAGGGACGTCCTGCTTTTTCTTTTTCCGTGGTGCAGGAGAAAGTTCTGTGTCACCTGCTTCTGTGGAGTGTGAACACCATCTCCTGGAGAAAGCAAGGACGCTTGAACAGACGGGGGATTTGAGGAGCTGTGATGCTAGAGGCTGGGAACAAGGACGGACGGCCCATACAGCTCTCGCTGCATGGTTTAGCACCCTCCTCAAACAAACTGCAGACATAACCTGCACAAAACAAGGGGTGGACATCAAGTGAGAGGCCTTATGTGATTATATTATATTATTTTTCCTGTCTGAACCTGCTATTACATAAAAATGTAATGAATGTAAGCACAGTAACTACATTAAATCAAGTTTAATAAAAAACAAAAGCCTCATAATTCAACAGTTCAACAATTATTTTATGTTTGGCTTCCATATTAATCATACCAGCCTCCATTCACCAAAAAACGATTATTCAAATAAAAATTCACGTGTAACATAATGCCGAATTAAAAATCAGTCATCCACGATATGTGACATTTATTCGCGTGTGTAAATAATCGTTCCCTGGCTCTGTAATACATACATACATTAAAAACTGTAGGGTTTTTGAAGGGGAGTCTGGTGTTGACAGAAATGCCCGTGGACAGTAGCATTATGGGAAATGTCAGTTGAATCGCTTCTCAACACTTACGAACTTTCCATTTACACTCACGCTGTGTGTTCGTCATTAACGCTGCGCAATAGTTTTCAAAAAGCTGCGTCTTTTACTCACTGTAGGTCAACGGTGTTTATTCATGCTCTCCATTGGTCTCGTCTTCTTCCGCCATTCTTCTTACTCTGTTCAGTTTAAGGGGAGTTGGCAGCCATCTTGAATGCGCGTTACCGCCACCCACTGGACTGGAGTGTGAATCGGCAATTTCTGAGATTTGTTCCCCCCCCTCCGCTCTGCATTAATCACTAAAGACTAGTTTTGTGATAGATAGATAGATAGATAGATAGATAGATAGATAGATAGATAGATAGATAGATAGATAGATAGATAGATAGATAGATAGATAGATAGATAGATAGATAGATAGATAGATAGATAGATAGATAGATTATTTTTGAAATGCCCTGATGCACTTTGACAATGAGCTGACTTTCTTCAAAAAAACAAAAAGTATGTCGGAATGACTTGAAATTTACCATCATAATAGTCGGCATGGCCCTGAACAAGGATCTGTTGAAAATGTTTGCAAACCTCATAAGGAATAATTTTAATGAATTTTTGAAATTCAGGAAATGGCCCATTTGCCGCGATGCACTTTGACAGTGAGCTGACTTTCTTCAAAAAAACAAAAAGTATCTCGGAATGACTTGAAATTTACCATCATAATCATAAAAGGTAAAAAACACAGATCATTTAAAAGAAGTTTGAACAATAACTTCCATCACACAAAGACAACCAAGTGTAAAATTTTTCTGACGACAGCTCTTGTGCAGCCAGGAAGGACGACAATCCGGAGGAGCTTTATTTTAGCTGGTGTCCATTCTGGCATTGTAGGCATCTAACTGAGCATCAAGTTCTTCTGCTGATAGTTGCTGCTTGCTGGTGCCGCCGCCACTGCCACCACGTCCATCATGGTGTGCATCCTTGATTTTCAAATTTTTTGGAGGAATTAAAATTTCGCTGATTTATCACACGACACCAGGCAGGCAGCGGCTCATCAGCAGCGGCTGCGCTGTGTGGAGCGGGGAGGTGGGGCTGCTGACCTGGGTGAGACACTTTCACACGGTTCACCGCAGAACATGGTGTTATACTGAAACGACGAGGTGTCCATTCACCAATATGCGAGCACAAATGTATTTTGCATTAGCATGCTACTACTTTGCGGCAAGCCTGTATCTAAAGGTAAGGTAGCGAGGCTACGATTAGCATTAGCTTCGGGCTAACATAATACAAAAACTGTGCAACCTCATTAACGCAATTTTTTTTTTTTTTTCAATTAGCATTAGCGTAGCTAGATGTTGTGACTAATGAGGTGGCACAGTGTTTGTATTATGTTAGCCTTTACGTTCCTTATCATGCATTACCATCACTGAAAAATCTTCTTCAGCTCCCACTGTAGGAATACATACGTCCTACGGGCACGGCACCAGTTATAGTTAAATGAAATGATGCGCCAAACAAGCATGTCCAGTGTGTGTCCTTTGAAGTGTGATGTTGTTTGGATAAATTTGCATGGGACAGTAGCATTTGGATCCACCCCTCATGGCTTTACATGAACTGTGGATTTGCAAGACAAATATCTTGTACTCTGTTTTTGCAGCGTACAAAGACAGACAACTCGACTGTGTGTGACATAACAGTGCTGATGTTCGGAAACAGAGGAAGGTAAGATCTGATTCTGGAACCAAAGCTGCTCGAAATCTTCCGCAGGCGCGAATGGATCTGACTCCTTGACTGGGACGTTAATTAAAATCAAAGGGAAAATGACCTCAAAGTTTGCCGGGCTTCTGTGGATTTCCCTTGTTTGTAAGAACAATTCAATTCTCTTCAAGTTCTCATCTGTTATAAACGTACCATGTTGAGAATGTAACCCTAGTTTTGTTGTTGTTTTTCCATTTGATTTTAGGCGTTGTCGTAGCGAGGAAAAGTTACTGGGAGAAAAAAACCCAAACAAAACAGCTCTTCAAGAAACCCGGTGTAACACTTTGCCTTGTCCATGACAACTTCACCTGCATTATCGAAGCAGGAGTAAATAAAGACGGTAAGAATGCTCCTTTTTGAATTAGTCAAATATTTATGACATCAAAAACACCGACGACACAACCGTCCTGGATTAAAGTGCAGTTCTTCATCTTTATACTTATTTTAAATTGATGAATGTTTTTACTCTGCTTTAATACACCTGTTTAAAGTTGTCCTGGCACACTGCATTTGTATATATATATATATATATATATATATATATATACTGTATGTATGTATATGCATACATATATACATAGATATCATGTTATTTGCAGATTACGCCACTATATACTTTTGTATATATATGTATGCATATATACACACGTATGTATATATATATATACATTTATTTCCTCCGTGGCCAACAGAAAATAGTGGCGTCATCTGCAAATAAATGTTTTAATACATGTGATACTTATGCATAATGAACACTTTTGGTCCTCAAACTGACCCAGAACTGAATCAGCATTCACGGCGTCATTTATTCCTTTATATAATTCAAATGTATGTCGTTGTTACATTACTACTGCTACTACTGCTAGTTCTGCTCTGAACGAGTAACTTATTTCTTCACCTCACACCAGGCCCTTTATTTGTATTTCTTCAAGAACATCATGAGTACAGTGAGTCTACTTTTAGATTATACTGCGTTATCAAATACCAAATCAGCATTTGAAGCACACTCGTGAATTTAACCTCACTTTATTTCTGATTATAATCCACAGAGAAGCGGCAATTCTTGCCGAAACTGTCGACAAATGGTCCTTCTTATCTTCTGCATCTCGAACGATGGCTAACTCGGAGGGACAAAAAGGTGTACTTCCTCCATGGCGATGAGTGCAAGGAGTCATTTGGCAACCTGACAGGTGATAATTAAAAAAAAATGCGTTTTTGTGTATTGTTCCTGGTTCATCAGTGTTGTGAGCGTGTGATTTTAAATTGTGCACATGTGTGTGTGTGTGAGAGAGTTTGCTTTCAAAATGTCTGTTCATTAAAGGTGACACGGAACCATCCATCCACTCTAAACCAAATTCAACAAGATGTGACTTCCACTACAGTTCTTCGGTAGTGGAAGATGGAGCAGGGGCGCCAACTAACGGTAGTATTTCACACAACTAGTAAACGTAGTAAAAGTGCCTGTGTGTGATTATGGTACACTTCACAATAAAGTGCCCTGATGCACTTTGACAGTGAGCTGACTTTCTTCAAAAAAACAAAAAGTATCTCGGAATGCCTTGAAATTTTACGTCATAATAGTCGGCATCGCCCCGAACAAAGATCCGTTGAAAATATTTGCAAACCTCTTAAGTAATAATTTTAATGAATTTTTGAAATTCAGGAAATGATCCATCTGCCCTGATGCACTTTGACAGTGAGCTGACTTTCTTCAAAAAAACAAAAAGTATCTCAGAATGCCTTGAAATTTTCCATCATAATAGTCGGCATCGCCCTGATCGAGGATCTGTTGAAAATATTTGGAAATCTCTTAAGGAATTATTTTAATGAATTTTTGAAATTCAGGAAATGATCCATCTGCCCTGATGCACTTTGACAGTGAGCTGACTTTCTTCAAAAAAACAAAAAGTATCTCGGAATGCCTTGAAATTTTACGTCATAATAGTCGGCATCGCCCCGAACAAAGATCCGTTGAAAATATTTGCAAACCTCTTAAGTAATAATTTTAATGAATTTTTGAAATTCAGGAAATGATCCATCTGCCCTGATGCACTTTGACAGTGAGCTGACTTTCTTCAAAAAAACAAAAAGTATCTCAGAATGCCTTGAAATTTTCCATCATAATAGTCGGCATCGCCCTGATCAAGGATCTGTTGAAAATATTTGGAAATCTCTTAAGGAATTATTTTAATGAATTTTTGAAATTCAGGAAATGACCCATTTGCCCTGATGCACTTTGACAGTGAGCTGACTTTCTTCAAAAAAACAAAAAGTATCTCAGAATGCCTTGAAATTTTACGTCATAATAGTCGGCATCGCCCCGAACAAAGATCCGTTGAAAATATTTGCAAACCTCTTAAGTAATAATTTTAATGAATTTTTGAAATTCAGGAAATGATCCATCTGCCCTGATGCACTTTGACAGTGAGCTGACTTTCTTCAAAAAAACAAAAAGTATCTCAGAATGCCTTGAAATTTTCCATCATAATAGTCGGCATCGCCCTGATCGAGGATCTGTTGAAAATATTTGGAAATCTCTTAAGGAATTATTTTAATGAATTTTTGAAATTCAGGAAATGATCCATCTGCCCTGATGCACTTTGACAGTGAGCTGACTTTCTTCAAAAAAACAAAAAGTATCTCAGAATGCCTTGAAATTTTCCATCATAATAGTCGGCATCGCCCTGATCGAGGATCTGTTGAAAATATTTGGAAATCTCTTAAGGAATTATTTTAATGAATTTTTGAAATTCAGGAAATGATCCATCTGCCCTGATGCACTTTGACAGTGAGCTGACTTTCTTCAAAAAAACAAAAAGTATCTCTGAATGCCTTGAAATTTTCCATCATAATAGTCGGCATCGCCCTGAACGAGGATCTGTTGAAAATATTTGCAAACTTCATAAGGAATAATTTAAATGAATTTTTGAAATTCAGGAAATTACCCAGTTGCCCTGATGCACTTTGACACTGAGCTGACACTTCACAATAAAAACACAAAAATAATAAACCAAATAATAACCACACACACGTGTGTATATGTACATAATATGTATACACATATATAAAGGTCTAGTCTGTTGCTTTGTTTTCAATGCCTTTTCCTGTCCTTTTCAGTCACACGCTGTGAAGTGAGATGTTTTCATCTGAATACCATATGTGCCAATTCTTACGACAAAGACCGCTGCGTTAGTGTGGGTGAGTTCCACTTTAGGATAAGAATATTTGAAACCCATGATTAAGGCATTAAAAACCATCGGCCTAACGCTACATACTGCATGTTTAATTTATGATGTCCTAAAGTGAGATATCTCTTCCTTTCAGTACCAAATTCCCACTATGTCATCGATGTTACAGCAAAGGGGATAAACTGCGGCAAATGTCGTAATCCAGTGAATAAGCCCGAAGAAAATGTTCATCTAGGGGCGTCAAATGGAACACAACAGGCCGCAGCAGATACTGTGTAACTCACAATCCATTATGAGCTGTTATAAGAGGAAGCATTTTCTTGTTTTGTTTTTCCATTATGCTGGGCATACACTGCACGATATTTTTCATGCGATGAAAAGCTAAACCTCACAATTTACAGGACTGGGAGCCGGTCGTGAGGGGTTAATCGACACAAAATTACGCTCGAACTCGGCCCGATCCCGAAAACAGTAAAAAAATAATTCGCTCAAAATGGGCCAAAAAGACAGTGTTAGCCTGTCCTTAGTGATAGTACCTGGTACCTGCCGGCCACTGATTGGTCAGAGAGTGTCGTCACTGGAAGAGTCATGAGCGTGACGTCTGACACCAGAGTCAAAGCAAACAAAAACACAAAAAAAAAAGCTACATTTTAGCTACGCATACTGTAGATGGATGGATGGATGCTAGTTAGCATAGATAGATATGCTATAATAGATTGACCCTTTCATATAGATAGTTTGCTAATTAGCTATTTCTAGTTTGCTAATTAGCTAGTATAGCTAGATAGATGCTAGTTAGGTTATTCTGGTTCTACTTTTTACATTATTTACCATTTACTTTATACTGAAGAACAAGTTTTTATTAGTTAAATGACAGACATACATTTTTTAGCTACAGATAGATGGATGGATAGATGCTAGTTAGCATAGATAGATATGCTATAATAGATTGACCCTTTCATAAAGATAGTTTGCTAATTAGCTATTTATAGTTCGCTAATTAGCTAGTATAGCTAGATAGATGCTAGTTAGGTTATACTGGTTCTACTTTTTACATTATTTACCATTTACTTTATACTGAAGAACAAGTTTTTATTATAGTTAAATGACAGACATACGTTTTTTAGCTACAGATAGGTGGATGGATAGATGCTAGTTAGCATAGATAGATATGCTATTATAGATAGACCCTTTCATATAGATAGTTTGCTAATTAGCTATTTCTAGTTCGCTAATTAGCTAGTATAGCTAGATAGATGCTAGTTAGGTTATACTGGTTCTACTTTTTACATTATTTACCATTTACTATATACTGAAGACAAGTTTTTATACAGTTTTTAGACATACATTTTTTAGCTACAGACAGATCGATGGATAGATGCTAGTTAGCATAGCAAGATATGCTATAATCGATAGAGCCTGAAAAACGTTAATCTCCAACATTTAGCAAGGACATTTTCTAAAATGTCAACATTTAACAGTCTATAAGAGAATATTCCAGTTCAGTGACTGTCAGACTCGGATACTTGAGTAAAAGTATCTTACCAGAAAATAACTTTTTCTAGAAGTTGAAGTCACTTATTTATAATATTACTTAAGTTAAAATACTTAGTGTATATGACATTTACTGTCCAGTCTGGTCAAATCATGAATGGTGATAATTCACAATAGGTGTTTGCTGTAATACATGTTTGTTTGTTTGTTTGTCTGTCAACAGTAATCTAATGAATGAAGTGATAGACTTGGCCCCGAACCTCAACGGGTTCTCAGCCGCAGTGTCTGGTGGTGACGGAATCGAGGGGGCGATCATGGTGATAGCTGATTCGGACGATGCAGAGGAAGTCTCCTTTGCTTATACATCTCCAAATGACAGCTTAAGTGTGGGTGGCTTACTTTTATCCCGTAAATGTCGTAAATCGAACTTGCGATTTGAAATCGGGAAGACTTTGCGTTTGTTAACGCCTCACACTACAGGATAATCTGGCCAGACAATGTGTTCAAATCACCCTAAAATCGGAAGACACCCGTGATCGGGACCGAAATCAGATTATCCTCTAGTGTGGGGCAATAAATCGGTAATATACTGTACTTGTGTTAAACCTGTTGATATCTTGTGTATTTCTGCAGATTGTGACAGAATCGCTCCTGGGTTCCTTCCCAAGGTCCGTCACGGTGCCGAAGGAAGCTTTTGAAAAAGCTTTTGAGAATAGTAAATTTGTGTTCGCAGCTGTTTTACGATTCACAAATTTTGCTCAGGTAAGAGAGAAAATAAAAAATACAGGTTGAGCGGCGGATGCACACGGTGTGTGATTATGCCAATTTTTTTTTTTTTTTTTCAAATTCAGGATGCGATGAACAGCACTATTTTAGACAATGAGGTTCTGGCAGTTGAAATGGGAGCCAAAATCACCAACCTCACGGACAAAATAGGAATACATTTCAAGAATGTGAAATACGTAAGTTAAAACACAGGAATTTGTGATTGATCATTTTAAATGAAAAAATACATTTATTTTTTATTTATTTGTATTTTTTTTAAGTGGTTGTCATTTTGTCATTTTCCAGGACGGAATTCCATCTTGTCGTTCCTGGAATAGTGAAGGTATTTCAGAGAAGTTGTAGAAGTGCATGAATAAACTTGCAATGATGACATTGTAGCCTGAGGTGACACGTGAATCTTCATTTCCTCCCCCATTCAAATAATTATTTTTACACACACACACAAATATATATATATATATATATATATATGAACCCTTCTGTCTCTGCTCTGTTGTGTTTTCATGCACTGATGTTATCTCGCAGGCGTTCTTCCTCTCTGGACCGATGATGGATGCGAGACAGTGATCAGTGACGACCACGTCACCTGCCAGTGTTCACACTTGACATTCTTCGCTATTTTATTGGTTTGATTTTGGCCTTTTTTTTATTTTTACATACTCTAACCCTAACCCTTACCCTTACCCTAACCCTAACCCTAACCCTAATCCTTACCCTAATCCTTACCCTTACCCTAACCCATACTTGGACTTCAAACCAATCTTCATCTTTCTGTGAAAGAAATCCAGATATCTTTAGATATATTTTAGATATCTAAGGCTTGGGCCTTAAATATAAACGTGTTTTATGCGATACAAAGTGTTTTATTCCGCAGATTCCGCTGAACCAAACGGAAATCCCCATTTCGGACCTGAACAACCTCACCATCATCACCCAAGTGGGCTGTGGCGTGTCCATGTTCTTCCTCAGCATCGCCCTCTTCATGCACTACCTTTTCAGGTACACTCTTTAGAAATAAAAGTGCTAAGTAGAACCATATAAGGTTCTTCGGCTTGTCCTCATAGGAGAACCCTTTTTGGCTCCAGGTGGAGGGTTCCACCAAGAACCCTTTTAAAACCCTTCATTCAGGAAAGGGGTTTTAAAGGGTTCTCTGGATCAAAACGGTTCTTACTGGAACCTTTAGTGTTACCAAGAACCCTTGAAAAACCCTTTCTTCGGGGAAAGGGTTTTTCACAAGCAAATGGTTCCAGGTAGAACCTCAGCCCTTGTAGAAGATCCCTTATTTCTAAGAGTGTATCAGTCTCTTGCCCTAATTCTTCCCTTTCAGTGTCTATATTTTCTTATTTGTTTCTACTGTGTATATTTCGTAAATACAGCAAATGTATTCACCCAAACTGATTGACAGGGCCGGCCCACGCCTTTATGGGGCCCTAAGTCTCCTGTGCTTGACTATCATTGATAGAAATGTAACCATAAATTGCAGTACTTATATTATAGCTGTGTTATTTACTTTTGGTCTTTCTACATAAGAGGGTAGTGAAGTCACAAAAATGGCAAAATAAAAGCAAATAACTTACGACTAACACAAATAACAGACGTAAAACTGTATCTAGATTTCTTCACAGACTATTCCACCCTATCGGGCCGCCTCTGGTCATTTTGTTACTTTTTCCGCCTCTGGTCTAAACACGCAGGTGTAAATAACAGAGCTTGTTCCGCGGGCAGATGATGTTGTGGAACTTCATGTAAATGATGTTCCGACAGCAGGAGACTGACACTGTTCTCACTGTAGGGAAATGAGAGTGTTGTTGAACAGCAGCCCCATTGTTGACGTGTCATGTCAGGAAAAAGAAAAGAGGAATAAATAAATCCTTCTGTGTGTGCCGACACAATATGGAAATGAACGAGAACCTATACATGGCAGGTTTTGAATAGTCATCGAGGCCAGTTTGCATCGCACAAAAACAGCGTTTCCTGAGAACAGGCTACGTGGATTACCCGTCTTTGATCCTGTAATCTCGTGAGAGGAGCTCAGGAACAGAGGGCCTCATTTCCAAAAACCAGGTTTTCCTCGCAATCGTGTCTAACCCACTTCATAAAGAATGATATCGACAAATATTGATATCATGTTCAAATTTAATTTAGAGCATGAACTTAACCCCTGAAGAAAATGCAGTCTTGTATAAAGTACATGAACGGGATACTTGAGTAAAAAGTACAAGTATGTTACCTGAAAATGACTTTGGTAGAAGTTGAAGTCACTTTTTTTATAATATTACTTATAGTATATGACATTTAATGTACTTAAAGGTGCCATATGTAAGAATGAGGCCAAAAACGGTTACTACATTCAAATTCAAAATACCGAGGTCTTTTAGGTTTCGTTTTCTGACGTAACTGGCAACCTGTGGTTGCTCGGCAGCTGAGACTCTACTGGCTGCAATGACTGGTCGACGGCGGTAGGTGGCGCCACATGCCAAAACATGATTTCAAAACACAAACATGATTTGCAGTCTGCAAAATATATTTTTAATGCAAATATTTTGTCTGTACTGTTGTTGTTGGTGAGTTCAGTTTGTTATATGAACATTATTCCTGAGTCTCTGTGACATATTAGGAGGATTTTATGGCCAGTTGCTTTAGATTTATTACATAATGCACCTTTAAGTATCAAAAGTAATTTTCTGATATAAAATGCACTTAAGTTTCAGAAGCAAAAGTATTAAAAAAGTGAGGATTGACACTTACAGACAGTAGGGGGAGCCCCCCATATCTCCCTGCAACAAGCCATTTAGCTTATTTAGTTCATGGATCTTTTTCGTGAATGTTTCAAGAGATTCAAAGAGTTTACCAGAGTTTGTCACATGTACGGTAAGAAAACGAGTTTGAAATATAGAACTCCTTTAAAACAGCACTCTGGGACTCTCTCTTTCATCTCTGACAGGAGAACGAAGGCCACCAACACCACGAAGATCCTGATCCACCTGCTGTGGGCCATGCTCCTGCTCAACTTGACCTTCCTCACCAACGGCCCCGTGTCCAACCTGAACCACTCTGTGGGCTGTAAGATCATGGCGGCCGCCATGCATTACTTCATGTTGGCCACGTTCACGTGGTTCGCCGTGCAGGCGTTCCACATCTGCCTGCAGATGCACGCCGGAGGCAAAGTTCTCATCAAGAGATACGTGCTCAAGGTCTCCGTCGCCAGTTGGGGTGAGTTTGTGCCACTATTTTACTGTACTGCTTCTTTACGTTCACAAAAAGGGTAACTTTTGGGGTTCCCCAAGGCTCAGTGATGGGACCCATGCTCTTTGTCCTGTACATCAATATCCTGAAGGTTTTCAAACTGTTAAAGTCAATTATATTTGGTAGTAAAACCTAAAATAGCTTTTTGATTGATCAAATGTGGAACTTCTGTTTGAAATAAAATGTATTGGGAAAATAAATTGACAACAAATTGAGCTGGAAGCCACAGATAAACCGTACTAAACCATTGTTTACTGTGTATAAATATATTGCTTATTCTTATCTTATTCGCACTTTTTCCTAACGCTTTCCTTTAAAATGCGATATATGCTCTGTTTTTTTCCATATGCGATCAAAATATGATCAATGTCTCATATATATATAGACACCTTTCGTTTGTCTGCATGGATTCATTCATTCATTCAGTCATTCATTTCCAGGAATCCCCAGTGTGGTCGTGATTGTCCTGCTCAGCGTCGGCAAATACGGGCAACAAGTCATCCACGAGGGCGAGGGAGCAAACAAAGTGACCATGTGAGTCTGCGAAAATGTATTCATCGGTCGGAAATTATATTCAACACACGTTGTCGTTCCTGACGCACACTTCCCGTTTCCAAGGTGCTGGATCACAGACGGGGACGTCCATTACATCGTCAACATAGGCTTCTACGCGCTGATCTTCCTCTTCACCTTCTCGACCTTGGTCGTCATCGTGACGTGGTTTGTTTGCCTCAAGAGAACCAACAGTGGAACCCCTCAAGGGAAAACAAATGGCATGAACGTGACGACCGTCATGGGGCTGTGTTGCCTGCTGGGCGTCACGTGGGGTTTTGCCTTCTTCGCCTACGGCGTCCTCCGCCTCCCCTCCTTCTACATTTTCTCAGTCCTCAACTCCTTTCAAGGTATCTGTGATCAATCATCAGTCTTGTGTGAAGTACCTTAAAGGGGATGCTTGAGTAAAAGTATCTTATCTAATCTTTTTTTTGGGTTTCAGGTTTCTTCCTGTTCATCTACTACTACAAAAACAGCAACTTGAAGCCGACGAGCATCAGCCCAAGTGTTGGCAGCAGCAGCAGCAGCAGCATCAACACCACCACCACCACGCTCGGAAAAGGCCACAGTTTCTTAGAAAACCCGTACAACAATTTTCCCGAGAAAAAACCCCAAGCTTCAGAAGATGGCTGAGTCGTCGGCGTAGAAAAGAATCATCTGGGATGTGTACCAATGTAGGGAAAAAATAGAAATAAGCTCAATGATTATTTTTGTAGTATGTAGATGTAGGTCTACTTTAAAGTGTGTATATTTTATTACTATAAAAAAAATATATTTATTCTTCTGGTTTGAAAAGCCCAGGAAATTGTAGATGTTACCCACCACTTCTCAGTGATTTGTACAGAGTTCGTGGTCTCTGTCCCATTTTTAATTGCAGTAATGCTTGTTATTATAAATATAAATATAAATATAAATATATCAACATTAACCACAAGTCAACAGTTAAAATTCTGCAA
This sequence comes from Microchirus variegatus, assembly GCF_963457635.1. Classification (NCBI taxonomy): domain Eukaryota; kingdom Metazoa; phylum Chordata; class Actinopteri; order Pleuronectiformes; family Soleidae; genus Microchirus; species Microchirus variegatus. Next base: position 23,341,377 of record NC_139813.1, read on the forward strand.
AATTTGTTTTGCGGGACCGCCAAAAATGTCTCATCCGATTCATGCGAGGGTCCCGCCCCGGGGTTTGGGAACACAACTAGTATGAAGTACATTTTAAAAAGGGAAAACAAAGGTTTTTATGGTGAAAAAATGAAGAGTTTATTTACTTAAAGTCAGTCCAACACTAAAATAAACATTAAAGATTACTGTAATATACATCATGAACTCGTTTTACGTTCAGAGATTCACAACAGGAGAGCCTCTGCTTCCTTTAGAGCGTCCTCCATTTCCGCCGCGTCCAACGAGAAGCTCTCCCTCTCCTGCGTCATATGTTCTCTCGCCTTGGTCAGGTTCGTCATCATCGTCTGGATTTCCTGTGAGAAGAAGTGGGCGTTTAAAAAAAAAAAAAAATCACTTCGTATGGTGACTTTGGGGTGAATTCCAATTCCTTGCTTAACCCTCAATCTCAAAAAAGATAGTGCAAGTGCTGTCCCGATTCTCAGAGAAATTAAGTTGAGGGTCAAGTTTAAGGGCTGTATCGCCCTCAATGTTCGAGACACACCCTTGGGAGCGAGGGCTACCCAGAATGCATTGCGTGTTTTGCCATAACAAAGATGGCGCCGAAAGCAGCAAAACGAGTACGCTACAAATTAAGTATTTTCTTTGTTAATAGAGATATAAGGGGTGTCCCATTTCTAAGTGACAAAATAACCCTCAACACTTTGTTTTGAGGACCAGTTAAGATTAAGGGTTGAGCTTGAGGGTTAAGATAGGAATTGGAATTGGCCCTTGATCTCACCTCTAGCCGAGCGCGTTGCTGCGTCGCAACATCACCGAACGTCCTTAATTCGCTCAGCAGGTCTGCGGAGACGCTCTGACACAGAGACAAGGGAAGGTGCGTTGAATATGTTTATCTGGAAGCTTGTGTGCGTTGTGTTTGTAAGTGTGAAATACAAATATATTGTAGATTTGTAATGTTCCGCCTTGCGAGAACAGATAACATCAGTGCATGTTACAGTGTCTTCTATATTCCAGGTTTTGATTCATTCAAATGTACCGTCTAAACTTACACATCAATAAAGTGCACGTACCATAGCTTCTTTCCTTTGGTCTTCATTTTGTCGAGCATCTTCTCCGACCTTCCCTCCTAAAACTAAGGGATGATATTCGATCAACTGATGTGGCAAAAGGGAAAAAAAAAGAAAAAGAGAAGACATTTGGAAATTGGATGTTTACCTGGGTCTATTTTTGCCGTGACTAGAAGAACGTGGCAGTCCTTCAGGTTTTTCTGTGCTTGTGCGTTTTCCTTCTCCAAGTCGGTGAACTCTAACTCCAACTCTGCTAATCTTTGCTGCAAGAAAACAAAGACATTTACCAAATAAACATTCGTCAGCACGGACACAGCGATTAAGATTTCCTACCTGTGTCTCTGTGAGGTTTTTGTGCAGCTCCTCGTTGGCGGTCGTCAAATGCTGGTTTTGTTCCTTGAGCTCCGCCTGTTGCCCGTACCTGGTGGAGACCCTGGTGGGGAAGACGCGACATCATCCGGTTGTTGCACAAACAGAAACGTGCATAAACAAACACCCACAGCTTGATTTTGGATATGAAGCGTAATGAGTCACTTACACTTTGTGAACTTTAGGAGCGACATTTTTCCTGCAAGCCAAAAATGGGACAAATGTTTTGAATTAAACAGCAGAAAAGCTGACACACAGGAAGGACGATTTACACCAAAGAGAACCAGATAGTAAGTGATGGAGGCTTCATCATCAAATTGTTGATTTTCTTACCTCTGCACATTTTCTTTTTGAGGCCTAAGGACTCCGTCTGACTTTTGGGCACCACTTGCTGTTGCAGATGCAGTTGCTGTGTCCCTGGATTCAAACCTATGACCGGTTTTCTTCGTCTCTGCAGGTAACTGCGTGCCTCTGGGGATTTTTGAAGACATTTCTATACTGGGACTGCCTGTACTGAAAAAATACATTCAAAAAGGTGCTGTTTAAATTAGTGTTTTGGTGAAAAATGGACAGATTTGGAGTTTGGTGTGACGGTTTCAAACACAACCTTCAGCACACGAATACAAAAGCGTTAGCATAGCAAGCTACAGTTGGATTAACCAAAGTGTACGTTAAGGAATCAAGCGTAGCTAAAATTAAGTAATACGAACGTTTAATAACATTATTTTAACGCTTACCTTTATGTGAGATTTGACAGCATCGAGTACCGAGAGCGAGGATCAACAATTTTGAAAACGTCCCGCCCTCTGATGTCACTTCCGTTCACCGAACGTAACTTCCTGTATGTAAAAGTTACATATTCGACATCGTTTCACCAAATTTTTGTATTTTTTTTTCGTTTATAATGTTTCGTGATATCTTAAAACCATTAAATAAACTTTTTTTTGTACTGCATTAATCAAATTAAGGAAGGAAAAGTAGACTACGATGAGTGTATGGTGACTGCGCATGCGCGGAGGCGGCTAAATTCAAAACTGCAGACGTTTTCTTCGACGCTCGTTGACGTTAGCCTCAGCTCGCAGCGAGGCGGCTCTGCTAAAATATACACGACATGGAAAGAATATGTATGTAAAAATAGCAAATAAGACATAAATTAAGTACAAACTCTGCCACTGTAATACACGAGGAGTGAACTCGTCACAGCAACAAGGTACGTGCTGCCGCCGCTGTCATTCTCTCGTTGTTTTGTTGTTCGTGTTGTCAATGGTATGCTAGCACTAGCGTTAGCATCAATGAACTAAAGTGCACTTTAAATCCGTGTTTTAACCCTTTTGTTTGTTTGTGTTTCTCTATGACATGGTGGAGATGTGCAGGAGTTATGCGTTATTTGTTTTGCCTTTTTTAAAAATATTTAGCGTTTGTTGACAAACATGTACGTCCAGCGAATGTCTTAACGCGTTTATCACAATGTATTGTGTCTATAGTTTCCATTCTATTATTGCCAGATAATAAGTTGTCACTGTGACAGACTATTGTCATGCCATTAGTAGTTTTTATTCATGAATGAACTTTCTGCACCTTGTGGGTAAATTGTACTGTAATATTATTATTTAGAATATATAGAATTTGCCATAATTATGCTGTGAATTTACACTGTTTCAGTGTCTACTCTCCACTTCCTGGAATCTCAGATTAATTTGACAATGTTGTTGATATTGTTAATGTCAATAATATTCACTTATGACTCACTCTGGCTGTATGTCAGAGCTCATTGTCATGCTGCAGATTAATGATAAAGCTGGGACTGCAATGTTTAATCGATTACTAAATTAATCATCTACTATTTTTTTTATCATAAATTTGAGTGTTTTCTAAATAATTAAACCCAGGATTAAACATGTGCTTGTCATGTCTTCACAGCTAAATATGGAGCCCCAGGAGTAAGTAAAATTTTATAATTGACAGACCGCACTGATATGTACTGTCTTTATGTTGCCTAGAGGATAAAAGTGTTAATTCTTTGGGTAGATACACTAGACTTTATCTGTATTTCATGTTATGTCTTCCAGTGACACCATTGGATTCTCCAGGCGGCGCATTTCCTCTGTCAGTGTTACAAACAAACACACGCACATTTCTCTGTAAATAAATAAATACGAACCATATACATGACGGTGTATTTTCTTTTTATTTCAGATTTTAAAAGCACCACGGAAGTCAGCCAGGTTCCCTGATCCTGAGCAACAAACAAATGTGGTAAATGGAGATTTTCTACCTCAGAGTCAATGTGATATCTACATTTACATTTTAAGTCATTTTTGTATTATTCTAACTTTGTATAAGGTGGAATGTGTCAAATCTGTGGAAAAAAGGCCGTCAAGAAGAGTCAGTTTTGCCCCCGCCAACGACGTCCTTCTGTTTTCAAAGTGAGACTCTTGTTAAATCAGTGTCATTCAACTCCTTGTACACAAATACACCATTATTTTATTTGCAATTAATTGTTTATCATGTATTTCTGCAGGGACGTGAAAAATGCCTCTCCCACCCGAAGCCCCTTGCAAGAATTAATGACAGCAAGTATGTAATGCAACAGTTACAACTGTTGTTATTATTTATTTATTATTCAAATAGCATTTTAATATATTTCCTCATTGTCATTCTTTAGCAGCGTCAACCACACAAAACAGGTAGGATGACTAAAGCCTTTCAAGCTTTTTAAAATCTAGCTGTGTTTTAAATTGTGATTTTAAAATTTGGCTTCATAACCGTTAAAACGTTTTTTTTTTACCTCAGGTTCCCAGGGGCAGAAGATGGAAGTCAAGGTAAAGATATATTTATATTTCAATGTTTAAACCTGGGTATTAAATGTACACATACTAAATTCAACTCTTCAAATGCAGCAATGGAGACCCTCTTGAATGCTCCTCTGCATGGTTTGCAGCAACAGGATAAGGTAAGCTTTTCCTCCATTTGTAATTGTATGTATTAACATATAATACTGCTGTATAGTAATGTTCAACACTTTTATATTTATTGACTGTTCACTGTAATCAAATTCACAAGGTCCGCTTTGACACAGTGGAAGGTTTCGGGGAGAAAACAGTGGTGTTTTCCTCAGACGATGCGTTCATGGACATGACCCACAGTCAAACTATAAACTTTGCCACTCACGGAGAGTTCCTCGCAGATGATGCTTTAGCTTCTGGCGGAGAGAAGGCGGTGATGTTCGCCGCGGATGACTCATCGATGGACATGACCCTCAGTCACACCGCCAACCTGATGAATGGTTTGGTTTCACTACCCGGTGCCAGACACATGGATTTAAATGTGCAGAAGAGTAATGTACCCTCAGCACTACCCAGTTTGGATTCAGGATTCAAGGATTTTCTCGCAAGTCTCTCTAAATCTGGTGGCCCATCCTCCTCGGCCGCCGCTAAGTCAAACAGTTTCGTGGACAAGGAGAATCGGCTTCCAGCTTCGCTTCCATCTGTGATGGAGAAGTCGCTGAATGCGTCCAGAAAGACTGGGCCAGCGTCCTATGAAAATGTGTTTCGTCCAGACGACGACGTGAGCATGAACCTGACTGAAGTTCAAACGGGCCACATCCTGGGATTCACTGGCACTGATGATCCATTCCAGTGTCTTTTCCCCACAGAAGACATGTACGTCCACACTGACAGAAGAGTGTCACAATCGACGGCGACGACAAAGACCACTTCTGACCCCAAAGGTACTGACATTATAACTTGTTCCTTTGTCTTGATTTTTTTTTAATAATGTCCGGATTGTGTCTTTCTATGTGTTCATGTCAGTTATATCTAACATTTGTCCAAACCTTTTCACAGCAGTTGCAACTGTTGACACAAGGTAAGCTTACATATTCTCTTAATTTGTTTATCGGTTTAAGTTTAAAGGTAAATTATGAAGCACAATTCAAAATGTATTTTCTTTTTTTGTCTAAAGAGTCCAAAAGGTTTTGCTTGAAGACAGCAAAGGAAAAATGTCAGGTATGTTGGAGAATTAACGTTTTTGTTTGAAGGATTTCTTATCACTAATCATCGCAGCTCTAATATAATTGCGTGTAAATTCCCACGTTTAGATGCGGCGTCCTTGAAGAATCATTCTCTAAATGCTTCTCATCAAAGGCACAAGGTGAGATTTTTAATTCCTTTTCTCTCAGTTTATTCGCCATATACGAGTTGAAGTCGTGTGTTTAGGGTTGTTTTTAAAATGTTAAGATAACAGCGCTAACAAACTTTTCCTCCTCCAGGTCAACTTTTTTGCCAGAGAAGAGAAAACGATCGTGTTCAGTGCAGATGATGAGTTCATGGACATGACCCAAAGTCACACCGTCAACATTTCCCCTGGTTCTTCGGCTCCTCAGAAAGCGTCTGCTGACGGTCTGGACTTGGGGTTTAAGAACTCCCTGTCAGGTCTCTCTAAACCAACCGGCCTTGGTGTTAATCCTATGATTGAAAGAGCAGCGCCCTCTACTGCACCATCATTTAAAGACAGTCCTGAAAAGGACATGGGCATGGATATTACTGAATGTCAAACAGGCCGCATTATAGAGATGGCGGGTTCAGAAGGTCTTTTTGATTTCCTTTTTCCCACACAAGACATGTATCCACAGAGTCAAAGTCTGAAGAAAGCTGAGCTGACTTCTGGGAAAAAGAACAGCGAGGCACGGAAATCATCTCATAATAATAATAATAATAATACAGGTAAACCACAAATGAAACCTCAAAAACTAAATGGAATTGTTCTTTATTGTGTTTGCTAATTTGCTTTTAATTAAATCTAACCCTAGGTGTGGAGACCTCATTGAAGCACTCTTTACAGACAAAGCAGCAGAGACTTCAGGTGGTAATTATACAGCTCACTTATATACCAGTGTATAGTTTATACCCTTTTCTTGCTTTATTACATCTTCTGAAAACAAGAAATTAATCGAATTGTCTTCTGTTTTTTTTTCTTCCCAGTTTGATGCTGACAATGTCTACAGCCACAAAGCGGCAGACGATACCTGCATGGATGTGACACGGAGTCACACCGTCCACATCGGCAGTGATTTAAACACGCCGTCAAACCAGAACTTTTTACCTTGCAAAGACAAAACGGTGATGTTCAATGTCCACGACGCGGGTATGGATATGACCCAGTGTCTGACTGTGAACATTGGCAACAGTTTAGGCTCGGATCCACTTCTTCCTCCTTCGAAAGATAGAACCGTTCGATTCGATGCCCATGATGCTGGTATGGATTTGACAAAGTGCCTCACTGTAAACAACAGTTTCAGCTCGGATCCAGTTCTCGTTCTTCCGAAAGATAAAACGATGAGGTTTGATGTCCACGATGGAGGAATGGATATGACCCAGTGCCTGACTGTTAATATGGCCAACACCTTAGGCTCAGATTCACTTCATCCCGCCTTGAAGAAACAGGAGTTGGATCCAGCTCTTCTTACTACAAGAGATAAAACGATGAGGTTTGATGTCCACGATGGAGGAATGGATATGACCCAGTGCCTGACTGTTAATATGGCCAACACCTTAGGCTCAGATTCACTTAATCCTCCCTTGAAGAAACGGGAGGTAGATCCAGTTCTTCCTCCTCCAAAAGACAAAACGACGAGGTTCGATGTCCATGATGCGGGCATGGATATGACGAAGTGCCTCACTGTTAATATTGCCAAAAATTTAGGCTCAGATTCCCTTCTTTCTCCAATGAAGGAACAGGAAAGAGAATTAGTTCTTCTGCCTATGAAAGAGAAAACCATGAGGTTTGACGTCCATGATGGTGGTATGGATATGACAAAGTGCCTGACTGTTAATATTGCCAACAACTTGGGCTCAGATTCAGATATTTCTCCAATGAAGAAACAGGAAGTACATCCAGTTCTTCCTCCTCCAAAAGATAGAACGATGAGGTTTGACGTCCATGACGCGGGTATGGACATGAAAAAGTGCCTCACTGTTAATATTGCCAACAATTTAGGCTCGGATCCAGATCTTTCTCCAATGAGGAAACAGGAAGTTGAAAAAAGTGGTCCGTCTAAAGGCAGATCTTCATCGGCACATGTGTCCTTTCACATTGGAAACTCCAGTACAATCTGTCCTGATGATTATGATGATGATGATGTAAACATGGATATGACTGAGCTTCAGACAGGCCAGATTGTGGGAATCGCATGTACAGATGGTCCTGTCCAGTGTCTTCTTCCCACACAAGATGTGTATCCGCAAAGTGGTGATTTGAAGAAAGTAGAGATGCCCTCCCGGCTGCAGATCAGTAAAGCCCCTCGATCATCTGCAAAGGTGACAGATTTCTTCATTGTTTGTTTTGATTGTGTCTCTATGAGTGCAAAATCTTTAATTGAAATTCCATGAAAAGCTCATAAATCTTTCTCATTGCTGTCTCTTTCAGGTCACGATCGATGCAGAAGACAACTTCACCGAACAAACTGCGAGATCATCTAGAGATGATGCAGCTGCGAATGTGACCCAAGGTCCCACTGTAAACACATCCCGCAAATTGGATTTAGTCCTTCCAAGCCAAGGACTGAATCTTACATTCAGCCACAGAAACATGGATTTAAATTTATCTGAAAAGACAACACAAAGAAGCAAATCTATGTCTGCACGTGACCTGGATTCAGGATTTAAAAATTCACTGCCTCGGACAAGTGGACCCTGGTCTAATCCACTCAAACTAGTGACTCCTGCTCTGCAGCGCCCTCTAGAAGGTGCTAGTAGACAAATGCAGAAGCTGGATGTGGATGCTTTAAATGCAGCTCCGGGTTTTGTTCCAACTGACGTGGAAAAATCACCAAATAAAACCATGACAGACTGTCCAGAAATCGATGTCAACATGGACATGACTGAAGCTCATACAGGTGCTGTTTTTGGACACACCCGCACAGACGATGTCTCTCTTACTTCAACACAAGGTCCTGACCCCAATTGTGACCTTGTGAAGCAAACAAATGCAACTTCACAACAAAGCGATGAAGCGGCAGAGTCGCGCAACTTCCCCGAATCTGTTGACTCAAATGACATGACCAAGAAAGAACCTGAAGCAAGAAATGAAACAACTTCCTCTTCGTCACAGAAGATGGAAAGCTCACCCCCTGCTGCCGTTGACCAAGTTGTCGATACCCTATGTTCACGCAGATCCAGAAGAATGAGTTTAGCAGATCTCCAGTCAAAAGTAAGGCGTTTAAGCCACATTATAAACACAGCTCCTGATCCTTTGACAGCAGAAACACCTGCATTTTCCCAGCTGGACCACGATTTGGACAAAACATCAGATAACAAATCCAAGACTGAGGTTGAACCTGAGCTGGAAATGGCTTTGGAAAACCCTCAAGATATTACAGAAGGACAGGGTCTCAAACAAGGAGGAGAAGTGTCTGCTGCCACCACTCCTTTCAACTTGAAAACTAAGCTCATGTCGAGACTCTCGATGGGAGGCTTTAAGCCGAAACTCCCCCAAAGAAGCAACACCAACAATCCAAAGAAGGTCACTCCTTCTGGGGAGCCCACAAGAACGATGACGGTGAACGTCACCGGTCAGCTGAGAAACCTGGACCATGACATGAGCGATATTTTTGACGAAGAGCTCGGAATGTGTGAGGACCTGTCAGAGAATCTGGATGTGCAGATTCTCCAGAAAATCACTGAAATAGAGAAGGATTTTGACATCGACGAGCCCCTAGAGGAAGACGTGTTTGAAGGGGACGTTGTTGGCGCTGTCCAAGGAATAAAGAGACCGATGCCCAGCGACGAAAACAACGTGGCGGATCAGAAGAGAAGGAAAGCATCCACTCAGAGCAGCCATGATGCCACTGACATGGTAAGTAAAATGATTTGTTTATGTAGCACCAGTCAGAAACAACAGAAGCAATGTTGTTAAACTAAGGAAAACATGAACAAATTAGTACTTTTTCATCAACTGTGTCCATAAATGACAGGATTTTAAGATCTCCCATAATGGCACAGTAATTTATTTAGCTTACTTGGACATGAAAAAGATTCTTATTTTATTAACATATTTATCACATTTTTACAAAGAAACCTATCTGTTTTCTGATAGGATCCTGTTTGATTAAGTTCAAAACATTCCATGTTTTTTGTTGTCATGAAAAAAAACATCTAGATGTGCATTTTTTAATCCCTGAACTTAATATTCAGGGAATCTTTTCATGTAATCTTTGGTATTTCCCAGCACACTTCAATTTGTGTTAGGGTTGTAAAAACTCCCATAAATTCCCATGGAAAGTTTCCAATTTGGAATATTCCCAAAATTCTTATACTGAAGTACCCAATCCCATGAAAAGTTTCTGGAAATGTACCTGGAATGTTCCACCCCTTTGCAAACCCTAGTTTGTCGGTCAAATAACACCAATGCGTGTTATACTATAATGGGGCTTTTATTTTGAAATGTGTTGTACATGAGTGTTGGAGCTTATAAGTGAATATGTTCCAGTGTTTTTTATTATGAAATGTAAAATGAATACACTTGTCTTTAATGTCATGGTAGACTTTGAGGTTTGGCTTTTGTTTTGAAGCCTCATCGTTGTGTCTGAATTTCTTGTTGTTGTGTTTTCGTCCTGAACTACAGTCTCATATTGTGGAGAGTGACGGTAGCACAACGACGGCTCCAAACACGACCACACACACCACCGACTGCTCCAGCAGCAGTCAAACGACCTCCCTCCGCTGTGAGGCTACATTTGAGTCAAGTAAGTAACTTTTTACTCATGTTTTATAGAAATAAAATTCAACCTATTCACTCATTTTTCCTTTCTTTCTTTTATTTTCCAGCTTTTAAACACAGTCTGTTTGAATCTCAGCTTGAAGACTATACATGTGATGCACAAAAGGTAGATTTTTGTTTACATACAAGTAAAAAAAATGCATTTCCCATTACTGTATGTAACACTTTTTTCCTATATTTTGATTGCAGAAATTGGTCAGTGGCTCCATCACAGTGTTGGAGTTCTTTAAACTCTTCAACATAGACTTTGTCATTCATAACCCTCGACAGAGCATCCTCCCCGGAAGAGTAGGTTCAGCTTTTTTTATTATCATTATATCACATATTACACTTTATTGACAGTAAACGTGACGGTTTTTGAAAATGTGTCCGTACAGCTTTTGTCGGACTCTGAACGCACACCGTTTGACGTCCTGAAAGACCGACACGTCACCCGTCCTAAACAGACGGCGTACGAGACGGATGTCCAGAACCTCACGGAGAAAGTGGAAGGGTGTGTGCACCAAACTTCACTCTGGATATGGATTTTTACAGCTTCAGTCATTGTTTTTATTCATGGGAGTCTTCCGGAAATAGTAGCAACTGCAGGGATAAAATGTTTAGTGTATTTCTCTTTTCCCCCGACAGGCTGAAAGTGAGAATGCGGGACCTCGACAAACCTCTGAAGATGGTTAACAAAGCTTTGTGGGAAGAGATGAGAAATTCTTCAGAGAAAGAGGTATAAATGAATATTGTATTATTATTATTATTATTATTATTATTATTATTATTATTAGCAGAAGCAAATTGAATCCTTGTTTTTGGGTTTACATGTGCAGTAGGGCTGCAACTAACTAAATATTTTTATAATACGTATGATTTATTTGTTATATGGAGCAAAGAAACCCCCCCAAAAAAGTATAATAAGAATATAGTTTTTGGTTAATATTCAATGATTCCCTCCTTATTTCAATCCACAGCTCAAGTCTTTCGGCGCGAGCTTGAAAGTGAGAAACAACTTCTTCAGGAAGACGAGCAAAGCTCAGTCTCACGAGATGAAGGAAGTCCTCTACTCCAATCTCGTGCAGACTAATCTGGTGAGAAAGTCGTTTGTTTGGACATTTATTTTGATCTCAACCTGGATGGTAATTCATCATTTTTCTCTTTCTTCTTTTTTCTCCCAGGACGAGCAGCAGAAGTTGAGAGAAACGATCGCCCAAGCAGATGAAATGATAAAGAGTCTCGATGACTGTATTTGTCAATTAGAATCAGGTACGATGTGTAGGTTATGATGTTTTTTATAGCCATCAGTAAAGTTTATTTACAGTAACAGACAGACAGACAGACAGCAGTGTGACATCAAATCAGAAAATGACAGGTCGAGAAGTAGGGAAAGTCTTCAGCAGCAAAAAGGGTTAAAGACAAATAAAATTAGATATAAAAGAAGTAATAAAGGAAGGGAAGTATTAAAAAATATTAGGGGATGAGTCGATATGATACTCTTATTTAAGGGAGATGAATATTTGTTATAGTTATGTCTTTAAAATGGCTTGAATTGGCACAAATGTGTTAAAAATGTACGTTTCGCACTGGTATCAATAGATACAAACAATAGAACATTTATATATAAAAGTATGCATGAAGAATATCACAGTGCTGGTGTTCTACAGTCTGATAACAGTGTTTTTCCCTCTATTAGAACTCGTCACAGTTGAAGACAAAGGTTCATTAGACAAACCGAGTCTGAAATCGCAGCAGGAAGGTAGTAACACGTCATAATAAAAATTTACTTTACTTTAGAATTAATCCAAGCTTTATTTTGCCACTGATGAGTTTTGTTTGTTTTCTTTTAACAGAAATGAAGAAGGTCACTGAAGCTTTGGCCGATAATGAAAGGTGAGTTGAGTTATTGTTGTTTTTTTTCTCTCTCTCATGGACGCAGATTGTTTTCTCATTTGTTTTTTTCTCCCCTCTTACAGAGAAATGACTGAACTGGAGCTGCTGAAGCAGCAGAATTCCACTAAACTCAAGCGGACGAGAGCTGAGACCAGTAACCTGGAGAACCACGTCCAAGTGCTGCACTTGTGAGTTCACCAAGTGCATCTTTTCTTTTCTAACTCCTCGGTTGTTCACACACATGAGCTAATATCAGTGACATAATGACATATAAAGACCTTTCACCATCAGTGTATTTAAAAAAAATGATATCCTTTTTTGTACGTTCACTTCAGGATAAACGAATGGAAGGTTGGAGAGAAGAAAGACAACTGCACCATCTACACTTTCCTCCACAACACCATGCATCTACAGCTGGTGTTTGAAAAGTCCACAGGTGATGTTCATAATAGATAATATATTATATAGTTCTTCAGTTTTTGCATTAATATACTGTTTCATTGATCATAAAACCATTTAAAATGAGTAACTTAATCAGCCCCAAACTTAATAAAATGGCTGAAAATGTCACCGTAATCAATTATGAAGGAATTAAATCAAATATTTTCCATGCGATTTTGGGTAAATCAATTAAAACTGCATTTTATGGATGATTATTTCAAACGTATACGCATACATCTTAATTTAAAGGCTGGTAAAATCCATACAGAATAGATAAATATTGGTTTTAAATGTGACCGTTTTCCTTTAAGCTCAGTATTTCTTCTCTTTTTTTTTTGATTTAGAAGGAGCCAGTGATAATAATAATGATGATGATCAGTCTGAGGGGAAAATAACGGAGATCGACTTCAAACTACAACTAGATGGTAAGAAAATGGCAGTATTTTTTTATTGATTTATTTGTGTTATGCAGCTGTGACACATTTTGTAGTTCTATATAGGGCAGAGCTGTCACTGGCCGTTTCCTGACTTTTCTGTGTTTTAACTTTATTTTTTTTTTAGATGAGAAATCTCAGTGTCATGCTTGCCTTGTTCACACACTGGTCTCCCAGTACGTCCAGAGTGAACCGTCCTGGGTGGAGAAGTATCCGACGAGACGACACGTGCCCACGGTTCGTACAAGAGCGACAGTTTTTTTTACTAAACTCAGAATAACTACTGTATTTTACGCTGAGGACACCAGCATCTACCAATTGAGACTTACTGTGGAGTTATTTGGTTCATAAGATGTCAGACAACGTCAATTTTGATCAGTGTTCCCAAAACTCCAAATGATCATGTTCTCAAACGTCTTGTTTTGTCCACAAATCAGAATGATTCACAAAATTTTTCTCACAAAAAAACCCATCAGTAATCGATGAATTGTTTGTGCTCCTGTGTGTCAATATTGAGTTGTTCTGAAAACTGTGTTGTGTTGACTCAGCTGCTCCACGACGTCAGCCTGGTGGTGAGTCGCTGTCGTCTGCTCGGAGAGGAGCTGCGGCTGCTGAAAGCGTGGGGAGGTCTGAAGCTCGATATTCTGGACATCAGCTGTTCGGACTCTCAGTAAGACGGGTTTTTATCTTTCAAAGATGGCTGAAGTGCAAAGTTTAGCACATTTTTAAAAATACTAATCTAAACCTTGAACGTCCTCTAGGGTGCTCATCGTCTTCAGCAGTCTCAGGACGTGTACCAAGTTCGAGGTGATCTTCTCCGTCAGTGTGATCGATCAACACTGTGTCGTTCAAGTGGAGAGCTGCAAAAACATCATCGGAAACACCAAGTGAGTACGAATCCGGTGCCGTTTCTCTAGTTTACCCTCTTTAAAATAGGTGAATTTGTACTCTCCTAACATCTGTACGTGCAGCTTTTATGCTAGCAGTGACTTCTGTTCAATAAAAACTCAATAAAGTCGTCAAATGTTTTGATGTTTGAATGGTTTGCAGGACGGAGCAGATCGAAGAGATCGTGGCGTCGTTTTCTCCGGCCACGAACGTCCTGACGAAGATTGTGAAAAAGATTCACGAGCATCTTCTCCGTTGAGACCGTAAAAACATTTATCCACATTTATGTATGACTTTTTTTTCTACACGTCAACAAAAAATTTATAATAAATGTAACATGTAACTGTGTTTTTTTGCAAGAATAGTCATAAACGTTTGTAAATAAAGCTACTCTGGTGTTCTCATTGGAAACATTCTGGGTAAAAAATTTGGTTAAATCACCTTAAAAAGTCTTAAATAATACTTTTTACTACCAAAAAAAATGAGTTCACATCACTTGTTACTTTTTGAAGTGCAGTTCTCCCAGATGCCACCAGATGGCGCACATGAACTGACTTTACAGTACTTGATTGAAGAGGTTTCCTGATATGTGCACTCACTATTGTACATATTGTCCATGTTGTTGTTTTTGTCCACTGTAAATTAGTTTTCTTTAATCTCTTTCAGATTTTTTTACATTAAAATGTTTGTATCTCTGTATCCCTGTTGTCTCAGAATGTGTTTCCTACTGCGCTCAAACATCATTTAGAAGCAATTTTAAAGAATTTATTGTGAAGGGTTTGTTGATTTAATGTCGGAAGGTAATTTCAAATACAGTAGGTGTTCCCTGAGAGATTGTTCAGCCTCTCAATTCCTGCAGCTCATTATTCACTTGCTGTACTCTTTCTAGCCTTAGGATGGCGCTATTAGCTTAGAGAAAGTACTTCATGTCTGTTTTAAGTTCCCAAAACAGTGGGAAGTTTAAAGTGAATAATTGCTATTTGAATAGCTGCAAATTCTCATAAATACAGAAAAACAGATGCACTCAAACCCAGCATTACACTGTGTTCATGTGTGATTGTAAAAACATCAAATATCCACTAACAAAGTCTACGAGACTGGGTTTTATTCCCCATCCACCAAAAAACTGTCCACACCGTTTCATTGGTCATCAACTTCCTCTCTTTTCTTGGTCCTCATTTTTCTTCTCCTCTGGTTGAGACATTTTTGAGAACGGTACAGAGACTTTTTTTTTTAAATGTTCGATGACGTCCCGATGCTTTTGCTTCATTCCGTTTACACTGGAACTCGGAAGACATTGTCATGCTGTTTTCACACCGAACGCGACGATTGCGTCGATCGCGCCGCGGCATCATTTTGGGACATTTTGTGACGCGACGGACGCGGTTGATTTTCTTTTCTTCTTCTTCTTCTGTTGTGGAAACATCTGCAAAGAAGAAACCATCAGCTCGAACTAGACGTGTCTGAGGGAGCCGTAGCATCGTCGTCATCTTCTTTGGTAGGAATACGTCCTATGCCCTGCATCCAGACTTGTACTGCCACCCGGTGGTGACGTGGGGATACTACAAGACCCTGACAAGAGGGTATTCCAGGGTCCGCGAGGGCGTGCTAATTTTCTTATTTAATGTAAAACAATTCTTACAGTAGACGCCTTTAAAAACAACAGGAAATCATCGTATTATAAAGGAACTTTATTTTTCGTAAATATTTCTTGTCTTCACGGAAACCAAAACGTCAGTTTTCTTTTTGTTTTTTTTAAGCTCGGAATCACTGAGCTCTTCACCGCTTCTTCAGCCGTTTAACCCACTTTTCTTCTTCCATTTGTAAAGAGATGATTCATACATTTCAGAACTTGTGCAGCCTTGTAATCACTTACAATCTCTGCTCAAGTACGAGCACGATTTATTCCTCTCAGCGACGAGCCGAGCGGAGACGAGAGGAGAGGAGCTTCCGCTGAAAGTCATCGCTTCAACCTCTGCTCCTGCACGATTTTGGACAAAGCCAAAAACCGCAACAGCCGAGACACGAGAGCGACGTGGACGGTGTCCCCGGGAGTCATTAGAAAGGTCAAACGGCCTGTGAGAGGGTGTGTGTGTGTGTGTGTGTGTGTGTGAGCGACCGTCCGTCCACTCCCCCCTGAAAAACCCCTGATGTCAGGGGAGGTCAAAGTGGACTCTTCCAAACTGTCGCCCTGGAGTGAGCCGTCGCGGGGAGACGAGTTCCTCCCCTCCACCTCCCGTCCTCTGCTGTCAAACCTGATCGAGGACACACTGTGTGTCCAGGCAGGGGTTAAGTTTGACTGAAGTGACATTTGGGCTCTGCCGTGACCTCGGCCGGCGAGGGGTCAACTCAATTTCATTTCAAATGATCCTGCACAACCATGCACCGAATACATTTTTAGCTCGTGTTTATAGTCAATTTAAAATGATGAAATATTTCCCCCGTGTATCTAGTTTGGTATGTACACAAGTCATTGCTTGCTTGTTTTTTTTTTTTTTTAAATCCCTTATGTAATGACCTGATTATAACATTGGCAACACTTTTTTTTTTTTTTTTTTTTTTACAGTACAGTAACAACTATGTCGAGTAAACATGGTACACATGCTCGTAAAAAAAAGATGATGTGTATGATGTGCAGGATGCAGTTATCTCATCCAGCGTAATGTCAGGGTAATTTCAGTGTCAATAGAAAATATTTGGAAGTGGATTATACGTGAGGAGAAATAAATTACCTGCAGGTAAATATGTCACCTCCTGTTCATGGACAATAACAGATTCCACATGAGTCCATTCAACACTTTTTCTAATGACGTACTATTAAAAAATATGGGCTTATGATTATAAAAACGTTTGCCCTAAAGGTGGCGATAGATGGAAAAATGGTTTATGATGCGTTTTCAATTAGCACGTGATGGCATGTGTCGTACTTTATCGTCCGTTTTCCCTTAGACCACTAACTTCTCAGGAAAGTTTGCGTTTAAGTTAATTTACCCACACTTCCATTCAAACTCACCACCGCCCTAGTGGCTATTCACTATATTTTTACTTCCTGATTGGCTTCAAGCAGCAAAATCGTCCACTTATAGGTCCCCCTCGTTATGTATATGGTCTATGGGTACGTCTGGTAACATATAACGCTAAAATATGACGTGAATTATTAAGTCAACGCGTGTTTTTGGGTTGTTTTAGTTCAGTGGATCCTTTTTTTGTTGGCACACAGACCACAGTTTGAGAACCATGGGTTTAGACCATGTACGCTAATAAAAGAGGCTAAAAGATAGCATAGCTACTGTATTTATTAGCTTCAATCAACAGTAAATATCAAAATATATGTAAATTTCAATGTTTACGCAAGATTAAATGTTTTAAATTTCATCATACACTCTTAAAAATAAGGGTTCCAAAAGGGTTCTTCTACAAGATCTGAGGTTCTGCCTGGAACTATTTGCTTCTAAAAAACCCTTTACCAGAAGAAAGGGTTTTTCAAGGGTTCTTGGTAACACTAATGGTTCCAGTAAGAACCATTTTGATCCAGAGAACCCTTTAAAACGGTTCTTGGTGGAACCAAAAAGGTTTCTCCTATGAGGACAAGCCGAAGAACCTTATACGGTTCTACTTAGCACTTTTATTTCTAAGAGTGTATGGTGTCAGTTTTGATCAAATTTTCTCAAAACACAAACACGTGACTAAAGCAGAATCTTACCTATGCATACGTTAAAGTTAAAAAAAAGCGTCATCATTTATACGCAGGACAATGAAACTCTTGTTTCCTCCTCCTCCTCCCGAGTGACAAATGTAACGCTTAATTGAGATTTAGGTGAAATTAGGTGGCGACACATTGTCACCACAACAACAAACGCTCTAATTCTATAAAGTAGAACATTTGTGCCCCGGGCGACTTGCTCCTAATGTGTTTATCCTCCAGGCCCAGAGGCAATATTTCAGCGCGGTAACCTCGTCAGTGTCGCTCACCGACGTCACTGAGGGAGGGAAAAAGAAGAAGAAGAAGAAGAATTGGTTTTCAAAACACAAACACCTGCTACACACACAAGATTTAACCTTTTTAACCAATTAAATATGGATGAAAATCATATTATAATATTGAATCTAGTCCTAAATGTTGATACTGCTGCATTACTCTAATATCAATATAAAGTGGCGTCCCGCAAGGCTCTATTCTGGTATCTGTGTTGTTTGGTTTTAATCTTTGAGAATTCTTCATATAAAATGTCCACACGTTTTAACGGAGGAGCCAAACTCTATCAAACTAGCACAGAAATAAATAAAATACAAATAAAAACTATGTTTTTTCAGATTTTTCAGCTTCTTAAATGTGAATATTTCTTGGTTTCTTTGCTCCATCTCACAAAGTAATCATTAAAGGTGCCATATGTAAGAATGTGGCCAAAAACGGTTACTACGCTCAAATTCAAAATACCGAGGTCTTTAAGGTTTCGTTTTCTGACGTAACTGGCAACCCGTGGTTGCTCGGCAGCTGAGACTCTACTGACTGCAATGATTGGTAGACGGCGGTAGGTGGCGCCACATGCCAAAAACATGATTTGCAGTCTGCAAAATATTTTTTTAATGCAAATATTTTGTCTGTACTGTTGTTGGTGAGTTCAGTTTGTTATATGAACATTATTCCTGAGTCTCTGTGACATATTAGGAGGATTTTATGGCCAGTTGCTTTAGATTTATTACATAATGCACCTTTAAAACTGAATTGTTATTACTACTTTGTTTTAACGGTTCCTTTAATTTTCATTTACAGGAAACCAACCAGCACTGCTGTAATGGGCCAACGCCTTCATTCAGCCGTTTGTTTTTGGTTTTTCTCTCCTTCTTTGTCCTCCACCTTCCCTTCCCTTCCCTTCCTTTGGCCTTGGCGGCCATGTTTGTTCGTAGAAGCACTCAGCCGTGTTTTATCGTAATTATTGTCCGAGTCCAGCTGCGACAGCTTCACTCACGACGCCGTGGAAAAGAAAGAAACAGTTTAACGTTTAAACAGTGTCCGACTCCGGAGGGACAAGTAAAACACAATGAATCTATTCTGTCAACAAGAGCGAAATAAAGCCCTTATGTGAGTTTTCTTTTTCTATACTATATGGACAATAGGTAGAGATGCAGTAGATAACTTGGTAATGTGGTCATTCTCTTGCACCAAACTCCATAGAGAAAATCAGTGTTTTTACCTCACGTGGACACAAGAGCTGCTGCTCCATTGTTGTCACGTTTGGTCAGATTGTGTCACACAAGAGGAAAATAAGGTTTTCTATCATAGAAGTCACACAGGAAGATATCTGAGCTTTAATAACGGAGGCAGCAGTGGATTGACACTTCCTGTGTGCCCTTGCTGTAAAATCGCCCGGCTTTCTCTGTGGACTTTTGGTGCAGGGAGTGAGCGAGTTCAGATCCATCGGTCTCCTCTCAAAGTCGATCGCACTCGTGGGCCTTCTGTGGTTGCTGAGGTTTATCTTGTTAAGAGGCATTAGAGGGTGTTTTAATTGGTGCTCGCAGGCAGGTAATTAGCTCTGGTGGCATGTGCTCCCACAGTGATGCGAATGACCAAGGACAAAGGCCACATCCCAACCCCTTTTTTCCTAATCACCAACACACACGCACACACACACACACACACACACACACACACACACACACACACACACACACACACACACACACACACACAGTGACCCGGGGAGTTGCCACATTCTCTGGTCATTCTTGGGTAAAGACAAAGGTCCGGCTTGTTAAAATAGGCTCCTTCTCAGCAGGGGGAACAGTGGAGCCACAGCAGCTGTTCCACAAAGCTCCACTGCTCCCCGAAGCTTCGGAAAGCATCTATTTTTTAACTTTTAGCAGGGACGAGTGACATTGAATCGGGGGAGGAAACACAAAAGCAACGTTAGCTTAATCTCTGCAGACACCTGAGCCTTTCGGGAAATGATGGAAAACCAAAGAGCAGAGTGGAGTCGGAGGGTTTGAAACTACTACTCATACTAGTACTAAAAAATATTCTTAATCCAGTAGAGGAAATAACATGTCAATTATTGCAGCTGCAAGTCTTTTAAGTTGATATTTAGTATAGTCTGATTAAAACTGGACTTTAAAAACACATGTTGACGTCCTAGTTTGAATGAAATAGGACCTTTTTTGGACTCAAGAGGAGGCGATTGACTAATGACTAAAACAACTATTAAAAGACAATGTAAACGGAAGTTTTAATTGCTAGCGTTACTTTGCAAAGTCCAAGTTTCCCCTTAGCGACAACTGACCAGAAGTTAAGAAGCCGGCTAATATGTTAGCAGAAGTAGTAAGTGACGCTTTGTGCATGTAGTCAATATGTACTATACTTAGACAACTGACAATACTGACAAACTTACCCGGGGCGTACTAGCAGAGCCACCTAGCGTAGGGAAAGGGTAGCGTATCCACCTAGCGTAGGGAAAGGGTGTCACACTTTATTCTTCCTTAAACAAATGTAGCTCATCGTAGCTCATCATAGCTCCTAGCTTAACTGCATAGGAACTTACTGACAGAGTGTGAGAACTTGATGTCTGATGCGTTCATGTGTCGCTTGGAAACCCCAGCCCTTCCCCGTCACCTTCACGTCTTCACCGTCCTCACCCTGGATCCTCTCTCAACACCTCGCACACCTCACACACAACACACCGATTCCCTGGTGAGATTTGGAGTGGCCTTTTGACACGCGGCGCTATTTCGACATCCACGCTCCTCGTGGGAGGCTTCGGGAGAGCGACTCCCGGGCGAGGACGAGTGGCGACTGGACGTCCAGACGATGCTGGACATGGTGGGTGGACCGTGTTGACCCGCACACCCTGTACCTGCTAACAGAGGAGCAGCAGCCACCTTGGCTAAGTGCATTCCCTGAGGTCCTGGCCCAAATCCCTGCTTGACCCTGACTGATAAACTATGCTATGCATAGACCACTGGAGAGTTTTTCCTTCTAAAAGTAGGATTAGTCCAACGTCAAATGCACCTTTTCGTGAAATGGTGCAGCCAGTGAACGACTTCTAAACAATTCATTTTCCCGTCGTTATCCTTCGCCGCGTCAGCTCCAGATATAAATCCGGATATTTTTTGATAACGTACAGACTGCGACACGTACTTCCACATGAGGTTTGACTTTGGTTTCGCGTACTGTGATAACAGAAGAAGGGTTTTGGACGCTGACGTAGGTTCCAGGTTTGGCGTTGCGCTAAGCTCGGGGGGACGCCTGGTCGCCGTCAGAGTCGTGAGCGCGGTAATTGGTTGTGACTGCGAGGATCCTGCGCTGCCGTGTTCATGGAAGGAAGGGATTAACACGTTTCGGGGCGACCCCCGGGGCCCCCGAACGACAAGCTGATAAGATTTTTGGAGCCCGATACTTTTGGTGATGTTCAAATGAGGCCCCGCAGAGGATCCAGCGTGGGCTAAGTTCACCAAGTACACATTTATCAGACATACTGAGGCTGATAAAAGGAAAATGTTGTTTTGTATTCACGTATATTTTGATTTAAGCCTTCATGGGGCCCTAAGGTGAATTTGATTTGAGGTCCCCCATCACCACCACCACCACCGTGGATTAGCCAGTTCATGACTATTATTGATGCAAATGTGAGTAACTATAAATGACATTAATTATAGTTACTTTACAGTACTTTAACATTAGAGGGCAGTAAAATCACAAAAGTGGTCTGGTGTTAATTTGCGCCTACGTATTCAAAGTAAAGTGCGGTGTTGACTTGAATTAAACAAGTAAACCAGTTATATGACTTTGCAGCAGATGTGCACTAAATGAGCAAATATGCAACTACAAAATAAAACCAAGTAACTTAAGCTCAACAATATTTAGATGTCTACATATATCTAAAGATATCTAGATTCATTGGTGGCCTCCTGGTAATCATAGTATAGTATGCTGTACCTAAGCATGTTATACTATGTCGTCCAGAATTTGACAATTTTTTGGAAGAAAAATTTGACAAAAACATCATACTATACTATGTTTTGACTTCATACTATACTATGTCGTTCAAAATTGGACTTTTATTTTTTTGAAAAAAAATTTTGTCCAAAATTTGACAAAAACGTCATACTATACTGTTGTCCAGAATTTGACAATTTATTTTTGAAAAAAAATTTTGGTCCAAAATTTTGGTCCAAAATTTGACAAAAACTTCGTACTATACTATGTCGTGACGTCATAATATACTATGTCGTCCAAAATGAGAAATTTTTCTTTTTGGTCCCAAATTTGATGAAAACGTCATATTATACTACGTCGGCCAAAATTAAAAAAAAAAATTTGGTCCAAAATTTGACCAAAACGTTATACTATACTATGTCGTCCAGAATTTGACAATTTTTTGTAAAAACATTTTTTTGGTCCCACATTTGACAAAAACGTCATACTATACTATGTCGGCCAAAATTTGACAATTTCTTTTTTTTTTAATTTGGTCCAAAATTTGACAAAAACATCATACTATACTATGTTGTCCAAAATTTGACAATTTTTTGGAAAAACATTTTTTGGTCCCAAATTGGACAACAACATGAAATGTCTCTACAAACAAGAACATTTAAACCTCCTGAATGTTATCTAAAGTTTTTACAGAGGGGAAAATCCTTTGGAATGATCGCTCCCTCCTGTTGTTTATGTGTTTAACTTTTTAATAAATGCCCACCATCAAAAAGTGCAACTGTTAGTATTCACAGTTTTTGTGACCCCGTTTCAAAGATTTATATTTAACCAAGTGATTGTTTTCCTGTAAATCTTTTGAGTCTTGAATGCTTTGGTTGGTTTAAATTTGAAGTTTCACACTCTTTGTTATGCATTTGTTTGTTGACTGAGTGAGTGAGTGATTGATGGAGAGACACCCCGCTGAGTTTTCTTTACGGCAGAGTTCTTTTGTTTTTGGTGGGAAGGTGATGCTGATGATGATGATGGAGGAGATGTTTTGCATTTGTCACATGGAAACTGCAAAAGGCCTGGAACTACACTGAAACCAGCACAAATGGTCACATGCTAATTAAAAAGACAAATAAACAAACAAACAAACAAACAGCTAATGGAAGCTAATTCAGTTAATAGCTGTTGTCAAGTTGGATTAGCGCCGATTCAAAACTGAGAATAACTTTGACTTTTTAAAAAATGTTGGTAATGAAGCTACTGATTTCAAAATAAAAGCTCTAAATACTGATGCTGGCGGGCCAGTTTTGGCCCACGAGCCACCAGTTGCCGAGCGCTGATTTAGCGCTCACAAATTGGTGGTTCCCTGTAGATAAAAAGCAGATCCAATCCTATAGATATTATAGATTATTATAGATTCTCTTAAACCAGTGTGTTTTTAGTCCGAAAAACCTTCCATCTAACCTCCATCATTCCAACAATAATGGCGGTTGTTCATGACATCATTCTATTATGCCCATTTTTATCCACCGTTTCTTTTGTTTCCACTCTTGTAACCGATAAACCGATAAAGAGTCGGGTGACTCCCGTGCAATACTTCATACTCAGCAGTCCCCTCCCGTCTTATCGTTGCCCTGCAGCTGGGCCGGACCGGATTGGGCAATATAAGTTGGACTTGCCGGTTCCTCTTTTAGGTCCACACATTGTTTTGGGCTCGGTCCGTGTATTTATTTAGATGTAAATCAGCTTTTGCAGAAGTGTTACGTCCTGTGCCCAGCGTAGTGGGGCGTGGTGGACGTGGTGCTCGTTCGCTGGAGGAAGTCATGGAGATTGGAGTTTTGAAGGGTTTGTTTTCCCATTATTCGGCTGTTATTGATGTGAGAGGGTGACATCATTCGTGCAGCAGCAGCCTCACCCTTTGAGGTTTGGTTAGAGGTTGAATGCTCAGCAGGATGCAGTCTCTTATATGTATGTTTCTAAAGGTCCAGTGTATAAAATATAGGACTTTCTAGAAGTCCATTCATTAATTTTCCACCACTTTATCATCCACATGAGGGTTCACAGGGGGTTTGAGCCAATACCTGCTGACCCATAGTTGGGTCGCGGGGTATTTGTTTGTGGTTCCCCAAACAAATTTACATAATTTCCACAACTTTTAGTTGAGAATTATATGTATGGGGAGACGGCGGATCAGTGGTAGAGCAAATTGTCTTCCAAATGGAAGGTTTTGTGTTCAATTCTCAGCACAGGTGGTTCCCAAAGTCAGGGTCGAGACCCATTGTTGGGTCGCGGGAGATTTGTTTGTGGTTCCTCAAACAAATTTACATAATTTCCACAACTTTTAGTTGAGAATTATATGTATGGGGAGACGGCGGATGAGTAGTCGAGCGAATTGTCCTTCGACTGGAAGGTTGTGTGTTCAATTCCCAGCTCTGGTGGTTCCCAAAGTCAGGGTCGGGTGTCATAGATGGGTCGCGGGAGATTTGTTTGTGGTTCCTCAAACAAATTTACATAATTTCCACAACTTTTAGTTGAGAATTGTATGTATGGGGCGACGGCGGATGAGTGGTTGAGCGAATTGTCTTCCAAATGGAAGGTTTTGTGTTCAATTCCCAGCTCAGGTGGTTCCCAAAGTCAGGGTCTGGACCCATAGATGGTTCACGGGAGATTTGTTTGTGGTCCCCCAAACAAATGTACATAATTTTCCCAACTTTTAGTTGCGAGTTGTATGTATGGGGCGACGGCGGATGAGTGGTAGAGCGAATCGTCTTTAACTGGAAGGTTGTGTGTTCAATTCCCAGCTCTGGTGGTTCCCAAAGTCACGGGTGGGACCCATAGAAGGGTTGGGGGAGATTTGTTTGTGGTTCCCCAAACAAATTTACATAATTCTCACAACTTTTAGTTGAGAGTTATATGTATAGGGAGATGGCGGATGAGTGGTTGAGCGAATTGTCTTCCAACTGGAAGGTTGTGTGTTCATTTCCCAGCTCTGCTTGACCTGATGCCGTTATGTCCTTGGGCAAGACACGAAACCCCCATGTTGCTCCTGACGGCTATGTTAGTGTGAATGGCAAAAACTGTTGTGGTATACACGCGTGTCAGGGTCCTGTAGTATCCCACTTCACCATCGGGTGGCGGTACAAGTCTGGACACAGGGCATAGGACGCATTCCTACTGAAGAAGAAGAAGAGGATAAATGGTGACCTCATTGCTGTGAGGCAACAGTGGTCGCCATTACTCCACCATGTATCAGTGCTTTGCAAGGGCCTTGTTTTATTGAAGCCGCCATTTTTTTTTTTTCGTGTTTTTCATCGCATTCTGGAGCCTACAACGCAAACAAAGAAGAACGACGTCCTTTCTGGTACGCACAGGCCACCGTAGTGCTGTCGCCGCAAATTAGCAACCATTACGTCACTTCTATTTTGACCTATTACTGCTTCCCTTGAGACGATCGCTGTGCTGGTAAAATGGTGAGACGAAGCGCCGCGGCCTGTCCTCGTCATTATGTCTTGGCCGTCGGCTCGATCTCGTTATAAAAACGTGGAACATTCCTGCGATGACACACTTCCTGTTTATATAATTGTGACAATAAGGACTCGCATTTGTTTATAATTTGGCCAGGCCAGTTGTTTATTACAGCACCAGGAGGTGGAGGACAGCTGATGAGCGGGGACGCTTTGAATTTTTTTTTTTGACAAATGAAAAGAGAAACATTCGGGTCATAAATGGCAGGTGGCCTTTAATCACCACGTCTCTGCTCGGGTTTTTAATCCAGATGTTTCCTCTGTGTGTTACCATAATTAGCTGTTTTTTTTTTTTTACTGTTTGTCTGTGGATTGTATTGTATAGGATTTTGCGTTTTTACCTGTGCAATATGTGAACCAATAATTTTTTACCAGTATTATTTATTTTTATTTTTTTAAAGAAAAGAAAGTCCCATGAGTCCAGGAATTCCCTTGAATCTGAGATCTTTTACTGTTGTAAAACCTGGTGAAATAAACTCACCGTTTACAATTGAGTTAAAAATAACAAACACACATATAAAAAAACCCAAAAAATGCTGTAATTTTCTTCTTATTATTATTTGTACCATGGCTCCTGTACATGTATGTAGACAAATGTAAAATAATTTATCTTAATGTTTAATTTTTCTTATATTTTGATACTTTTGCTGATATCTTTTTTTTGCATTTTTCCTAGTGTTGTGAATAATGAGTTGCATGGTGTTTGTTGACTGTGTGTTAACCTCCATAATATTACAAATAAAACAATTATTAATTATTATTATTCATATTAATATGAATATTAATTATTAATATTCATATTAATAACAATAATAATATTACTACATACAGTCAAATATCAGCCCTGCTGTGGAAACATATATCATATTAGTAAATATGTAAAATATAGTGAATAGTCTACAGTTTTCATGTGAGTAATTATGAGTTATTTCTGATTTTCTGATGACTTCATTTTTCCCCAGTCTCATGACACTCGCGCATGTGGCTCGTGGGTCCTCTCCGGGCTTCCGTAGGCATTCCTTCACTGTCAGTGCACTGTGACAGACAGCCATCGCTGAGCCCAAAGTGTGAACTATGGAGGAAATTAACAACATTGAAGTGGTTCCGTGCACACAGTCCGACTATCTGAAGCCGCTCCGGGTCCAATACAACCAGGTGAGCTGTGTCCTTTCTCTCCTAACCTTTCACAGGAGGCTGCTTGGACGCTGCAGGCTAATTCTGCCCTCCCCCTTCATTCATTTAGCGGCTAGCAGGCTAGCCTAGCCTGGGCTAGCATAACATGAATGTAGTATGAGCTCAAACACGGACTCGGACACGCAGCAGTTCGTCCTCAGTTTGTCCACAAATTACACAAATGTCACGTTTGCTATTTTAACTTATCCACAAATGGCGACGCGGACGCTGCCACTGTGTTTGCGGTTATGCAGTGGTGGCTATTAGGTACAGCTACATGCTAGCATGCTAACGTTAGCTCACATCAGAGGGGTTTTATTTTGGGGGTTTGTGGGGCACGTAAACGTTAGCACATGCGTTGTATTACGTTGAGTTGTAACGTAGTTAACGGTGTTTTGTGCTAGTAAAGCATGTTATGTTGCCTTGTGTGTGTGTGTTGTGTGTGTGTCAGAGATCTTCACTTAACAGATTTATTTTGGGAACACAGTGGAGCGGTTTCCCTTTAAAACCGGGGAAGATCTTATTGGAACACAGTTCAAACTCAGTATTCACCGCATTATAATGAACATTTAAAGAAAATACCCCAGGAAATTGCAGTTAATATTAGTTTTGCCATGTCACTGTCTTATATTTCACCTGAAAATGCTATTATTGAAAAAATGGAGGCTGCCTGCATCATTATTTGGTGTCTGTTCACTCGCTGCAGAATTTTATTTTCAGATTCAGGAAAATTAATTCATCCAGCCCACACATTTACATACATCCACACAGGAAAGGTAAAACCAGCGTGTTGTGCAAACTCAAGGTGCACAGTGCCAAAGTCAAGCACAGTAAAGATCAGAGATCGAGAAAAATATTGTCAGTAAAACCCAGAAAAACCTGACAAACTACCCAGCGTTCAGCTGTTAAATCGCTGAGCAAATGTTTTTGTGTAACAGTTTTATCTGTTTGACCAAGGGCAGCATTTCAAACAGATAGCGTCTGCAGTGGGATGGATTTTTAAATAAATCCTCAACCAGGGACTCTCACTGTTCTCATTTGATCTTTGTGTCTATTTCCATGAGTAATCTATACAATAAGACTATTCTAATAGAATATAATTGACTCAAATTGAATAATTGTCCGTGGATGCAGCCTCAACATGAGTACAGAGCAGGAGGAGAAAAAAAACCCTCATAATTATTGCTGCTAGGCAAAAGATGATGTATGAAACAGGTATTTATATAACTCTATACGTCTAGGTGAAGTTATGTACATGATTACCACCATAGAGTGAAATCAGTCTTGACAGGTTATCATTCAAGTGTCTCTCTATTATCTTATCTGCCCTTGCAGTGCTGCACTGTAAAGATTGAGATGCCCTCAAGGACATAAGCTCAGTACTGAACCACCACAATATAGCAGATGTTCTGTCAAGTGCTTGTTTGTGCAGGTGTTACATCTATAGGTGTTTTTCACAACGCAAATTTTGTGTCTTGTACAAGTTTACAATTATTTTGATATCAATATTTCATTGTATAGCAGTAAACGCGATGCATTCGCACTCCCAAATGTGCGACTAAAATCTTAAAGATGTAAATTCAGCCTTGTTTTTGTGAGAAATGAGCCTTTGATCATAGAGAAAACAAAGTGTGGCGACAGTGTGTTGTGATGATTTCTGGCACAGAGAGAGAATTGCTTCCTTCCCCAGATATAGGCAGTCGTCCAGGAGTAATATAATTTTAGATTTCACAATGTTTGTGCAGTTTCTATGTTACTGGGTTAGAGAGTCTGCTGCTGCTGCTGTGCAAAATCTGAGAAATTGGAGTGAAACATACTCAACTTAGCCCATTCCAACTGGTCACAAACACAGTTTACTCCTGGGCTACTACTACTTCTACTTCTACTACTACTTCTACCTCTGCTACTTCTCCTATTACTACTACTACTTAGTCCTCTTCTACTACTTCTACTACTACTTCTTAGACTTCCCTTACTTCTTCTTCTACTTCTAGTACTGCAACTACTACTTCTACTTCTACTACTTATTCTATTACTACTACTTCTTTGACTTTTCCTACTTCTACTACTACTGCTTCTACTTCATCTACCTCTACTACTTCTCCTACTACTATTACTACTTATTCCTCTACTACTATTCCTACTACTACTTATTCCTCTTCTCCTACTTCTATTACTACTTCTTCGACTTCCCTTACTTCTTCTTCTACTACTGCAACTACTACTATTTTTTACTACTTATTCTACTTCTCCTACTACTACTACTACTATTACTAACTACTTCTACTAATGCTACTACTTTGACTACTTAGTCTACTACTAATTCTACTACAACCACTACTACTTTTACTAATGGTTCTACTACTTCTACTTCCTCTTCTACTAATGCTACTAATACTACTACTTCTTCTACTACTTCGAGCCATTTCTGGTGCAGTATCCATTAATTTTTCCAGGCCTTTAGCATAGCTGTTTTAGCATTTTTGTACGTAGCAATCTTACTTTTAAAAACATGGGGATGGTGCTTAATATAATTGATTTCACTGGATCACGTTAATGGTGTTGCAGTGGCTAGCATTGTTGCCTCACAGCAAGGAGGTCATTGGTTTGGATCCCGTTTCAACTGAGGGCCTTTTTGAGTGGAATTTGCATGTTCTAAAAATATGCCGTTTAGGTTAATTGGGCATTGTGAATTGATCAAAGGTGTGAGTGTGAATGGTTGTTTGTACTGTGATTGTCTCCTGCTTAATCCTCCACATGAGTGTTGTAGGGGGGCTACAACACTCATGTGGAGGATTAAGCAGTAGAAAATGATTGAAATGGAAGAGGTGCTAATATTTGGAAGTAAGAAAACATTTAAAAAAAATCTGCAGTGGGTGCACACCTCTGATTTTAAGAAGCCCCTTTGTAACGTCGCCTCAAATCTCAAGTACCGTGAATCACACCTGTGATGGGCGTCATGGGGTTAAGCTTGTCAGGAGAATGGCGAGCGGGTTACGACAGCAGATGGACGACAAAAGAGACGACGGTGGACTGAGTGCCCACTCTTTCATCCTCCTCGTCTCTCCTGTGCAGCCCAGGAGGGGCTTGTTCGGGGGGACTCCTCACAAAAGCTCTTTCAGTCACACCGAGGGAGCATCTCTTTCCCCGAACCTTTTCATGTTCATGAGTACATCTGCAGCCCAGCCACTGGTCACTAACCCAGATCTGCACAGAGAAATACACACTTTGTGTAAGTGCCACGTGTAAGAGGCTCTCGTCGTCATTAGTCTTTATCGCTGTTTTGTCTCCTCGCTCTACAGAGCAGGTGATTTTTCCCTCGTTGACTCTGGGAAGCCCCTCTCATCTCTGGTTCAGATCCTCCGGTCCCTCAACACCAACGCTGAACCACAGGTCGACACTTAAAGCGGCATAATTGCCTCCCATTTAGCCATTATAATGATTTGAATTATTCATCCAGAATTATTTATCCCGACCCCCTTCACCTTCACCTTCGTCGACTGTAATTGAAACACATTTTCTCACATGAATAAATATTTATTGGCTTGAATGGCACACGTGTGTATGTAGTGTAGGTGGAGCTATGATATTCTGCATATGAAAAACTTTGATTTCAGGTGCTATTTTACAAAACCCTCTACCTCATATAGTTAGTTTTAATAGTTTTAATAGTTCAAAAATGGGCAGATAGGTATTTTTTGCACATATTCGTGTAAAACATACCGTGTCACAGGAGGCTGCTTGGACCCTGCCCTCCCCCTTCATTCATTTAGCGGCTAGCAGGTTAGCATAACATGAATAAAGTATGAGCTCAAACACTCGGACGAGCAGTTGTTTGTCCACAAATGACACAAATGTCACATTTGCTATTTTAACTTTTCCACAAAAGTTAAAGCGACGCTGCCACTGTGTTTGCAGTGATGCAGTGGAAGCTAGTAGGCAGTATGCTAGTATGCTAACGTTAGCTCACATCAGAGGGGTTTTATTTTGGTGTTTGTGAGGCACGTAAACGTTAGCACATGCGTCGTATTAAGTTGAGTAGTAACGTAGTTAATGGTGTTTCGTGCCAATGAATCATGTTATGATAAGTTGTTTTAATGGTTAGTTTTGATTGTCCACAGAGAAAGATTCATTAATGTTGTAAAGGTGGATTTGAGGACAGTTAGTGTCACAGAAGAGGACACAGGACAGGACAGGTGAACCCTAAAGAATAAGAACATTTAAGTGGAAACGCATTAAGTGAGAAGCATTAACAATCAGTTAAACAAGTGTACCTAATAAAGTGGGCAGTGAACATGTGTACCAGGCATATAAGAAACAATACAAAGTATAACATGTAGATGAAATACAAAAAGAAAAATGAAATTGAACAAACACTTAATAAGGAAAGCGTGCAAAAATAAGGAATAAAAATAATGCAACAAAATCTAACCCAGTGAACTTCTGTGCACACATGTTAATGTGACAGGTTAATGGCTCTCTGTAGATTTTCACTAGAGGACACACAAGTCACATGGGTGTGTACGTGAACACACAGTGTGCATGTGTGTGTCCTTGACAGTTGCACTAACGAGGCCGATTTAATGCTGCCGATCCTGTAATTCAGCTTCACTCTCTGAATGCAGGCGCAGATGCTTTTTTTTTGCCATTGTCGTCATTTTTGTTTTGTTTTCTTTAAACCTTGCCGATCATTAGTTCACTGGTTGTAATGGGTGTATCGTACTTGTGCTATTCTTTGTCGAGGCTGCAGAAGAGGACACAAGACAAATCCAGAAATAAAAAGGAGAATCAGGGAGTGCTCTGTTGTATTTGAGGAGGTAGTTAGGAGTAGATTTTTTTTTCTTCCTCTTGCAGCTGCCAGCTTTATAGTGGATCTAGGGAGGTGTGTGCGTGTGTGTGTGTGTGATGGTTATTAGACTTTAAGCACCTAAAAGATCAAGACCATACATCCCTCCCTACAATGGCCATTCACACAGGAGCATTTTCTGATGTCCAAAGCCAGAGGGACCACATTAATTTCAAGGTCCCACTCCTGCCTTCTCTCCCTCTCTCTCTCGCTCTCTATGGGCTAATCTCTCTGTCGTAATCCATGTCAGCCATGATTCTCCGTCTCCCCTGGGCCATTCAACCTGAACGCCGCCCTCCCCTTCTCTCAGCAAGTGGCCCGAGTAATGAGGGGAACCCCACCATCTGTGAGTGATGACAGGATCCTGGAGAGGGAATACGTGTAATGTGTGTGTGTGTGTGTGTGTGTTTGGTGACACATTCATGGCGAGTGGCTTCACCTCAAAGGAAGTTATCATCCTTATCAAATTAACTGTAATATTCTCATGTGATTACTGTAAATGAACCAAACCGCAATCAAGATGTTTACACTTGTAATTGTGTCTAAGTGACTTGTCTTTTATTATTTCGGCAACACATATTTTTCACTCTGTATTACCCCATTAACCTGCCTGCAGATTATTTGTTATTATTATTTATTTTATATATTACCATTAATAATCAGTTCTACTTAGTTTTGCTTATAGTAATAATAAAAAGGAGACATGTTATTATGTCCCAGTTTGATGCCAAAGAGATTCAGTTTGGTGTCATTTACTAGTGCTGCAACTAACAATTATTCTAGTGAAGTTTGTCAAACCTGGATACGTCTTGTTTTGTCCACAATAATGATTTCTTTGTTATGCGGAGCAAAGAAACAAAGAAAATATTCACATTTAAGAAGCTAAAACAATAAGAAATCTCGTGTTAATCATGAAAAAAGCTTCAAACCGATTAATCGATTATCAAAATAGTTGACGATTCATTTAGTAATCGTACACAAAATTGCTAAAAACGATCTATTTGTTATATATTCTTGTTATTCTTCCAGTAAGGTAGAACGCGGTGCAAAATCAATATAATTAAAGTACCATTTGTGTTTTTGTTGTTGTGACAACATCTGGACTTTTCCGACGTTGCAGCCTACTTTTATCCCCCATTGCGTCGTAAGTTTTAGCGACATGACCGGGCAGAGCATCTCTCCTGGTGTCTTATATTATCATTAGCTCAGGGGGAATTATATATCCTATAATTTCACCTGTAAAAATACTCAGCGACAGGAAAAAAGGGATCATGCTCATTCATTATTTACCAAGCACTCTTGACAAAGCAAGCAAGACATGAGAAGTGCAGCCCTGCCTCAGTCAACGCTGGTGATTTATCACACACGCCTTCACACTCGCTTTGCTTTCATCGATGAAAAGTGAGAGGGGTGCGGCCGACTCAGCCTCGCGGAGGAATGATGTGTATGTTGATGCTCGCGCTCTTTGTTGACATGACAGGATTTTTGAGAGGGCAATTACGCCGGGTTGACTTGGACGTGACTTTTGACGACATGACTGCGCAGCGAGGAGCTTCGGCGTTGTCAGCACTTTAGCGGTGACTGACGGCGAGCCATCGCATCTGTCCGCATCATCCTTACCTCATCCTCTCGTTGTTTGAGGTCACAGGGATTCACGCAAACTGCAGTTTTAGTAAATTTAACCTCAATCTGCTGCAGGAAAATGCGTTGTTCATGATATTTGCTCTTTTACACACACATTATATGCATTCAAATGTATTGTTTCCTATATACAAGAGCATATCGGTGTGTTTTCCACACATTCTTGTAAATATATCTAGTACAAAAAGTTGTGTTCAAGAATATACAGTAGATAAATACTAACAATCATCATTTCAGCTTATTAAACGTGACTATTTTCCCGGTTTCTTTGCTCCTTGTAACAAAGAAAGTGTTGAAACTGAATAATTTTGGTTTCATCATCAATACTTCTCTAGAGCTGAAACGATGAATCGATGACTAAATTAATCGTCAACTATTTTGATAATCGATTAATCGGTTTGAAGTTTTTTCATTATTACAACAAGAGTTCTGATTTGTTTTAGCTTCTTAAATGTGAATATTTTCTTTGTTTCTTTGCGCCACATAACAAAGAAATCATTAAAACGGCATTTGAGAACATAGGCATTTCCAGGTTTGACAAACACTGATCAACGTTTTTTAATTTTCCTACATTTTATGCACCACGATACATTGATTAATCGTGAAAATAATCCACATATTCATCAATTATGAAAATTGTTGCATAGTAAATTGGTCAGTAGTTGCAGCCTTATATTTGAAAGACATTTATTTAGTTTTAAGCCCATTGTTTTCACTATGAAAGATGTTTTCTTTCCTCTGTGTGTAAATGTGAATCATTTTTGGTCATCTTGATCCCGACAAAGCTTTTAAAGTACACGAAGATGATCCCGGAGTAAAACTAAACCACAACTAAACCTACACAAACGTTGGCTTCACGCTCTCATTTCACACCACAACGTTACGGTTAATGATGCGTGAACAGCATTATCCTAGCTTGGCTTCACATTCAGGCCATGTGGTGGTGAACTGTTAGGTCATGCACCAGTCAGTCGTTCATCTGTTTGTTGATATGATTTACGCCGGTCTTCATTAGCTCCATCTCGCCCTCTCTTGTTCTGTACCCAGGGTTAGGGTTAGAAACTGGGAATTTGTGTAGTTGATTCGGGAATTTATTTCTTTGTTCTCTGACATTAATAGCAACCAAATATGTAGTTGATGAAATGGAAAATACATGAACATAAGCTTCCACAAAGCTGTAATTATCATGTTTTGATAAGTTATGAGTTACTGGTAATATTTTGACAGAATTTTGCCTACAGCGCAGTATTTTTACAGTAGCAACTTAACTAAGCTTTTTATCGCGTTGTCTTTAGATATTTTTTGTGAATGAAGCATGTCATCAACAAGCCTTTGGCAAGAGGCAACTCCCTCGCAATTTGTAATTAAATGCAATTAAAAAACTGTGTGTAAATAATTAATTAATTCCATCCAGTTAATAATATAAAGGTTTCCCATAGTAGCTTTGGCACGGTGGCTTCAAGCCTGTTGATGCAACAGTCGCTCTATTATGCCCAACCATGTCTCGCCTCTGGTGCCTCCAATTCTGTGCAATTAACTCACCATTTTACCTCCTCCCAATGCTTGGGTGGCAGTGGAACTGCACCAACACCCTCGCACACAACAAGGTGCATCTGTCGTAGGTAAAAATAAGCCTTTTATCAGTCTGAACGAGCTTGTGGTTGGACAGAAAAAAGCGGTAGGCCTAAATTTGAATCGAGGACATGTTTCCTCAGGCATAGTTAATGTAGGGCAACTTACACATATTTAGATTGCCTGTAATGTAATGTGGTGGAGTTGTACTGCTTAATGGCTACGTAGTGCTATAGTAAAGCAAGACAAGTGCATACAGTTGGATTCCACTGTTAACAATAAACCTTGATTTTTAGTACGACCGCACGATCGTATTTTAATAATGATCATGTTTTGGCTTCGGTAATGAAAATGTGCGCTCAGACTAAGGAACTATTCCCATGTCACGCAGCTCCAAGTGGAACTTTTGCCAGTTTTTCTACGAAGCTTCCACTTCATCCCCCTCTCCTGGCCGTGTGCATTTGCAAGCCGTGGAGCCATGTCCACGCCGATGGAAGAACGGCCAACCGCCCACTGAAAAACAAACCAGCAACAGACATCTTGGCCGAGCGATCGCTTTTTCAACAGTAGCAAACATCGAAAAAATGCCAATAGCAACGGCAAGAATGCCGGGTTGCCGTTTTGCATGCTTCGTTGTTTTTTTTGTAAAAAGTCGGTCCGACGTTAACTCGTGTGTGGCCCCCTCGCTTGGTCAAACGGTCGCTTCCGCTTCCTCTGACAACGGATTTCTCTGCTTCTTTTTGCCAGCTCTTCCATGATGAACGTCTTAAAAAAAACAAAAAACTATCGCTGCTTTGATCTTATAGCCAATACCTTGTTAGGGTGTGTGGGAGTTTGTGTAGTGCCGTAAGATGATAAGCGTTTCTCACAAGACGGTGTTGCAAGGCTGGTTTCCTGCTAACAGAGAGTGGAGACGGCCTACAATCTCCCCACAACAAGCCCTTTAACCATCATAATGACGCCAAAGCTGGAAAATGAAGTACCTGAGGAACAGTTGGGGATGTGTGGTACACAATAATGCACCATCTCGACATCGAGCAATAGAGCTAGTGGAGCTGTAAGTCGATAATTCCGCTGATTTCTTTGGATATGGACTCACAGCAAACACATTTTGTGTATAAACCATGTTCGTGCATTATAAGCAGTTTTGACACCAAAAGGGCCAATAAGAACCACGTCTACCGAGTTTGGCGACCTGAACTTTGCCTGCTCTCGCTTCATCCGGTGTGAATGAGAATGAACCAGATTATCAGGGCGGTGATCAGATTGTCCTTTCACACTTCCTGCAGAGAGTAACGAGCCAACCCTTCATGCGGCGTTTGTGCCACTGCCCACAGGTTTACGATCTCGTACGCCAGCGTCTCCGATGAGCTCTTTTGTGCCGAGCGCACACACCTGCATCAAACTCTCGCTCCTGGAAAGTTACTAAAGGTGTGAGCAGCAGCGCCGCGTCCTCTTGATGTGTGGATGTGACCATGGGGCATGAAAACACTTAGTTACAACTTCTGTCTATTCAGCTGCTCGGTGATTACAGGACGTGTTTCTGCAATTAGTCATCAGGAATCCCTCCCTGCAACTCAATCCAGTTTGGATTTGCATTGCTTTATTAGAGGTTATATAAGAAGCGGGCACAGCAGGAAATCCCTCACAGTAAAGAACACTGGCTCCATAAATACTTACCTTTTATTGGCAGCATTTATTTGAAGTTAACAGTAAATCATATTAGCCACACTGGTAGCACACACATCGCCTTCTTTTCACATGTGTTGACAAAGCAAAATGTAATGCAGCTCTATTTTATTTCACATTCGACAAAGTAAAAGCGTGTCATCTGATGCAGGCAGTGTGCTTTTCCTTTGACTTTGCATCTGCACATGTTTTCATTAGGTGTGGCCGGTGATAGAACTTCAGCGTGCCCAAGCAGGCATCGCTTATTGGGTCGTTGTTGTGATTACACTTAAAAGAAATGAGATGATTTGACATCCTGCCATATACAAAGTCACATTGAACAAAGTGGGCGAGAAGTGGTGGTGGTGGTGGTGGTGGTGCACTTTAATTCATCTTATCTCACTGAATGTTGTTTTAGAAATGGAATCCAAAAGCATTACATTTGGAGTTAATTGCAGTTGATTGTTCAAGGTCTTACTGATGTAATGTTTTTGGATAACTGTGAATAGCGTGAATGAAAATCCCCCACTGATGCAGTATATTGTTGGATGGTTGAGTTTGCCTTAATTGTGTTTTGTGTTTGTTCCTTCACAGAATGGCACAAAGAAAACCTGGGACTTCGTGCAAACCCACGACAGGTAAAACACACATTTCATTCACTAGTGCTGAAGAAAAGCAGTGCGAAACATTTGATTTTGCAAAAACACCAATTACATTTAAGGTTTTTGCTCACCAGATACATCTTTGTGTGATTTATTCACATGGTAATAATATTTATAGCGTATCTGAATCCAATTGAGCAAAGCTTTCACGTCAGCGGTGGAATTCAGTTGAGCAATGTTGCGACCTTTTTATTGTTTCAGACGAATGTGGATTTTATCTAAGTTTGTGCTTCAGGCGGGCACAGAATGTGTATTGATGATGATATGACTTGAATGTTCAAATTAGAAAGTGCACACAGCTTGGACTATTAAACAAACATGACCTCCATCAAGTCTTCAAACTGTTTGACAAACATCCTAATGTCCGTTTTGAGGCAATGAAGTGGTAAAGGCCACTTGGCTTGGGTGTCATCTACTGCTTCTCCTTTGAGGATGACGGACGGAGAAGCTGGAGCTCCTCTCACTTGACATTGGGCAAGTCTTTCATCACATGTCCTTAAATAATAATGAAATACTGCGACTGTGGTTTCAGACCAGCTTTTCTTGGTTAGTCCCACAATCGTGTTCTGCTCCCATTCCTCAGGCAGGACTCGTCTTTTTTCTGTGTTCTAGTGCCCTGTTATTCTACTTGTGGGGAATGGCTATAAATGTCTGAGCTTCACAGGGGACACTGTAAGAGAAATATCACACATTTGTGTCAAATCCCCGGGTTCCTACATTCTGTTTTTTGCCCAGGATGCCGTAATGTCCCGAGGCCGGTCTCAGGCCATTTAAGCCCTCTTTCCTCCACTCCTGACCCCAAAAGAGGTCCCTGTGAAAAATCGTACCACCGAGACAAAAGCAGTAAAGAAAATACAGCCCATGGGAACGTCCAGCTGTTCCTCAGGTGGAAATTCTCCCAATGTGCGAGTCCCCCATTAGCCTGCGTTTGAATGGAGCCCAGGACTGTTTTGCTTTTTTGTTTAAGAATGCGTGACATTTTCTTCTCAGTCGGGGCAAAAAATGTGAAAGACAGATTTGAACAAAGACGACTGAGCACTGATTCTGTGCAGAATCCTCACCGTTAACAGCCAGTTCCTATAGGTTTCACAAGCATTCACTTTCAACCTTACTTTTTTGTCCCTGACCAAGACTTTAAGATGTATTCTCTTGGTAGGATTTGGTTGTAGACCCATTCTAAATGTACAAAAACACATTTTGTCTTTGTTACCATCCATTAATCCATTAGTTTCCCACCACTTTTACTTGAGTATATTGATAACATAAGTAAGGCAGTCCCAGAAGTCCTTAACCTCAATCATCACCTCCAGCTCAACTGTGTTTCCAAATATCATAGATATCTAATCTCTCCAACATGTTCTGGTTTGTCACTTCATTTTGCTCGTTTCCACACGATGGACCCAAGAGTTTTTCCTTTAATTGTCCTTCAGAGCATAATAGGACATGTAAGACCACTGGGTCAGAGTGAATACTTGCCTCATTTTGGACACTAGAGTAAAGGCTGGCTGCAGATTGGTAAATTGCGAGCTGTGACCTCTTAACTCTTTATAATCTGGCACAATCTGACTTTACCACTGATAAAATAGCAGTTCAACCACATTGAACCCTCCCCATAAGATACATAAAAGTCACCTATTCAATTTTGTTTGTGTTTTCCATTAAAAGTCACACTTTTATTCATCAAAAGAGTTGCAAAATGAATAGAAAATATAATCAAGACATTGACAAGATTAGAAATAATGATTTTTTATTCAAACTTAAAGAACCAGCTAAACTGTTTTCAGATGTGCTAACTTAACTGCACAAGGGTTTTTAAGGATTTTCTAATCATCCCATAGCCTTCTAACTCATTTAGCAAACACAATGTCCCATTAGAACACTGGAGAGATGCTTGCTGGAAATGGGCACCTATGTACATATTCCATTAAAAACCAGACGTTTGCACCTAGAATAGTCGTTTACCACATTAACAATGTATAGAGTGATTCATTTAATGTTATATTCATTGGAAAACAGGTGCTTTTCCTTAAAAAATAAGGACGTTTCTAAGTGACCCCAAACTTTTGAACGCTTGTGTATACTGATTTGGCAAAGTCCCCAGTGCTTCATTATTTTGCCACCTCTGTGTTTACGGGCATGTTTGCACAGCGGTGCTTGTTTATTACAGAGAGAGTCACTTTTAATGAGAGTCGGAGTAAACGTTTGAGGGAATAGTTTCAATCAATTTGTAACACACAGGTAGTTCACATTTCCAATGGGCACCAATGGTTTCCAGGAGCTTTGAAAGCGGGGGAAAAAACATGCAGCTTTACTTAATTGGAGAGTGATTAATCATATTTTAGATCAGAGGAAGATAATTCGATAACTTGAGGGGTAACAATTATGACAAGCGGTGTGTACAAAACATTTTTTAACTTACAAGACCTACAGGCAAGTTTGGATTGTCGAGTTTGTCGGGCTTGCGTTGTTGCTTCATGTTTGGTATCGATGACGGGATTATGAAGAACTTCTCCTGGTTTTCCCCCGGTACAACAAGAACACGGTGATAATATAATAATTGTGTAAAAAGAACTGCCCTTAATCCTTCTCCTCGCATGTCTGCCATAACACAGTTGTTCCGGGCCAGCGAGAAGCTCTGCCGAGAAAAAAGTCAAACTGTGCGTGAAAAGTCCTGAGCGTCCATTTAAACCTGCCTCTTGGTTAAACCATTAGAAAGACTGTTTTTCAGTAGGAAGCTGTAGAACAGCAGTAATGGTGTGGAACAGCACTGCAGGACCCAGAACTGCCTCCAGGGACAGCTTTCATGCCACAGGCGTGTGTGGTCCACTTTTGGGCTAAATCTGCCATATTACCTTATCCATTCATGTGGTCTACAGTTGAGTTGTGGTGGGGTTTTTTCTTTTCAGATTTGGGCCCAAGAAAAAGTGGTTTTATGGTGGGTTTCCATTGCTTGCTCACTTGTCAGGCAGATGGAAGTATTGGAATTGTATGTTCATGTAACTGGTTGGGCTGTAGATGCAAGGAAAACTGTAGTATGATTTAAACAAACTATTGTGCTGTTCCGCAAAATACCTTTTATGAAAAGCCCACTGTCATTAATCTCAATTCAAAAGCTCTGCCTTTTGTGTCTCCGTATTCAGGTCAAACTGAAATGTGCACATGGATATATAGTGATGCACAATTTTCAATATTCCGTCTTCGAAGGTGTGCAGAAATGGGCCTGATAAAGTTACAATCATTCTGTTTGAACAATAAGATTGTTGTCCAACTTCTCGGCCTGGTTGAGCAGCGCTTGCTCGATGTTATCGGATATAGCAACGTGAAATTTAAGCTACGTTTCACCTGAAGTTTGAATGATAAACCTGTTCAATGAGAGACTGCTGAACAGGCTTTGACCCCAGGTGGGAAGCAGTTGCCAGGCAATGTGACAAGACATTTTATCAAGCAAGGACAAACCGGGTCAGCTGGCGCTCTTACATAATGTCAGAAACACACATTTTAAACGCACCCGTATGTATTACACACACATTATTAAATCAGTATTCCTGGTGCTGTAGCTAGGAACAAGTCATAAGAGCCACCATGGGAAAGACAGGGCAGGGCTTCCTGCCTCCTCAGACACATCCGCTTTCCCAGCACAGTCCCCGGGTCTCAAGTCTCCACTGGCTGCGACAGTCACACAGTTTTATATCAACACACACACACACACATTAACACAAAAAGAGAGGGAGGGAATAGAGCTGCCTATACACAATTTAATGGATGCTAGTGGAGAAGCATTTTAGTGCTGAGTCATTCAAACATTTTCAAATTTGATTTTATATCATATATTCTATGCATGTTTGTGACTGAAAAGTTAAGAGTGGCTGAATTCCAAAATAGTTTACGTAAATAGTGACGTATCTGTATGTATGCTACTGTGAGTGTATTGTTAGCATTAAAATCAACAGGTATACGTGTTTTACGTTGGACTATGTGAACAGAAATGATTGAACAATATTTGTAGGCTGTGTCCTTCACCAGAAATCTATCAGACCTGAGTGAGGGAGCATTTGTGTGTATACACCAGCAGCAGCGCTCTGCCAGGGTGAAGTGTTTATTCCATCAAACTGCTGAATTACCGGCTTTTTTGATCAGTAAATTCACTTCTGAGACTTTATTTGTGCGTCGCTTTGCGTCCTCCGTCATACTCCGATCCGTTTGCAGTCGTCTTGCTTTACTAGCACAATGTTATGGCTTAAAAGTAGTTGTTCGAACTCATTTGACAATGGATTGAATATAACAGACATTTAGTCGTATTCCAAAGTTGCGCACGCGTTTTACTTCACACGTTTGTGGCCATGAAGGTCTGAATGAATCTACTCCTACTCTTGTCCCAGAGAAGTTATTTAGTCATTATTTAGCATTCATAATTTCATTTAAATGGTAAATGGACTGTATTTACAGTCTTTTTTTTGCCATTGGCACCCATTCACTTGGTAACTTAACACTTAAAGGGTTAAGTGTCTTGCCCAAGGACACATCGGCATGTGGACGAGTGGAGACGGTGATTAAACCCACAACCTGCCAGTTGAAATACCTATTTTTTAGGGAGCTCATTTTGTTGGTCCGTTACATTTGAAAATCAGTGGATTCTACACTCTTAAAAATAAAAGTGCTAAGTAGAACCATATAAGGTTCTTCGGCTTGAACCCTTTTTGGCTCCAGGTAGAACCTTTTTATAAAGGTTCCACCTGGAGCTCTTTTGGAGGGTTCCACCAAGAACCCTTTAAAACCCTTTATTCAGGAAAGGAGTTTTAAAGGGTTCTCTTGGTCAAAATGGTTCTAACTGGAACCATTAGTGTTACCAAAACCCTTTCTTCGGGAAAGCAAATGGTTCCAGGTAGAACCTCAGCCCTTTTGGAACCCTTATTTCTAAGAGTGTATATCGGTAAAGGTTAATTTACCGGTAAAAGTATTTTAGCTGAGTCATGTTTGTTTCTTCTTTATTGGATCATAGTAGGTGAATGATGTTTCTGAAATGACTTGTTAAAGTTGAGGTATCAGCACAAATGTGTTTCTAGTTAAAAAAAACCACTGTATTACACTGATATTGTATCACTAGGTTCTCAAAGTTGTGACCTCTCTCTAACACCGTATTTTTCCTCTTTTCCCTCAGTGTATCAGTGCTGATCTTCAACACCACCTCACATTGTTTTGTCCTCGTCAAGCAGTTTCGTCCAGGTACGTTTTCATCACACGCCAACAACACACGCCCGCTCCACAACCGTTAAGTCGTTTTCCCGTCGTCACCGTCTCTCATCGAGATTGTTGCATTATATCCTGTGGGCACTTTCACTAGAAAAGCAGTACATTACAACCCCTGTTTATTCAACTCGAGTCTTGATAACAATGCAGATTCAGAAATAGACGGCGTGAGGGCCCCCCTGTTACAAAGCGTCCCAACCTCCTTTGTCAGAAGTCACCAGGGATTGTTCCACAGTGCACTGTGCTAAATTCAAGGAAGTCTGGGCACTGATATACTGATATATTTTGTTCCTCCGCTCTCTCGCTGCTGCGAGGGAAACAAATCTGCTGCTTTATCTGAAAGAAATCAGAGTTTGTCTGCAGCTAAGAATGGCATTCATCTTTTTTAGGCGGGGAGTGAACGGCATATCCATCTGTTTACTGATATCAGAAAACACATTTGTGGAGATTATGTTTGAGTTATTGAGGCTTGAGAGTTTTTCCCTCCGGCCTTTTTAATTAGTGTTTGCAACAACCCTTAATTTAACTGTGTCCAGCATGAATTTGTACAATTTTAACCAGGTTTATTTATTTTCATAATCGACTGATCTGTCGATTATTTTCACGATTAATCGATGAATCGCTTGGTCCATAAAATGTCAGAAAATGCTAAAGAATGTTGATCAGTGTTTGTCAAACCTGGAAATGACGATGTTCTCGAATGTCTTGTTTTGTCCACAAACCAAAATGATTCAGTTTTTAATGATTTCTTTGTTATATGGAGCAAAGA
Organism: Microchirus variegatus; assembly: GCF_963457635.1. Taxonomy (NCBI): domain Eukaryota; kingdom Metazoa; phylum Chordata; class Actinopteri; order Pleuronectiformes; family Soleidae; genus Microchirus; species Microchirus variegatus. Next base: position 23,384,249 of record NC_139813.1, read on the forward strand.
AAACAAGCACTAGTTAGAATCAATAAATAATTATGTGTTTAAGTGTCTTTTTTGGATATATACGTTTGTCAATTTGATGCATTTAAAAAATAAAAAATAATAATACCTCTTCAACTTAAGGAATAACAAAACATTCTTTGTTTTCTCCCACCAGCTGTTTACATGTCTGAGTGGGAAAGGACCAAAAGGCAGCCGCCAAAGTCTGCAGAGAAAACCGACGAGGGCTCCGCCGAGGCAGCGGCCCCGGCCCCCGAGTCCTCGGAGGGCCAGTCGGCATCGAAGGGCCAGAGCTCCTCTCAGTGGCCTCCGGCCTCGACGGGCATCACGTACGAGCTCTGTGCCGGACTGGTGGACAAACCGGACCTCTCCCTGGAGGAGATCGCCCGGCAGGAGGTGCTGGAGGAGTGTGGCTACGACGTACCTGTGTCCAAGCTGAAGAAGATTACTTCTTATAGGTGAGCTGGTTGTTAAAGCCATTCTGAACACAAAGAGCAGTGCTTTTATTACTATGAGATATAACCTACATTTGCAGCTTTGCTTCTTACTTATTGGTGTGGAATTCTCGTAAGCTTTTTTAATACGTGATCAAACGTCTCGATACCACCCAAGTCATACAAGCGTCACGCTCTCACACCTGTATTTTTTGAAGGAGCGGCAGGTAAAGACCTTTGGATTTGAATAGTTATTAGTTCCTGGAGCCACATCTGTATCCTAACCCAGCCGTCCACATCCTGATTCCAGACTCATGAAGTGTTAGCCACAATCTGGATGAGTCTGGTTGTTTTGCCCTTTGATGCTCGTTTCTATGGTTGTAAATACAGACGAGCCAAGTAGAGCTTTTAAGTTTAGGAATGTCATGGTGTCACGCAAAAGTAAAACACCAAAACAAAAACCAGGTCCTTAAAAGACAACATGCACGCAACGCTTTGTCTGTATATGTGATTAGTGAACAAAACAGTGTCATTTCACTTTATTTCACACTATGACCTGCTTCTCATCCACTATGGTAACAACTGTGTGATAAGGAAGTAATTGTATGGTTATATCATCTTATTCCTATAGTAATTAGAGCTGTCGTGGTTAAAGGATTTACACTGTGGTTAATGAAAGTGGTTCAACGGTATGGCTGGTGGTTACCGCGACAACCCTTATAGTAATCAGGACTTGTGATAATAGTCTAGTTAATTCTCTACTGGGTGATGTATGTTAGTATAAAAACTAGTGCTGGGCACAGTTTAACGCACGTTAATGCATGACGCGTTTCGGAAAAAATACGCACGTGACGTCATGTTTACGTGCCGCGACACCGGAGTCCAGGCACCGTTTACCAGTTAGCTCTATTAGCTGCATTAGCTCGTTTAGTGCCGTTAGCACACCTACAGTGGAACTGAAGCGGTCTGTTTATTAAAGGAAAAGAGCAGCGCTACAAATAACCAGCGTACCTGTGTACTGCTTATGTGTGCGCCTCTGTTTTTAAACTTTAGTGTTACTTTAGAGACTAATTTCAACAATCGAGAGTCACGTAAAAACATGACGTCGCGCGCATCTTTTTCCGGTCTGTCGTCACCGTTGACACCGTTAACCGCCGCTAACCTGTCCAGCACTAATAAAAACATTTTTAGAACCACTGCAACAATTGTTTTTTTTGCTCCAAAAACATCAAAATCATTGGAATTTTGAGGTTTGTAAAACACAGATGAATAAATTCAACTTTTTCTGACATGTAATCAACCAAATAGGAGGCGCGATATTTGTTAAAGCCAAAATATGGCGTCCAAATATAATATTTGATGAATTATTGTCTTGATCTCAACACATCTTATTCTACAGAGCCATTGTTTCCACAGATCTGCACAAATATCACACAGTAATCAGTTTAAAATATGTTTTTCATATGAAAATGAGAATAATGATGTAAAAAAAATGACCATTCCCTCTAATATCACGACTCGTATCGCAACGCAAACGTTGGATATAAGACAGTATTAGAAGACTCCATACCATATTGATAGGCAGGTAAAGGGCAAACCAGTGTGGAGTGATCCCAGGACAAAAATATTTGATATAAATGCATATTTTGTCTGTTGTCATTGGCACAATCGGAGGAAAATGTCTTTAATTAATCAAATCAAAATTCAAAATGATTCCCCCCGAAGTTGGCGGCTGACACTGTTTTGGAGGAAGCTGTAAAAGGATGAAATGTGATACGCGACGTGTGGTTTTGAAGTGAAGTGATAAGAAGCAATCCGTCTTTGTTAGTGTGACACGAAGAAGCTGCAGTGAGACGCCGAGAGCAGCTGAAAGTGTCCCACATCAGACACGCGGCAGCACCTGCGCAGCTTTGACCGACGTCTCCCGTAATCGCTCTTTTGATTTGACTGGCACACCTCCTGCAGCTTTGTTGGTGTCGTCTGTGGCCGCTGTTATGTGTGGGCTGCCTCCATGTTAACATCGATGAGTATCATCTTAACCCTCATGACCCCCACATGAGGGTGTTTTTGACAGCATTTGTTAACAGCAGCTAACCCCGGGTCAGAAAGTGACTTCACAAGAGCTCCGCTGTTATTGTAGGTTTCACGTTATCATAATTCAAAGAAAGAGATTACAGCGCTTTACGTTGTGATGATATTTCATTCAAGCGTTTACAGTGACAGCTTCACTCCAGGTCTTGTCAGATTTTAAAGAAATTGTTCAGGATGCTAAAATAATAAAATGTAAGGAACCTAGCACCAGCATCTAAAGGGTGGAGCTAAGCACACAGCAGTTTGATATTTGGTTGACAGTGAATCAACCCTTCCAGGCATCGACAGGAATGGGATGCATTTTGACAAAGAGAGGATTCAAGGCTCTTTTTTTAACGAATAATGTCAGTGCATTGCGTTGTTTACTTTGTCACATTCCTCTTGTTTCCTCGCATGTCAAGTCTTATCAAGTGAAGTCAAGTCAAGAACCTCATACAGACTGAGGAATAAATCCACAAAAATATGGACGAAACCTCAGGAAGAGCCACAGAGGCGATGTGCAGTCGGTGACACGTGGACGGAAGCAATTAAGGCAGATTACCAAACATTTGCAAAGAATAAAAACGTATAAATCACAGGAATGTAAAGCTGTGTTTCCGCCAAGTGGAACAGTCCAGTTATGTATTTTTTTGAGTGTCTGTTAGGACAAGTACTACATTAGCCAGCCCCAACCGTTCCATTCTTTGGTACCTTTCCATTGGGGGAGTAAAATGGTACGGTGCGGTCAAGGTCTGTCCACGACAATTGGCTGATTGCCCTCCCTTGCGATGGGTGCACATAGTAGTCTACAAGGTCTTGACGTCTTGTTGAGACAAACTGGGGGAAAAAAAAGAGCTGCTCGACGTCCTCCATTGTTTTCTGTTGTGTCACATTTGAAAATTTGTTCTTCAAACTATCGGCCTTTCACGTCCAATCTTGGACAACTTGTGTCCATTGGTACTGAGATACCGTTGACTGCATCCTGGTCGTCTGTCGTCTTGTCTTGTTATCTCAAGACTGTTTGGAGGGAGTCCTTTCAAATTTGGCCTTGAGATTTAAATGGGGCAGTTTTCGTGGTCAAAAGTCCACGAAAGTCTGGAAAAAACGGACGTTACCTGGACGTTAACTACCATGTGATTGTTCGGTTAGCTGTCAAACAGCATCGAACCTTTTCTACAATCTTTAAGTGCTAGAAATATGGAAACCAACCCTTCTTTTCCCCCTTCCTCCACAGGTCAGGTGTAGGTGTAACGGGCGCCAAGCAGACCTTGTTCTACGCCGAGGTGTCGGACGACAACTGCGTGAGCGCAGGTGGAGGTGAGCCGCGGGAGGGCGAGCTGATCGAGGTGGTCAATGTCCCGCTGCACGAGGCAATGACGTTCGCCTACGACGAGCGTTTACCCAAAACCATGGGCGTCCACTTTAGCTTCATCTGGTTCCATAATAACATGTCACCCAAGTACAAGATCTCGACTAATGTCTAACTAGAATTTACTAAAAAAAACAACAACAAAAAAAGTATTTTCGACCATTTGTTCCAAACTCAATGAAACACTGGCCCAGCACATCCATTCTTCCCCTCATGGCTCTTCGTCCTCTGTTGCCTTTTTGCATATCGGCACACGATGAAGGGTTTGGACCCATGTCCTGTTGCCAGCAGGTAAATTAGGCTTTTTTTTTTCCTTTTTACCTTTTCACATTTTAGGATAGTTGTCCTCAAAAATTGCCATAGCTGGTTGTCTCTGGCACTTTCAATTCAAATCTATGTTGAATTTATTTTTTAGTTCTTATTAAATTATTGTACTTTCTGTGCCATCTGTTTTAAAGGTAATGGCTGGATATATCTATCTATCACTGATTTCATTTGCCTGACCTTGATTAGAGGAATGCTCCACTGATTTTTTTTTTTTTTTACTGTGGATCTTGAAGCGTTTTCTATTCCTTGAACTCTTCAACATTTCAGGCAGCAAGTTCTGCCTTCGCGTCACATCTGCATTTTCATAATAATGAATTTCTGACTCATGAAACTCGTGTTATAATTTCTAATTTAAGTAAATGTGTAATGCTGTATGATTACTCTTTGTGTTTACTCAAAAATTGCCAAATTGGAAGTACAGAATGTTAATTTCTCCACCCGCCTTCCCTAATAATGTGAACTAGCCACAATGCTAACGGCTACCGTGTGCCACTAGTTAGCTCTGGTCAGCTAACATTTTATCACACCAGCATTATAGGGCTGTCACTCCTTGGAGGGGGAAAAACTGGTTAAGTTCTTAAAATATTCAGTCTAAAAGTGCATCAGGTTATCTGAAGTAATTACACCACAATGTCCAGCAGAGGGAGCTGAGAATTTAAGACAATTGTGCTTTGTGTTGCTGCGAAAAAGACGCAAGCTAGCCAGGTGTGTGAATCGCCGGAGACACCACGATACGATACTATCACGATATTTAAGTCACGATATGACATTTTCACGATTATTGCGGTTTACTCGAGCAACAGTTCTAGTAAGGGCGAGCACTAGATCACCATCTAGTGGACTGAAATGTCAATTGATTTTTGACTATATGTCTAAAATTTTGTCTCTCAATATCGATACAATATCGTCACGCAAAATATCGCAATATTTCACTGTATCAATTTCCACACACACACACACCGATAAAACTAGCTAACACGACACCAAAGCTCTGATTAGCGCCGCGTTGCAGTATTTCAGGCTACGTAATATTTGTTGAACTTGATAAAAAAAAAAAAAAAAAAAAAGTGACAGCCTTAGCCAACGTTAGCATTAAAATCATGAAGAACATTATGTCCGGTACAACAATTTTACGACCTATGAACATTCTTATTTATTTATGTATTTATTTTCAAAAGAAACAGTGGAGTATTCCTTTAAGCCATGATCCAGTAATGCAAAAACTATGCTGTTGAGTTGTGGGGGCCCTGTAACGACGTAGGCGTTAGGTGTGTTTTTTTTTAAATTCACCAACACTTGTTCGGGCACGCCTCGATTAACGTATCAGATCCACCGCCTTTAAGCAATACTTTTCCCACTTTTCCCCCGGGGGCTAAACAATCACTCACTGCTGCTGAACTCGACTCGCACTCTGCTGGAAATCCTTCATTAAGTCAAACCATTCAACGTGTCAGCAGCCTTTTATTCGCCAAAACAGAACAAGCATACGCCTACCTCTGCACCGAGGGCCTGATTTCTCTCTCACAAAAAAAAAAGATTTTCTTTTTAAGTAGTGAAAGACGCTGAAATTCACTTCACACGTTTTATATTAAGGATCAAAGAACCTGCAGTGGGTTGCGGGTACAGTCATTTTGGCAAAAATATGGCAGTAAACAAAAGGGGGTTGCTAAGGCGCGGAAGATTTATGGTGAATTACCTGAAGCTTTCAATGGGAGTTCTGGGAATTGACGAGAATTTACTGGAAATTTTTATGGCCTTGAGAAGGTTTGACAAAAGTGAAACTCTGCAAATTAAAAATATAGGATTTTAAAGATCCACAAAACAATGTTCATGTCCGTGACTCGAGATGTCCTGTCTATTTTACTATTGTGGTCTACGGGAAAATCTCAAAATGTATTTTCCCGTAGACCAGAATATTAAAAGTTATAATAAAAAAATGTAAAATATGGGATATAAAGATCCACAAAATAATGCCTTGAGCTATCCCGTCTCTTTTACTATTGTGGTCTACGAGAAAATACATTTTGTGATTTCCCCGTAGACCACAATAGTAGAAGTTAAAATTTAAAAAAATTTAAATATCATATATAAAGATCCATAAAATAATGCTTATTTCTATGTCTCGAGGTGTCCCGTCTCTTTTACTATTGTGGTCTATGGGAAAATACATTTTGTGATTTCCCCGTAGACCACAATAGTAGAAGTTAAAATTTTCAAAATTTTAAATATTGTATATAAAGATCCATAAAATAATGCTTATTTCTATGTCTCGAGGTGTCCCGTCTCTTTTACTATTGTGGTCTATGGGTAAATACATGATTTTCCCGTAGACCACAATAGTAAAAGTTAACAAATTATCTGCACGGGGCGTTACTCTATCCAGTTCTTATAATACATTCTTGGCATGTGATATTCGATAATTTATGCTACAATACATTATTTACCGACTATATTTAAGTTCCAAACCTTCACATTTTTTGCAAACAATTTTTCCAGTTTATTCCCATTAATTCCCTTGAAAAAGATCCAATTTCCTGGGAATTTTGCAACCCTAGTAAACGAGCTCAAGTCTCAGTTTTGGACAAAATGCCTTTAACTCTGTTTTTAAATATGATTTTCTGAAATATAGACAGTCTGAGTTACTGTAAATAAGATATGCAGTGAAAAAGAAAATTGCCAACACTCTTAATTCAAACTAAGTGTTATGTGAGATTATCTTCATACTACTTGCTCATTTTTGTTTGAATTAATTAAATGCCATCAATTAAAACATATTATATTTTTAGGTTTCCTTTCTGGAACACATTCATGTAGGTTGTAGGAGCGTGCTTAGACGACATCAAATTCCTTTTTAACGAAAACTCACCCACTTTAAAACACATCATTGGGTCGTCATGAACACAGCGACGTAATCTCAACAGCAGTTTGTCATAATCTCAGGTCTGAATCATAAAAAACTGTTGGCCATTCTCTGGGGGGAAAAACAACAATATTCTGAATGTGATGATGATGACCAGCATGTTATTATAATAATAATAATAATAATGATATTATTATAATTCCAAATCAGTCAAGGCAACTAGGTTCTTAATTCACATTACTATGTCTCTCCACACGAAAAGGGCTGGTACTTTCATTCATTCATTCATCAAATCCTCCCCTGCTTTTATGCAAATACTAAATAAAATCCTGCTGTTTTATACACAACTACAGAAAGACAACACTTAAACATGAATAACGACTCTGTGTTAATCACATTTGCTGATTATTTGTAATAAAATAAAACACCTGCAACGTTAACGACACCTTGCAATATTCTATAAAATCATACTTATGCTTCATGTTATTGAGCAAAAATTCTTTGAGGTTTTCTTTGTCTTCACCCAGATCTCTCTTATCTATAATATCAAAAAATAAACGCTCTTTTGTCTTCTTTTCTGCTTTTTCGAGCCCGAGGAACAGCTGACAATCAAATAATATCATAGTCTTTTTTGCGTGTTTACCGCGTTTTATCGTATTATATAATTTCCTAGCGTCGTTTTAATCTCGCGTCTGTGGCTCGACTTCTACAGTGAACGCTCGTCAAAGACTTGACTCGTTTGAATGAACCAGACTTATTTTCACCTGTAATGAACGAATATATGCATAAAACACTTGAAGCCATATTTACTCCCCCCTCCTCCCCCCGCTGCAACAAACAATCCAGCTTCTTAATCCACTGTAGATCATTCCTTTTATCATCTAGTTTACATTTCCACTCACAACTCTTCTTCTTCTTCTTCTTCTTCTTCTTCTTTGAGTTGGGTGCGTGTCGCGAGCATCAAAGGAAGACGATTATTTGTTCGTTTGTTAGCGGTAGCATTAAAACGTCGGATGTGGCAGCTCGTCCGCAAAAATATATACGTAGGGCGGACAAAATACGTGGCGGGAGACACTTTTTAACGGTTAACGTCGATTAATGTTTGCGTGTGCGTCGTCAGATCTGCGATCTTTTTTCTACTTCAGCGTGTTTTTTTTATTAGTTTTTTATATAAGTTTATAATCAAGTAGTGGCTAGCTATGATTTTTCTTCCTTTTTTTTTAAACGATCTTGAGGTGTTTTGCCTGCATGAAATACTTACGGGCAGATGTGAAGACACGTACAGTTCATCGCCACTGATAATATTCTTGGAGATCTTAAAGGGAGAGTTCAACATTTTCAGGAAGAAATTTAACTGGCAACTGTTTTGATGTCGGATGTCGAACGACGACTTCTGTAGTCACGACCGTCATGTCTTCCACACATTGACCACTTACTCCTTCACAATAAGAGCTCCCGCAATGAAGCTTCCCTTTATATGAACTGGAACAGGAAATACTTTCATCGTGTAAAACGTGTAAAAAAAATGTGGAATTTTACCAAAATGTAATTTAAAGGTCACATATTATATCTTATTTCTCCAAGTTAACCAAATTCCCTGGTGTCCTAAAACAAAATAGCATAAGAATGAAGCACCACAGCAGTTCAATCACCCTGCCAAAACAGTCCTGATCAGAATGCTCGGTTTAGTAGTATCTCTTTAAAAAAAAGTAAAACGAAACTTAAGGGACAGGAAATGACATCAGCCACAGAGGCTACTGGGCGCTAACAGCAGTTAGCAATATGGAAAAGTGATCATTTGCAGGCGCTAGCAGGCACATTGCCTTCAAATATAACATGTATCCACTGGACGCATAAATCCTCTGAGGCTGGAGGTTTGTGTAGAACTCTGTGCTGCACTGTGGAGCCAAGAATAGAACTTTTCGCGGATTTCCGGGTTTTCGGATGCCGCTGTCCTCGCCAGAACTCTCGCCTGTTTTACGGACAAAGCAGAGACAACAATTCCACGTCTTGTGACGTCCCAATCAGTGCGGAAGTCAAGGATTTAAATGATTAAAAAGTTGATTTTATTATAATAATATGGGAATATTTTCTAGTTTCCTCGAGAAATAATTAAAAGTATTAAAATTAAAAGCAGTAGTAGATGAATGGATGGATCGGAAACATGATCAACATTTTCTGACATTTCGCAGACCAAGCTAATCAATGAATCGATTATAAAAAAAAATAGTTGTTAGCCCTAATGAAGTGACGGGGACGCACCATTGACCTAATTGTTAAGGCTCATCACACGACAGCAGTGACCACAGCTTGAGTCCTGACCGTGAGGCCATCACACCCCCCCACTAACCCCCCACTAACCCACCCCACCCCTGTCTTTTTTGTGATCAATGAGCTCTAGCTGTCAGCAGTGAAGTGTAACCTAAGCCACATCCACACTTTATACGTTTCAGGCATCACATCTGCTGTGTTTACGTCTGACGTTCACACTTCTGCGGCCCCTAATATGGAAAACTATTATATATCTCATACTGTGGTGCCCTATTTAATACTTGCATTGTAGAGAAAATGTTGAACTGTTCCTTTTTAAGCTGTTAAAGTTTCTCCTTGATGAGCCTTTGACAAGTTTAGAGTGAAGTCGCAGACTCTTCCAGTCGGGAAAAAAACCACGTGCTGCTCATTAATTGCATTAAAATAACCAATAATAATAATAATAATAATATTAAAAATTGAATCCCAGCATCTGACGTTTCTACCTCCATCACTCAGACACGTGATGAAAATATTCTGTCTTTGTTTGCTCTCTTCAGCGGCAGTTAACATATCAAATTCATCAATATCAGATTTTTAAATCGTGTTCCCCTCTGGCTGTACTGGAGTTGCCTCTAGGGCTGCAGAAATCAATTGTTTAGGGTTTTTTTTTTCTGATTTTTCTGCTGTATGTGACAAAGAAATGATTAAAACGTCATCATTTCCAACATATTTGAGCGTTTTCTGACCTTTTATGGACTAATAATTGTGCGTTGCAGCCCTAGTTGCTTCTTAACCTGTGTTATTTTTTTTCTTTTCTTGGTTGATTTCTTGCAGTCCGTCATCATAAAATGTCGGCGTTTTTTTAATTTTTTTTTTAAAGGTGCTACGTGAAATAATCTCTGCTGAAAGACGATGCGTCACTGTTCATTTAATATCGGCGACCGCTCAGACCTCCGGTGATGTGATCGTGTTTGTTTCAGTTGGCATCAGGGCTGCAACGATTAATCGCTTATCAATGGGGTTTTTTCAGTCAGTGAAACTCGAGTTTCTCAGATTTTTCTGGTTTCTTTGCTCCGTTTGACAAAGAAACCATTAAAACAAGACATTTGAGACACAGTTGTCTGACCAAACAAGTACTGGATTAATCCATTATGATAATAATGGCTAGTCGCAGCCCTCGTCGACATTTTATCAGTTGTCTTTATTTGCAGACGTAGCTTATTACTCAGAAGCGACAGGGGGAAGATAATCAGATTTGCTGCTATGACGCGGCTCATAAACGTGCGGCTCGTATCTTATTTTACGACGGAGTGTATTTTTATGTGAAAAATCCTACACATGTTAACCTTGAAAGAAAATATGATGCTCTGTTTTTGTTTTTTTTCTCGTTGTAAAGAACATTTATGTCCAAGTGTGTTTTTTTTTTTATTTTCTTGTGTATATTTTCTGCGGAAAACAAACATTATCATGTATTTTGAAGCTTTATTGAAAGTGTTTTCTCTCTGTGGGCAGTGTTTCTGGCAAAGTTGAGAATTTTCTTTTTTGTTAATTTATTACCTTTAATGTTGAACTATTGAACTTTCAAACCGTGGCACTCCATGGTTACGACCATCAACAGTAAATATGGGAATATGATTTGTCTGTTTTGTTTGTTTTTTGCATGTGCATTAACTTGTCTTTGATGAAACTGGATTACGTTGAAATTAAATGGGTTTTGAGCCCCGAAAAACACCACTCGTACTTTGCCTTGTTACTCATTTTCAAACTGCTTTTTCAGAGAGTGACTTCAGACGGCACGGTGGACTTCTAGGCCGCGTATTTTGAACTTTTCAGGCTCCGGCTTGAAAACCCCCCGTCTGACGTGTGAGTACCTCGACATTTTCCCCTAATTGAACAGACGTTACGGGTGAACTCTGACCTCGCGTAAAAAAAAAGGGGAAGGGAAGACCTCGGTCCAAGTGAGCAGCAGCAGCGCCGACACTTCAGTAAACACATCCTCCCCTCGCTGCCACTCATCCATCTTCGGGAAAGTGGCGGGGATGGGGAGGATGGACGCGTACTTAAATTGCGTCCCTGCTGCTTTCATGTTGTAACAGGACACATGGGATGTCTCTGTTCTCCAGAGACCATCTGTGTGTGTGTGTGTGTGTGTTTCCACAGCAGATGGATTACCAGCCCTCTCCTCTGAATGCAGCCCATTCACAGGTGGGAGCTGAAACCTGCCCTTTGAAGCAAAGACGGGATCCACCGCCGCAGTCGGAGGACGCGCTGAGGTGCACTAAGCCAGTGTGATTCCTAAACTCTCACACACTGTCCATCTGTATGTAAATGAGGCTAACTACATATGGGCAGGAGATTAGCTTTTTCACCTTCTCTCTCTCTCTCTTTTTGTTTTGTTTTCCTCATCTTTAAATCCGTCTTTTGTAACTATTACTAAAGATCATGTTCTGCTGTTGAGCACTTGGACGTTCAATCGCAGGCTAAATTCCCTCCTTGTAGACGTTTAAGACGGACGGATCAGCTGAAGTGTGTTTACGATGCTTCACAGCTATTAAGGGATAGTTAATCTTGGATGAATTTCTACATTGTTAATATAGTGTCCTCCATATGAAAGAATTTGGTATAAGTTAATTTGGTATAAATGACCAACAAACATGAATTGTCTGGTCACAGTGAACTTTTAAACCATTCTCATGCTAACACTTGTCATATTAGCAAAGCGCTGACATTAAAGCACAATGTTTTTAAGGGAACCTTTATCTTTATATGTACAAATTCCATCATGTTTTTATTGTGCTTTTATTGAAAGTGTGTTTATATTTGGCATTTAGACATGCTATAGAATCTGTCTATTAGCAGCAGCAGGCTAGCAAGTGCTGAGTGGCAATGCTAACAGTATGTACATGCTGCTGTCTATCTATCTAGCAAGCTAGCAAACTTAAATTAAGCTAGCTTTGTGATTCAACCAGGAAGTGTAGGTAGGTAGATATAGAAAGGTGGGTAGTTAGGTAGGTAGATATGTCAGTAGTTAGGGTTAGGGTTAGGTTGAATGTAGGTAGGTAGTTAGGTAGATATGTAGGTTGGTGTGTAGATATGTAGGTAGGTGTTTAGATAGGAGGATAGTTAGATAGATAGGCGGGTAGTTGGGTAGATATGTAGGTAGGTAGGTGCGTAGTTATGTATGTAGGTGGGTAGTTGGGTAGATATGTAGGTAGATTTGTCCTTAGGTGGGTAGATGGGGTTGATACGTAGATATGTAGGTAGGGGGGTAGGTAGATATGTTGTTAAGTGGGTAGGTAGGTGGATAGTTGGTTAGATATGTAGGTGGGTAGTTAGGTTGATATGTAGGTAGATTTGTCGGTAGGTGGGCGGGTGGGTGGGGAGTTAGGTAGATATGTTGGTAGGTATTTAGATAGGAGGGTAGATATGTAGGTAGGTAAGTGGGTTGTTATGTATGTGGGTGGGTAGTTAGGTAGATTTGTCATTAGGTGGGTGGATGGGGTTGATAGGTAGATATGTAGGTAGATATGTTGGTAAGTGGGTAGTTTGGTGGATAGTTGGGTGGATATGTAGGTGGGTAGTTAGGTTGATATGTAGGTAGATTTGTCGTTAGGTGGGTAGATGGGCAGATAGATATGTTGGTAGGTAGGGGGGTAGATAGGGTTGATTGTTAGGTAGCTGGGTAGGTAGGTGGGTGGGTAGTTTGGTAGTTATGTAGGTAGATTTGTATATATGAAGGTAGGTGAATATGTTGGTAAGTGGGTAGATAGGTGGATAGTTAGGTAGGTGGGTAGTTGGGTAGATATGTTGGTATGTGGGTAGATAGGTGGATAGTTAGGTAGTTGGGTAGATGGATATGTTGGTAGGTAAGTGGGTAGATATGTTGGTATGTGGATAGTTAGGTAGGTAGTTGTGTAGATATGTAGGTAGGTAGGTGGTACTCATATTTTACGATGATGTCCAGAAGAGGAAAGTGATGCTTCTCTATAAGTGCCAACTTTTATAAAAGACCAAAGATTTATACCAAGGCTAGCAACATTAGCAGTTGTAGCTGAAATCTCCCGATCAGATCATATAAGCCACCTTTTGTTGTTGTTGATCTACTCTTTCTCCCAGACTTTTGCGTGGGATCACTAGAAGATGTCCTGCTCCTCTGCTCTCCACTCGTGAGCAGAGTCAGGTCGTAACCCGGGATTAAGGTGGCGTTGTGTTTTGAGGAAGAGCAGAGGAGGCACTGGGTCAAACTGATAAACAGTCGTGGACAGAAACTGTTGCTGAATTTACCCAACAATCTGTTTCTGTTTTAAAGGACTAATATCAAACTGGTCATAAAGACCCCGTCAGTCCTCGTGCAGCATCTGCTGGACGTTATCAGCGATGTGTATTTACGACGTCCTGGGCTGTGCGCGCTGGGATGGATTTGGGGCTTTAGACCACGTCTCCTCTTTAGGTAGCTCCATATGTGCAACGAGGCAAATGGGGGGAAATCTTATACGCTGACGGGAAAGAAATCCAAACAACATGCCACGTTTTCTCTTTAGTCGTGTCGTTTAATCAGTGATTTATAGGAGGACTGGCAGCATATTTAGATTAGCTGTGCGTCGTGTCTCGTCGCTCGCAGACTTGGTCATGGTAGGAGGCAGAAGAAGCAATCGTTTAAGTTAAGCAGCTATAACAGTTTAATTTTGAATATATATATATTGTTGTCTCAGTGTCTAAAAGGTTAAATTAGGATTGTCACAGGTACGAACCAGAAAAGCAAGATGTAGTCTAGTAGTGAGTGAAGTGTCACTAACTTGTTCAACTGGTTAATTTTGTCACTGTGTTTTTCCATTGTAAACCATCATCAAAAATGTGTGTGTGTGTGTGTGTTGTGGTGATGGTTTCCCTGTTTGCCCGCTGCTACTGAAACCAAACTATGCAATTTCCACATAGTTTAAAGATGTCCATCACGATGTTTCCTTCTTTACAGTAAACTACTACTACACACACACAGACACACACCAGCAGCAGCAGCAGCCGCAGGTACAGTGTGAAATGTGAGCTTCTCCACATGACAAAACACAAATGCATGCAGCACCTTCAGCCGAGCAGAACATGAGGGCCGTGACTACTACTGCGTCTCATCTCCACGCACTTAATACCTCAGGTCAGCCGAGGGAAGTGAAGGGGAACCGAAGTTTGTAATTGTTTGTGCGTTCTTTTCCTGTGAAGTTTGTGTCTCTTACGCGTGCAGGAAGTGAGACGCAGACGTGAGGGTGAAGTGCTGATGTTCAATACCTTGATTAACCGCGACGTTCGCCCATCGATTTCCCCCTCAGCCATCGAGTCCACGAAAAAGGAAAATTGCTAGAGGTACGCATTTTACACACTCTTCATTCTTCTATTATTTTGATCATTTCTGTGTTCATATGTCATGAATATTAGGCAATATTGTCTTTTTTTTTTTTTATCATCTTGTTATTTCCAGCTCAGCTCCTATAGTAAGGCTAAAATACACTGTAAAAACAAAGTGTTACACTGCAAAAAATGCCCCATTCATATTTACTTTTTATCTCACTTCCTTTAAAGCATAATACATTTGTTTTATTATATTATTGCTGCTTATATCCCATGCTGTAATAATTCAACACAAACACATTTACCCAAAAATATAGTGGTATCATGACAAAAAACTGTAGTATTTATTATCAATAATTAGGTCAGATAGGAAGAATATAAAGAATATATAATAATGTATAACATATTTTATTTATCGCACAATTTTTGTGCTTAGTTGTACGAGTGTGACTAATATTAAGGGTTAAATCTGCACTTATTTCAGCTCTAATTCAAAGAAAAATCACTTTATATGTGTAGAGCATTGAGGAAAATCATGCAATAATTCAATTAAAATGCAAAAAATCATCCTAAAATAGTCAATAGGGATGAGACCAAAGCCAACATGATGCAGGGGTGGGGAAGATTTTATAATGGTCTTTGTCCTGTTATTGATATTTCTAGTATTTTTACCTATTGATTATCATTGATTGAATTTGGTTGAAGACAGGAAACAAGTTTGGTCATTGACGCTGAACCCGAGAGGTCACTAATCCACGGCATTAATTATTAAACCCTTTTATTTTAATGGCTGTTTTTAAGGGCTGTGTCTTTATTTAACTGTTTGTTTATGGAGTACGTGTTACTCCAGGGCACTTTGGGTTAATCACTAATATTCAGATTTCAGTTTCCTGGTCGTTGTTGTTGTTGTTTTTTAAATCGTTAGAGGAAGACACAAATCAAAAAACCTGTCTTCAAAGACACCGGCGAGCGAGCAAGCGTCGTCGTCGTGAAACAGCTGATACTGCGTCCTTTAAAACTCGATGAACACACACACTAACACACACACACACACACACACACACACACACACACACACACACACACACACACACACACACACACACACACAGCGTGACCCCAGAAGATGCTCAGAGATAAAAGAGAGTCGACCCCTCGCTCGTATGTACAGAGACTGCAGATCTGAAAGAAGAAAAGTCATGAAAAATGGATGAGAGAAGAAATCCACTTCACCTCCCTCCCCCCCTGAGGCTGGCAAACCCCCCACAGAGCTCCCACTCATAATCCCCTCTCCTCCTGCACACACACACACACACACACACACACACACACACACACACACACACACACACACACACATACACACACACACACACACACACACACACACTGTCCTCATCCTCCACACACACTTGTACAGCCTTCTTACTGAGTCCCTAGTCCCTTACCTTAACCTAACCCTAGCCTTAACTCTACCTTAAAACCAAGTCTTAACCCTTAAACATCCATTTTAAGGCGAGGCTCAATGTCCTCACTGTCACATAAAGTCCCTAAACTTAACCCTAGGACCAGGTTTTTGGTCTCACTTAGGACTACCGGTCCTGACAAGGTCAGTGTTTATGCCAGAAAATCCCTAAAAAGGCACTAAAGAAGACAAGCTATAGACACGTACAGCCATTTGAGCGGCGCTACGCTACTCTGTTAGCTTAATATTTACCTATTTCCTGACACCACAAATCGTCTAAAATTCAAAACAACAACTTTAAACCCTTTAATGCACATTTCTTTTTTTGTCTCTCGCATTTAAAAGCGACGTTTTCCCCGGCTCCTCTGGTGGCTCTCTCCGGATTAAAGAGGCGCTTGACAAATTGCGTTAGTCACGGTTTCAATGGAGAGGCTGGTATTAGTGAGCCATTACGCTCTAAATGCTTGTTCGGAGGCAAATTCCACATTAATATGCTAAAACATTCAGGGGCTGGAGAACTGGAGGTTTTTAATTTAATGGGCATGGAAATGAAAAACTGAAGCCCGAGGCTTTTTATGAGCAAAACACACTCGAGACGAGCTGATACAGCAGTGTTAGCACTGCTGCTAGTCTCTTGCTAACTGCTAGCAAACGCTCAGTGATAATGCTAACACACATGCTAATAAGGTCCTGTGTTTCTATCTATCTATCTATCTATCTATCTATCTATCTATCTATCTATCTATCTATCTATCTATCTATCTATCTATCTATCTATCTATCTATCTATCTATCTATCTATCTATCTATCTATCTATCTATCTATCTATCTATCTATCTATCTATCTATCTGTCCTCACTGTCACAAAATGTCCTCACAATGTCTTCACCTTTGCAAAATGTCCTCAATTATGTCCTCACTGTCGCAAAATCTTCTCACAAAGTGTCCTCACTGTGGGGAAATGTCCTCACTTTCATAAGATGTCTTCACTGTCGCAAAAGGTCCTCACTGTTGTAAAATGTCCTCACTTGTAAAATGTCCTCACTTTCAGTGTCCTCACTGTCTCAAAGTCCTCACAAAATGTCCTCACAGTGTCTTCACCTTTGCAAAATGTCCTCAATTATGTCCTCACTGTCGCAAAATCTTCACACAGTGTCCTCTTTCACATAATGTCCTCACTGTCTCAAAATGTCCTCACTGTCACATAATGTCCTCACTGTGACAAAATGTCCTAAATTATGTCCTCACTGTCTCAAAGTGTCTTCACTGTCTCAAAATGTCCTCACTGTGACAAAATGTCCTCAAAGTGTCCTCACTGTCTCAAAATGTCCTCATAGTGTCCTGTCACAAAATGTCCTCACAGTGTTTTCACCTTTGCAAAATGTCCTCAATTATGTCCTCACTGTCACAAAATGTCCTCACAGTGTCTTCACCTTTGCAAAATGTCCTCAATTATGTCCTCACTGTCACAAAATGTCCTCACAGTGTCTTCACCTTTGCAAAATGTCCTCAATTATGTCCTCACTGTCACAAAATGTCCTCACAGTGTTTTCACCTTTGCAAAATGTCCTCAATTATGTCCTCACTGTCACAAAATGTCCTCACAGTGTCTTCACCTTTGCAAAATGTCCTCAATTATGTCCTCATTGTCGCAAAATCTTCTCACAGTGTTCTCACCGTCACATAATGTTTTCACTGTGGCAAAATGTCCTCACTTTCACAAAGGGTCCTCACTTTCATAAGATGTCCTCACTTTCACAAAATGTCCTCACTGTCCCAAAATGTCCTCGTTGTCACAAAATGTCCTCACTTTCACATAATGTCCTGACTTCACTTTCTGCTGATTGGCACCAGCGACCACTCTGCGAGCCTCATGTGGATGAAGCGGTAGAAGATGAATAAATTAATGAATGAATGAATGAATGAATGAATGAATGGGCACAAAATTCACATAGAAACACTTAAAAATCTTGAGTAAACAAACACACACACACACACACACACACACACACACACACACACACACACACACACACACACACACACACACACACACACACACACACACACACACACACATCTCCTCTTCACCTGAGGTCCTTGTACAGTGTGATCTAACCTCAGAGTCTCATGCTCTGGTCAAAGTGTGTGAAATGTTCCAGTCAAAGCCTAAAGCTAATCAGCAGCTTCTCTTCTTAAGGCTCTGTCTCTATGTCTCTATCTGACGGAGAGTGGCAGTCGCCTGACGAGAGGGAGACGGAGACATGGACAGACAGGGGTCACACACACACACACACACACACACACACACACACACACACACACACACACACACACACACACACACACACACACACACACACACACACTGTGATTGGCAGCTTCTTCTGTCACACACAGTGAACGAGGTGTCTCCTGGTGCCATGGTAGTCTTCTGTCACACCTCACACTCAGGGACTTTTAAAGGGAAACTTGTCGTAGTGTGTGTGTGTGTGTGTGTGTGTGTGTGTGTGTGTGCGTGTGTGTGTGTGTGTGTGGCCGACTCTCTTTGTTTATCTGCTATAAGCTACTGTGATACGATATCAATAATATGACCATACAACGGTTCTGTGATAATCCAATAGTCCACTGGTAACAAAAAAAAGTCTATTTTTATGGAAACAAATGTATCCCTGGTCACAATTGTTGCTTTCAGCTGTTCTTTAGTAGAACGCAATGTCAATTTTGGCCTTAAAGGATGGACAGATGGACTTTAATGAGCTGAAAACAACCTTTTAATGTTTGCTTATTAATATTAAGTTAATGAAATATTTTAAATTATGCAAATGTGATGTATAATAACGACAAATATCTTAATGTTAGTGCAGGTCAAAGCTGTTATTTAGTATACAGAGGTCAGCACTGACACATATTTGACATATAAATACTTTTCTTAAACTTAAAGCTCATTTAAACTATAGTTTAAAGTAGAATTTTATCCACCAAATACTGTTATAATGTTAATGGTATTATTCCTCCAGTATCTCATTATTTATATATTTTGTACATATTCAGTACATTTTTGTGTTTCTCTACAATGTAATCCATTTACTACAAAATAAAAGCCCCCTTTTTTGTTAGTTTAGCTCAACCAAATGTATTTGATAATTTGATACTTTGTGTTTGGTCACTTTTATTTTGTCATATTAAATGCTTTTTATTTCAGTCTGCACCAATAAGTCAAATTCATCTGAGATATATTGTATATGTTGGTATAAAGGTGCACAGTAAATTATATATAAGATATTTTGCATGGAATTAGATAATAAAGTGCAGGAAAAACAACAAAATATGAAATATCACATGTCATGTTTACTCCTCTGCATAAGCAACAACATCTACTTTTATTTTATGGTCAGGTTTAAGAGGCAGCAGGTGAACTCATTATGTGATATACAGGCAGACAGTAGAGGGCGCTCTACACTTCTAAAATGAATGAGGTCGAATTGAGACTCACTGCTCTTTCTTACCTTTTTAACTATAAATACTACATAAAAACGATGTTTTGTGTAATAATGATGGTGAGTCTCACACACACACACACACACACACACACACACACACACACACACACACACACACACGTCATGAATGTGAAGTGTAATCACATCACAAGCTCACATGTCAGTCATATGTCAGTCTGTCCTCATCAAACTTAAAGCAGCAGCAGTCATGTTTGAATTCACTCTGTGTCACATATATATACACACAGTACACACTGGAACATGTACAAGTACATTATCTTCACTGAGGATGAGTTAAGATAATAAGAGCTCCTGACCATAACACCTACTATTATTATCATCATTATTGTGATTATTATTATTATAATAACAATTACTCCTTCTACTTCTACTAATTCTACTACTACTGCTACGAGGACTTCTACTAGTTCTACTATTGCTGCTACTACTACTTGTACTACTACTTCTAATACTACTACTGCTAGTACTACTACTTCTACTTCTAATACTACTACTACTTGCACTACTACTTCTACTGCTACTACTACTTCTTATACTACTTCTACTGCTAATACTTCTAATACTACTACTTCTACTGCTACTACTTTTACTACTTTTTCTATTGCTACTAATACTTCTACTACTACTACTACTTCTTCTAATACTGCTACTAATACTTCTACTACTTTTAATACTACGACTTCTAATACTACTACTAGTTCTACTATTGATAATGCTACTACTTCTACTGCTACTTGTGCTACTAGTACTTGTACTACTGCTACTACTACTTCTAATACTAATACTACTACTTCTAATACTGCTACTACTACTTTGACTACTACTACTTATGCTGCTACTACTACTTCTACAACTACTTCTTCTGCTGCTACTACTACTACTTATTCTACTGCCACTACTACTGCTACTGCTACTACAAGTTCTACTATTACTTGTGCTACTAGTACTTGTACTACTACCACTGCTACTACTACTTGTACTGCTACTACGACTGCTACTGCTACTACTAGTTCTACTATTACTTGTGCTACTAGTATTTGTACTACTACCACTGCTACTACTACTTCTACTGCTACTACTACTTCTACTGCTACTACTTCTAATACTACTACTGCTACTGCTACTACTAATACTACTGCCACACATACTTCTACAAAATCTCATCAATAATAATCAGATTAAGTAAAATAAGTAGTAGCAGTACATAATATATGTATGTGTATATATATATATACATAAACATAAACAAATGCAAATAGAATACTATAAATTAACTGATACTACTACTACTTACTATTTGTAATAATAATATTAATATTGTGAAATATATATGAGGGGAATAAAAGGAGGTATATTCCATTTTTGGAGATGGAGGGATGATGATGATGATGATGATGATGAGGAGGAGGAGGGTTGTCTCACTATTGTCCGCCCCTCCCTCTCTCTCTCCGGTTGGCTGACGAAGTGCCCGCAGGCCAATTTGTAAGTGGTTCGCGGAGCTGCCAATCAACGCGGGTCCGTCCTCTGCTCCTCAGGCTGTGGCCGCGGAACATCTCAGTCGCTGCCGTGTGGAGAGATTTGACGGAGGATCCTCGTGAGCGTGGACCGTCACTGCGCTGCACACACACACACACACACACGGAGGCATGTAATGGCTGGGTGAAATCCGGACGGGTGGATACAACAACAGAGAAACAGCGCATGTGAATCTCCATCTATATTCTTCCTTTTTTATTTTATTTATTTTTGCATGTCAGCAGAGGAGGAGGAGGAGGAGGAGGAATTGGTCGCCGGTTCCGCGGCTGCTCGTCTCTCTTTTTTTTTTTTTTCTTTTTTTTTTTATCGCTTCTCGCTCCCTCCTCATGTCACTCTAATTAATCGGAGGCATGTGGAATCGCACCAGGATTAGGACCTGCTTCCCAATAGTGTGCCTGCTGTTGACGTTATGGACCAAGGTAAGATTATTATTATTATGATGATTATTATTTTTGAATTTTTTTAAATAATCTGCGCGTAAATTAAATGTTGCCTATATGTGAAAAGTTGGTGGGCGTGGGCTCGTATATGTGTGTGTGTGTGTGTGTGTGTGTGTGTGTGTGTTTTGCGGCATATTCGCATCACATTAATCGATAATTGAATTACGCAGTTTGTGCCATGAGCATGTGATCGTGTTACCATGACACGGGCTGGATTTCGCTCCTCCGTGTTTGCGTTGTTTTTTTTGTTTTTTTTGGTGAAGTTGCAAAGGCGTGCGTTCACGTGCTTCATTCATGATGCAGCAAATTATTATTTATTTATTTATTTGTAAAATTGGGAGTCACTCCTCTCAGCATCAGGCAGGCGCTCTTTTGGGCACACCTGTCCACCTTTTTACGCACGGATCCAATCCCCCTTAAATCCCCCCGCATGGTTGTGTCGTCTCGTCTCCAGGTGTCCCGGTCAACCGGCTATTTCGAGCTGCAGCTCATCTCGGTGGAGAACGAGTACGGCGAGCTGGCGGACGGGGAGTGCTGCGACGGCGCCCGGGGCTCGCAGGACCGGCGCTGCGCCCGCGACGAGTGCGACACTTACTTCAAAGTGTGCCTGAAGGAGTACCAGATGGAGGTCACCACCGGCGGGGCCTGCACGTTCGGAGCTGGATCTACGCAAGTTCTCGGTGGAAATATGCTTTCTTTTAAGAGCGCCAAGAGTCACCAGAGTAAAATGGACGAGGCTGGCAAGATTTTGATCCCCTTCCAGTTCGCGTGGCCGGTGAGTGTGACCTTCTTTTCCCCTATGACCCCTCGTTTCCCTCCGCTGGAAACGGAACCTCGTTTGAAAATGCGCTGAATTTAACGCTCTTTTGTTGATGCATGTGTTCAGAAAGTGTGGCTAAGGTGTCGTGCAGGTGTAAATGAATGTTGAGGAGCTTGTCTTTCATTCGGCTTACATCCCGAACATGTCACCACGCTTAAAAAATACAATTCTCAACAGTCTATGCGAGTCCAGCGCAGAACCTCGTTTAAAATATGTATAATTTAATGCTCTTTTGTTGATGCACATGTTCAGAAAGTATGACTAAGGTGTCGTGCAGGTGTAAATGAATGTTGAGGAGCTTGTCTTTCATTCGGCTTAAATCACGAACATGTCACCACGCTTAAAATACAATTCAAAACAGTCTATGTAAATACTGGAAAGAGTCCAGCTCAGAACCTCGTTTAAAACACAGGGGATTTAATGCTTTCTTCCTGGTGCACGAAAAGCAAAACCAGAGAGAATGTGTCATGCAAGTGTTAATGAATGTTGAGGAGCTTCCCTTTCATTCGGCTCACATCCAGAAAAACTACAGTGCTCCCGATTTGGACGAAATGCCACCACTTAAAACAGTGCAAACACTGGCTGGAGTCCAGCTCAGAACCTTGTTTAAAATATGGGCAATTTAATGTTTTCTTCCTGGTGCATGAAAAGAAAAACTAGAAAGATTGTGTCATACAAGTGTTAATGAATGTTGAGGAGCTTCCCTTTCATTCGGCTCACATCCAAAAAAACTACAGTGCTCCTGATTTGGATGAAATGCCACCACTTAAAACAGTCTTTGCAAACACTGGCAGGAGTCCAGCTCAGAACCCTGTTTAAAATATGGGCATTTTAATGCTGTTTCTCCCTGATGCATGAATAGAGGAACCAGAGGGGACATGTCATACAAGTGTAAATGAATGATCCGGGAGCTTCTCTTTCATTCTGCTCACATCCAGGAGAACCGTAGCGCTGCTGATTTGGATAAAAGGTCACCACTTAAAATGCCATTCATAACAGTCTTTGCAAATACTGGAAAGAGTCCAGCTCAGAGGCTCATTTAAAATATGGGCAATTTAACAATTTCTTCCTGGTTCACATGTAGAGGAGCAAGGGGGGACATGTCACACAAGTGTTTCTGAATGTTGAGGAGCTCGTCTTCCAATCTGCTCACACTTGAATTGTGCAAAAGTGCAAAAATAAATGCATCTTTTGCTTGTCGTTGCAAACGTGAGGCCAATCGTGTTTTGATGAGTGGTTTTGTTTAGGCTCAGCTTAAGTCGACTTGGACGTGCAACCATGCTGCACGAGGATTAAAAGCAAAATTGAAGAAAGTAAAACTTAATTGTGCACAAGGACTTTGGCTCTACGTGAAAATGATCCGTTTCTTCCCTTTTATCAGTGTAACAGGAGAGTTCTTGAAGACATTTCCTCTGAAACATAGGAATCTAACCCTCCTGTGTGAAGGAAGCAGTTCAAATTTGTAGTGCAAAGGCCAGATGACACTTGTGTGCACTTGTAATTGTCATTTAGCGGCATCTGTTCCTCCTTTTTTTCGCTGCATTAACCACTCGGGGCTCCACCTCAAATTGTGCATACCAAGTTAGAAGATGCAGTGCTTTGTACTTTTTCCATCCCCCCCTTTAAGTCCTGTAGTTTTCTTACGTGACATAACCTACATTTGGTCGATCAACATCATGGATCGAATGTCCACAAACCAAACAAACCCACGACAGTCGGTACAAAAACACCCTTTAGTGATTGGGTGAAGGTTTGTTTCCCTGTGCCGAGGACACCGTCGTCCTCAGTCGTCCTGGTTTAACAGCAGATGCAGCAGCGTCCTGTCCTCAGGAGACGCCTCGCACATCACGGTTAAATGATTGAATGTCTCACAAGGATCCGGTTGCAGCTACAGTGGTTCACAGTGTCATCTGGGTCATCTTTTAAACTTGTCCTGATATACGAGGTCTGGCTTTGTTCCAGCTGCTCGCACCTGCCACGGCCCTGATAGGCTAATTAGACAAGGGGGGGGGGGCTTTGATACAGAGACACCAGAGGGGAAACTCTTGTTACTACTGCTGCTACTGTGGAGAAGCAGCTACAGAGATGCT
Source organism: Microchirus variegatus (assembly GCF_963457635.1). Taxonomy (NCBI): domain Eukaryota; kingdom Metazoa; phylum Chordata; class Actinopteri; order Pleuronectiformes; family Soleidae; genus Microchirus; species Microchirus variegatus. The sequence continues at coordinate 23,408,775 of NC_139813.1, forward strand.
CACTTTCATAACACGACTGTTGGCTTGTTCAAGGTAAGCCAAGGAGAGACATTTTATTTAGGCTTTTTTGCTATTTATGTGCTAATTTAGCACATCGTTTATAGTAAATTAGAAGTTCTTTGGCTAAAGTTAAATACACTGTGCTCACTTGAGACGCTAGTTTTGCTCAACGTTAGCTTGGCAAAAGCGGTCAAGCGCACTGTGCTCTCTTGAGACGCTACCTTTGCTAAATGTTTGCTTGGCTACACATTATTTTTGCTAAATGTTACCGTGGCTAAAGCAGTCAAACGCACTGCGCTCTCTTGAGACGCTACCTTTGCGAAATGTTCGCTTGGCTTAACATTAGTTTTGCTAAACGTTACCGTGGCTAAAGTAGTCAAATGCACCGTGCTCTCTTGAGACATTAGCTTTGCTGAATATAAGTTTTGCTTAATGTTAGCTTGGCTATAAAACTGTCAAACACACTGCTTTCTTGAGATGTTAGCTTTGCTTAACGTTAGCTTGGATGAAGCAGTCCAACACACTGGGCTCTGTTGAAGTGTTAGCTTTTCTAAACATTTGTTTTGCTAAATGTTAGCTTGACTAAAGCAGTCAAGCACACTGCTCTCTTGAGACGTAAATGTTTGCTTGGCGACACATTATTTTCGCTAAACCTTACCGTGGCTAAAGCAGTCGAACGCACTGCGCTCTCTTGAGATGCTACCTTTGCGAAATGTTTGCTTGGCTAAGCATTAGTTTTGCTAAATGTTACCATGGCTAAAGCAGTCAAACATGCTGTGCTCTCTTGAGACATTAGCTTTGCTGAACATTAGTTTTGATTAACATTAGCTTGGCTTTAAAACTGTCAAACACACTGCTTTATTGAGATGTTAGCTTGGCTGAAGCAGTCCAACACAATGTGCCCTGTTGAAGTGTTAGCTTTTCTAAACATTTGTTTTGCTAAATGTTAGCTTGTCTACAAGGCAGTCAAACACGCTGTGTTCTTTCTAGACGTCAGCTTTGCTTAACATAAGTTTTGCTAAATGTTAGCTTGGCTAAATCAGTCAAGCACACTGCTCTCTTGAGACGTAAATGTTAGCTTGGCTGAAGCAGTCAAACACTGTGCTCTGTTGAGTTGTTAGCTGTTCTAAACATTTGTTTTGCTAAATGTTAGCTTGACTACAAGGCAGTCAAACGCGCTGTGTTCTCTCGAGACGTTAGCTTTGCTTGACATTAGTTTTGCTAAATGTTAGATTTGCTAAAGCAGTCAAGCACACTGCACTCTCTTGAGACATTTGGCTAAACGTTAGCTTGGCTAAAGCAGTCAAACGCACTGTGCTCTCTTTAATCGCTACCTTTGCTGATTGTTCACTTGGCTAAACATTAGTCTTGGTAAATGTTAGCTTGGCTAAAGCATTCAAACTCTGTCACGTTTACACTGTTGTATTCGTGAGTGTTTTGTGTTATCGTGTTCACGCGCAACTACATTTTCTACATAGGATAGTTAATTTAGCAGAGTTATCACCCGAGACGTGCACTAGCATATTGTGATTCTTAACTTTTCTAAATCGAAGTCGGAAAGAAATAGTATCTGCTATTTTTGGGGTTGTCGGATGATTGTTGGAAACAAACCCGGCACGTTAAAAGTAAAAAAAAGTTATGAAAATAGGCCGCTGTATGGTTCGGGGGTTTGCACACATGAAAAGACAAATGAGAAAGAGTGTGAAAGGAAACGACAAAAACCTGCAGGATCCTCTGGTGTGACACACGAGAGAGAACAACTTGTGCTATATTTGTTTTTGCACAGTCTGGTCGTCAGGGGTTGCTGCAAATAATGCTCCATTCTAATCGCGAATAAGCGAGTGTGAAATGTGTGCCTCCCGCGGAAGGCACCGATGCCTCGGGGGCAGCGGTTTGATGTGTTCTGCTGACTGCTTTGACACTCCACCCACCCCGGCACCTGACAGCTTCCACTCCTGCTGTGGGTGCCAGGTGGCCCTTGGCGGCCCCTGGCAATTAATCTAGTTTTACTTCAGTTGAGTGATAGCTGATGGATTAGGCGTGTGACTAAGGTGTGCAGGAGGGAGAATAAAAATGCTAAGCACTTGTACTGTAGCACTGGTCTCACTGTACTTTCAGGTTTGATGACATTTAGCTTTTGTTCCACTCTGAATATAAATGAGCCTATTGTGGCGTCGCGTTGTGTTTGTGGAAGTTATTGCGGTTGCGGTGTTTTCATGTTTGGTGAAGCTGACAAAAGGGGGAGCTAAGAATGGTTGGCTGCTCTTCTGTGCATTTGTGATTTAAAGAGGAACTGGAATGATTAGTCGATTGATCCGGAGCCAAAACTTCAAACCGGAGTGTCACCTTTGACTTGACCTGTTTTGTGTTGTTGTTGTTGATGTTGTTGTTTTAAGGTTAACAAACTAAACAAAAGATGACGTTTAACTCTGAATTTCTTGATTGTGAGTCCTCTGTTCCTCTGCCAGAATTAGTTTTTACTACTTAAGCCTGATTGAGTGTTCACATGACAACAAAAAGTCATTATTTCCAGGTTTGAGACGCTGTGATTGACATTTTCTGACATTTTTATGGACCGAACGATCACTCCATTAATCATCAATTCATCGATTATGAAAATCTGCTTGACTAATGTGATTTATTGACTGTGGAAACTTGAAATTGGTACTTTTTTTAATCCAAATGATGGATTGATGATTTCTCAGAGACAGTACCACAATGAAGAGGAAGGAGTGCTGAATGATGCGGAGGCGTTAATGCAACGTTACTATTGCCAACTGCCACAAAAAAGGCCAAAAGAAGATTATTCATAAAGGCAATCATTATTATTAACGTGATGATTTATCGCTTCAAGGGAAAAACCTTGATCTTGCTCGTTATTGCAATTATTGCAATTCTTTTATTAGCCATTAACCCCTTGATGTCTTGATTAAAAGATGTAGAGATATTGAGCTGAAATGTGATGAAACGGCGATCATCAGTCAGCAGCTGCCGGTCTCGGGACGTACCATATGTTCCTCTGGAGTCTTTTGTGTCGGAGTCATCGTGTGCTTGATTCAGCCTGTGTTCTTTGTGCGTATAATGATTTTTTTTTTGTGGGGTTTCCCGCAGGTGTGTGTGTTGCCCGAGTGAATGAACAACCGCCCTTTTACTAAGGGGTTTTTAGCTTCAGGGCGAAATGGCAAAGGTGCGATTTCACACTGTATAGGCCATATATTTAATGAGGGAGGCTTTTGTTGAGGTCATTAGATGTGCGTGTGTTTGGGGGGGGGGGGGGGTAGGGGCAGCATTTACTGCCTGAGCAAACCAATTTTCTGCGGACGATTTAAGATATTTATGAAGCCGTGCGTCTAGAAAACATCTCACCTCGTGCAACGCAGCATCGGGAGTCTTTTTATTTAAAGCGCTCGCCGACACCTCGAGGCGGAGGTGAAGAGGGGGCTGATCCTGGTGTGTCGTCTCTCCGTTAAGTGGCCCGGGCTGATAACGGTGCACTTATTCCAGTGCCAGATGTCACAACAAGGCTGTGGGGTCAGTGGCTGTGGCGTCGTTGTCGCTCGCTCTCCATCAGCTGGAGGAAACAAAGATGCACTGTGCCCAGTGGCTGTGTCATCTGGCCAAACGCCCCGTTTTTGTTTTTCAGACAAACTCGGGGGAAAATGAAAGTAAGGAGCGAGGATGCACTTTTTTTTTCTGATCCGTTCTCTGTAATCAAGCGCGCGTCATTCCTGTGAGGAAGCCGACTTTAATTATTGTATGCATGGCATCTTGTCTGCACAAGTTAGTCAGGTTGTGGAGTAGAACGGAGTCCACTCTCTTACACTCAACACACTGTTAAATCATTATGCGTAGAGGGACAATGTGTGCGATATTATTGCGATTAAAACGCTAGTGAGATTTTTGTTGAAGTGAGCAATGTTCGAGGAACATCTTGGGTTGAACGGTTTCGAAAATAAAGTCAGATGGTTTATCAAGGAGGACGTGAGGACAGGGCAAGATGGAGGTGGATGATTCGCTTTGGTGCCCCCTACAGGGAGAAGCCACAATCACTTGAGACGCTAGTTTCACTAAATGTTAGCTTGGCTAAAGCAGTCAAGCGCACTGTGCTCTCTCGGGAGGCTACCTTAGCTAAATGTTTGATTGGCTAGACATTAGTTTTGCTAAACGTTAACGTGACTAAAGTAGTCAAAAACGCTGTGCTCTCTTGAGACATTAGCTTTGCTAAACGTTAGCTTGTCTAAAACTGGCAAACACGCTGTTCTCTTGAGTCATGTTCCCTCAGTTGAGCTTTCTGCTATTTATGTGTTAATTTAGCACATGATTTAGTATATTAGAAGTTCTTTAAAGCAGCTTGGCTAAAGTTAAATACACTCTGCTCACTTGAGAAGCTAGTTTTGCTTAATGCGCGCTTGGTTAAAGCAGTCTAACACACTGTGATCTGTCGAGGCGTTAGCTTTGCTTAACATTAGTTTTGCTAAATGTTAGCTTGGCTAAAGGAGTCAAACGCACTGCTCTCTTGAGACATTAGCTTTGCTAAACGTTAGCTTGGCTATATAACTTTCAAACACACTGTTCTCTTGAGTCATGCTCCCTCATTTGAGCTTTCTGCTATTTATGTGTTAAGTTAGCACATGATTTACTAAATTAGAAGTTCTTTAAAGCAGCTTGGCTAAAGTTAAATACACTGTGCTCACTTGAGACGCTAGTTTTGCTCAATGCTTGCTTGGTAAAAGCAGTCCAACACACTGTACTCTGTTGAGGCGTTAGCTTTGCTAAATGTTAGCTTGGCCAAAGCAGTCAAATACGCTGTGTTCTCTTGAGACGTTAGCTTTGCTTAACATTAGTTTTGCTAAATGTTAGCTTGGCTAAAGCAGTCAAACACACTGGAGGCAGATGATTCGCCGTGGCGCCCCCTAGATTCAAGATTCAAGATTCAAAGTGTTTATTGTTATATGCACAGTAAAGAAACACGTTTCCCTGTACAAAGCCGATATAAGAAGAAGATTGATCGTTTTCATAAGTTCATTAACATTACTTGAACTGTTTTGACATTCGAAATAATCGTCTTAAAGCCGATGGAGTGCATCTGATTATCTAAATCTATCAAAGCATATTTGTATTAAGTATTGTAAGCGAAGTAATTCTGGTCAGGATCATGTGATCATGTTCACATTGTTCCCACGTCTAATGCAGTGTAAACAGTTTCAGCATCAATGTAGGTCATGTCGAGCCATTTCTTATAAATGAGCTGCAGCCCAAATGGAACAGTGAACATCACGCTGCACTTCTAGTAAGTAGGTATTTCTTCAGAGCAGGTTCCTTCTGCCACTTGTCATCACACCATCGCGATGCAGTCGATAATGGCGGATTTTTTGCTCAGATTGCTCGATGCTTATCCTCTATTTGGAAATGCTCCAGCTCGTCTTGCCGGTAAAGAGACTCGACTATGTGCTGTAAGCTGCTGTCTTCACCACTTTTGTTTAGCAAGAAAGGTGGATTTTTAACTATGTCTTTCACGTGTTAGTCACAATTAATTGACCCTAATGTGTTATTTTTTTAAAAAAATGATGTGCTGGGAGCTGCTCTGCGCTGACAGAGGGAGAGGTAATTGGTCGGTGTGACGCTTTGGAAAACAGCTAATGATTGTTGTGCAGGGATAAAAAAAAAAAACTGAGGATCAACTGTACTTTTTTCTGCCCAACCCTGATACACAGGAGGAAACGAAAATAGAACTGGAACTGGACATTGTGCATTTCAGGTTGAAAAAGTTCACATGGAATTGACTGAATCCACACTTGCCCAACTTCTAAGGGTCATCATACAATGTATTATATACTGAACTTAATAGTAATTATAATTGTTTATTTGCCCCGGCCCTAATGTGGACTGTATCCATCAGACGGCTGACCAAGTTAAGACATGGTTTTGGGTGTGTGTGTGTGTGTGTGTGATTGAGTTTCCATTTTGTGGGCCCGCGCCGCGTGTGCACTTGGAGAGGAAGTGAGACGCGTCTTACTTCCATTTGTCCGCTAATGAAATTGCTGGTGGAATGTCTCTGCCCCCCCCCCCCCCCCCAGCTACATCAGCTGGATGTCCATTTGAAGTGAGTCTGTCTGTAACTGTATATCTGCTCTCAACCAGGATATGGAGTCGTCCTGACACTGACACTGAGCCGGTGAATGGACGCACAGAGTTTGACAGACCGTGTAGTTCAGCTACAACAGCTACTAATTAGTGATGAGCACGAGTGTTCGGTTATTCAATCGTTCGCTTGGTTATAAAAAAGTCGATCCGTTACTGTGACTATTCGTAGTATATTAAAAAAAATTACAAAAAGAGCGTGCGTTAACGGTCTCAGCGGCTTCAACGTTAAAGCACATTAATGCATGGCGCGTTTCCGTGACTCCTGGAAGACGCTGGAAAAAGACGCTTGTGACGACATGTTTACGTGACTCCCAATTGTTAAAATGTTTAATAAACATGCCGGTTAATAAACAGACCGCTCCAGTTGACTGTAGGCGCGCTAACGCAGCTAACAGGTAAACGGTGCCTGGATTCCAGTGCCGTAGCACGTAAACATGACATCACGCGTGTCTTTTTCCAGTCAGTCGTCATGGAAACACGTCATGCTTTGATGTGCGTTAATTGTGATGCCGTTAACGTGAGTTAGCGTTGATGCCGTTAACGTGAGTTAGCGTTGATGCCGTTAACGTGAGTTAGCGTTGATGCCGTTAACGTGAGTTAGCGCTGATGCCGTTAACGTGCGTTATCGCTGATGGATGCTGTTAACGTGCGTTAGCGTTGATGCCGTTAACAGGAGTTAGCGTTGATGCCGTTAACGTGAGTTATCGCTGATGCCGTTAATGTGACTTAGCGATGATGCCGTTAACGTGAGTTATCGTTGATGCCGTTAACGTGAGTTATCGTTGATGCCGTTAATGTGACTTAGCGCTGATACCGTTAACGTGACTTAGCGATGATGCCGTTAACGTGAGTTAGCGCTGATGCCGTTAAAGTGAGTTAGCGCTGATGCCGTTAACGTGAGTTATCGCTGATGCCGTTAACGTGAGTTATCGCTGATGCCGTTAATGTGACTTAGCGCTGATGCCGTTAACGTGACTTAGCGCTGATGCCGTTAACGTTGACGCTGTTATCGTGGGTGAGTTAAAGTTGACGCTGTTAGCGTTGGTGAGTTAACGTTGACGCCGTTAGCGTTGGTGAGTTAACGTTTATCACAGTTTGGGTTTCAAAGAAAAATTCATGGTAAATCTCCAGAAAACGGTGGTCGCCATCTTGCGCCACAATGTTTCCAGAGCAGCTAGAATGGACAAATCAGTCAAAGAGTTGTAATTGTTGGTCTGTGAGCTTTAGATCCTAAGATCCTGTTAAAATGTCCATGAGCCATTAGTGTGCGTCAGTGTTCAACGGCTAAAGTGTGTGTTGGTTTGTTTGGGCTGATGCTTGTACACCGGACAGTCGGTCTCCAAAGTCCGATCCTCGCCAAAGTGGGAGGTTAAGTGCGTCTCATTCACGGTGAAACATGTTAATCCGCACAGACCTGCTGAAAATTGTTTTTCCTGGAACAAAATCAAACTATGTGAATGGTTTTGGCTCCCAGCTCTGGCTCTTGTGTACGTCAACTACACTGACAAATGTTCTTTGGTTTTTTTTGCTACTGTCGTACACTGATGTGTGTGCCTTGTCTCTTTTTATGTACTGAGTCGAGAAGAATTGGTATCGAGTCCTTGTTTCTCTTTTTTTTCTTGGGACCACCCAAGTCGAGCCCGACGTTCCACTAAAGCTATGGAACATCACTGATCGGCATCCAGCAGATATTGGACTGTGGTTGGATGTGCGTTTGTATAACAACAGTTCACTTTGTTATATTTGTTATTTTATAGCTGCCACACTCGGAGACGCATCCAAAACCCACCAGCCACTGACTCCTTCTGGCTGCTTCACACTTCCCCCCCCCCCCGACACAGTAGATCTGTCTCACCACAGTCAATCATATAAATAGGAAAAATAAACAGCGCACACTTCACGACACTCTTTGATTTGACACTTTAATACGCGCTAATCAAAGAAGACCGACACGTTCGTGTGGGCGAACGAGGCGAACGTTCATATTAACGTTTTTTGGAAAGTTGGACGCCGAACGCGCGGAAGGTTTTTGAGGTTCCTGGATCCCGTCTGACCATTAAGTGTTTACTGAAAAGTGTGTTCCTGACTCTTTTATCAAAGGGGGTATAGGATGACTACTTTTTAAATCATCTGGTCTGAAAGAATAATCGATAATTGGACGGCGGCGGAGCGGCTCGTCTTCCAACGGTGACGGTCTGAGCTCTTTCCCAGGCTTTTTCTAGTCTACGTGGTCCACGTGTCCCCAAGTTGATCCTGGTGGTTGAGCCAACAGTGTGTGTGTGTGTGTGTGTGTGTGTGTGATAGATGTGTGAGGAGTGAGTGGGTGAATGAGTGGCCATCGAGACTATTTTGACTTTTGCTGCAGTAGCTCTAAATGTTCCCCAGTACCACTCGGACGCTTGTTATGATGAAGCATTATTAGTATAGAAAGTAAAGCTGCTTTCAAACGTGCACTTAAAGCAGAAATATGCAGGATTTTTTTTTTTACCCTAATTTAACAGCTTTGGAGTCACTGTGATGGTTAAATGGAAGTTTGGGCGCTGTCTCCACTGCCCCCTACTGTCTGTTGGTGGAAAACAAGGCTTGCAAGAGTCCTCAGAATCAGGAATTTTGTGCGTTCATAGTGGCAGAGGAGGAGGAAGGTGGGAGGATAAAGCAGTTTGCGATGGATTGATAGGTGAATGTTTACGGTGGCGTCTTGAAAATATGTACTCCAAAACTCGGTCAAGTGTCCAGAAAATGAAATGAAAATACTAAAAATTCCACGTTGTTCATGCCTGTAAAAGTACAGTAAGTGCTTGGTTTCTTTGAGGTAGTTTCCATTCATATATATTAAAATCTCCAATATGGACACTGGAAAAAAATGCATGTTTTCTTAAGATGTGAGTGTAGGTGTATGTGCCCCGTGAGACTTCACTGATATTTTCATAAGTGTGTATGGAGTCCACCGTCCGTTTTATGTCTTTCCACTGTTGTTTCTGGTTATCTTCCATGCAAACGCTTGCAGTTTTAGTTTTTCGCTGATGAGAAAGCAAGATGTGAGATCCCCGGGATGAGGAGTGTGGCACCAAACACTTACTGTACATAATGTTGTAAGGGTTAATTATGAGAAGAAGTAGGACAAAGGTGTTAGTTTGTGTGGCCCATTCAGACACCTTCCTTCCTTCCTTCCTTCCTTCCTTCCTCCTTCTCTCTTCCATCTTCCTTCCCTCTCATCTTTGCCGGTGACTGAATGGAGCCAAAAGCTAGCAGAGGCAGCCATGGTTAGCCACACCTGATACGGCGCTCGTCGGAGCTGTTGCTAGGAGACGCCTACATAGGCCTCCAGTAAACAATTATCTTTCCTCTCCCTGCCCCCCGTCCTCCCTGATGCCCGGTCTCCCCTGTGTCTCGTGGAAGAGCCTCTCGCACGAGTCTCACCTGTGATTCAGCTCCCGCTCTGTATTGATTATGCAATTAGTCGGGCTGCACTCCCAAGGTGAAATGGCAGCTTTTAGAAAGGAAATGCACGGTTTCACTGATGTGTGTGTTTGCTGCAGAGAGGGTAGTAAAAAAAAAAAAATACAAATAAAGAATCCAAAAATATCCCCTCGTATACTCTATATCAGAGTCCTGCTCGTGTTTCATAGTAAAAGATCTACGTTTGTTTTTCGAGACGAATCCCAATCCCGAAGTCTTTGATATTGTAGGTCTTTATACAGATTGATGTAGTAAATGTGATGTGTGTGTGTGTGTGTGTGTGTGTGATCCTTCAGCAGTAATAGAGTCCTGCAGCGTTTCACATTAAGGACGATCACGAAGGTCGAGTTGTCCCAGACTTAGTTGTAGGTCAGTATCAACAAGAAGTTGGCCATAAAACATAATTTTTTTCCTGAGGTTCTCCAGTTTCATTTGCCTCCTGCTGACTCTCTATTAACATCCTGAACGTGGTAGATTCAGCCCGGTGTGTAGGAGAAGCAGAGCCTTCACTGCTTTTTAAAAAAAAATCTATTACTCCCTCACATAAACAACACGTTTTAAATAAATAAATGACTCACTCGTCCAAATCTCTCTTAAGTCCTAGCTTCTCATTTGATTTAACCTTAAGATTGTGACAATTTTAGGTTAATTTCCGTGTTCCTTGATTGCATCCTGTAGCTTTGCATTTTAAAATTAAAGTTTCGCCAAGAATACTTGTTTTGCACCAGTGTTAACGTACTTGACTACTACTAACAACCAGCTCATTGTCATCTTTCTATCAAGACGCAGTAAGAAAAACAGAACATTTTGAACGTTATGACATGATTTCATGGTTTTATATCTGTTATGATGTCAGGGGACAGAGGGGATTTTTCCTCTGACGCATGTTTGATGTCACATTAGCCGCAGCGTGTACAATATGAGCGGGAAATGATGGCTTTTGTCTTTCATTACTATTTAAAGGCTCTGTTTTGTCATTCAGTGTCTCTGGGAAGTGAGTCACTGTCAACAATAATGTGGATTTCTCCTTCTCCTTTTTATGCTCTTGTAAGTGAGTGAATCAGCAGTTTTGCAAAGGAAGTTTGAGAATTCAGCTCTTCATTATGGTAGATTAAGGCTCAAATCCCTTATTTCCCTTCTCACCTACCACAATCCTAAAAACTGTTTGTGACCATCATAGAACTGATTGATTAGCATGTCCTGTAGCTACTAACTAGCTGATTCTTGTTGCTGTAAAGGGATAGGATGACATTTAAGGGTTAAACCATCATAGAGCTAATGTTGATTAGCATGTTTTGTAGTGATGTTATGCCACCTTCTTATTTAACCATAGTATCCTGATTTTTGTTGATGTACAGGAAGATATTTCTTCGGTCACATTTCAAATTAAGTTAGCAATTTGAGCCCTGTTACCGAGCTAACCTTGGTTAGCGTGTTCTGTAGCTATGCTTCTCACAACAAAACTAGTTTGCATGTCTATTGTACATATTGTAAACCGGTCCTACAGTATTCCCAGGCATTGGAGAATATTATATTACCTGTAGTCCACACATGTGACTTTTGTTTGTTTTTTGTGTTGTCACTTCAATGTTAGCATGTTGAAGTGCTAATCGGATCCTAATCAGTGTCCTGTTTTGCATTGGTAGATTTTTTATTTGTAACTGGGGAAGGGGTCGAGTTAAAGATGAGAAAAGATTGAGTTTATGTGACATTTCTACTTTTTTTGACATATTTCTGTCTGGGCCACAAATGCCCTAGCGTCCCTCTGGCACTGTCCTCCTTACCTATATAACACAGAAAACTGTTAGTCCAACCTGTATCTCAGATTTAGACTGATATCAACTGATTAAATCTGGCTTCTATATCATGACAGTGAGACGTTCCAATGAATTGTGCTTGTTAGAGCCACTTGTGCTCATATATTTATCCACTATTGCAGTCAGGTGAAGACGTCGAGCTATGCTGACAACCCCCGAAAACCACAGTGTATGAAAATATCCTCATTATTCATGTTCAGGTTGGTGCCTCGCTGCTCCACCACTGCACTCAGGGGGAGGCCACAGAGGCTTTTGAATGTTCAAACCAACATTCAAATTGGTCGTGGCCGTCATGGAGACCACCGCATGTTCTGTGTTGGGTGTAGTTTCCAGTTTTCCTGTATTACAACAAGATCAGGTTTAGCTCTATAGTAAGAGTTAGATCCATGCATAATTTCAGGGTTGTAGGTGGACCGAGTGCTAATTCCAGCGAATATTGGGCGGCTGGCAGGTGACAACCTGGAAGGGTGTTGCACATCCATTACTGTGGGAGTCACATTTTTGAATTTGGATTTACAACACGTTATAATCATCAAATTGGTCTAATTATCTTCAAACAGTGTTTCAAACAACTACAGTATTTTAACCGATGTTTTGTTGAACGAGATTGTGTTATGACGTTAAAACTTGACATCTTTGTTGGGTTTACTGTCCTAGAGGAGCAAATAATTCTGATTTTAGAAGTTGAATTTGATTTGTTCATGATCAAAATAGTTATGACATCCCACCACCTGCATATTTTCGATCAGAAGAGAATTGCTTTTGCACAACACAGGGTTGATTTGTGTGGGAATCGGCCTGATGAGACTGGATGATTCTTCGCAGAACTAGCGCCGCTGTAGTGGACTGGACGCCTGCAACAGTTCATGGTGAATTAAGTTTACAAAAAATTGGCACCACCAATGATTTCTTGAAGAGAATTTCTTGTGGGTGGCATGATGATTCAGAATATAAGCTTTGTGTTCTCTGGGTTTCGCTATGTACTGTGTTCTGCATGTGTGCGTATTTCTTCATTCGTTTCTCCACATGTACTATGTGTTGTCGTGGTGCCTCTGGTTAAATGAATGGCAGATGCTGCACACTCACTGTGGGGGTAATTAAAGCATGTCATTACATGGGCAGTTAAATTGTCACTTTACTGTTGAACCTGTTTGAAACGATAATGGCGCCTCAGCTGGGGGGTGGAGCCGCGTTGCCCTCCAGTCAGGCGTCCTGTCGCTTTGGACGTGGAATAAGCCGATTAATATTTCTGAAGCGTTTCTATTGCTGTAATGGCTCTCGGACGTCTCCCTGCTAATTAACACCGGAGGAAGTCATTGACAAATGACTATATTCAAGGGAATGGGGAAGTTTTAACTCGCTCGTAGTGATTAATTCTCATTCGTGTACTAAATCGTGCAAGAAAATGAGCTTGGCTTTCATGTTTTTAAATATTAAACGGGTGTAAACTGTCACTCTTAAGTGTTTAACGGTGAACTGCAGGGCTTCCGCTCTGTAAAGCAATCTAGTTTTTCAATGCAAATGTGTGCGTGTGCGTGTGTGTTTGTTTTTCACCGTGCCGTGGCATTGCATCGTCTTGGATCATGCTGGTTAATTAGCGCCATGAGGGGAGGGGTTTGTTGTATTGGAAGTGCATGGGTAATGACCTTGTTGGCATAGTAGCGGCATGCTCAATGGGCCGTGTGTGTGTGTGTGCGTATGCGTGTGTGCACAGCCAGTATACACCAGCCAGCCAAATGCCTTGCCATCAGTACGACACCTCTTGGCACACGACTCTGGCAGGCGGACGTGTTTGCAGGACTCGCAGCCCTCTCCCTCTCCACACATCACAGATATGACTGTCTGAAACACTGTAGTGGAAATGAATATCACCTTGTGAATTATTAGTCTGCTAAATTGAGTGGTCAAGTCCATAATTCCTTTGCAATAGCCATTTTTTTTTTTTACAGTTTCTAGTATCCTTAAACTCTATATATAGTACTAGGACTTTGGATAGGAACCAAAGTACTACTCAAAAACATCTCCTATTGCAGGGTTTTGGCTTCATTTGTTTTTCCTGGCATGGGTGGAAATAAAATGAGATTGTGAAGTGGGTGGAAATGTGATTCTTTTTCACTGCGTATATCGATAATTCTAGTTGTACATAATGTGCAAGATCGTTGAGCTCCAGTTTTTTAAGGGAATGTTCAGCTAAATTCACAAACTGGGACACTCGTCATACAGTCGTTGAGTCATTTATTGCAACAAATGCAGTTCGACTTTGGCGTTGATGGAAAATATAACATTTTTGAAGCTGTTTGGCACCAGAACTAGAAAGGTGGAGGCTTCACCAGTGTCAGCGGTGTGAGGCAGCATTGGAGTAGCAAGAAATTGGTGAGGAAGGAGTGTTATTCTGCCATTTTCATCACTGCATTTGCAAGGATTTTGCCATTGGACGCCCTTTGCGTTTGCCTCTAAACAGATTAAGGTCCAGTGTCCTTTTCTTAGTAATTCTAGGAGTATTGTCCAGAAGAAATTGGTCTTTCAACCCCTAAGATTATTCACCCCCGCCCCATTGAAACCTCTCTGCCTGTGCCATTAGAGGGTGTAAAGGCTTTGTATAACCCCCTATGTGCATAAAGAAGACCAAGCAAGACACTGAATAACATTTTTGAAGCTATTAGGCTCAAAACTAGAAAGGTGGAGGCTTCACCTGTGTCAGTGGTGTGAGGCAGCATTGGAGTAGCAAGAAATTGGTGATGAATGAGTGTTATACTGCCATTTTCATCACTGCATTTGCAAGGATTTTGACATTGGACGCCCTTTGAGTTTGCCTCTAAACAAACAGATTAAGGTCCAGTGTCTTTTTCTTAGTAAATCTAGGAATATTGTCCAGAAGAAATTGGTCTTTCAACCACTAAGACTATTCCCCCCCCTCCCTTAAAACCTCTATCTGTGCCATTAGAGGGTGTAAAGGCTTTGTAACCCCCTATATGCACGAGGAAGACCAAGCAAGACACTGAATAACATTTTTGAAGCTATTAGGCTCAAAACTAGAAAGGTGGAGGCTTCACCTGTGTCAGTTCGTGTGAGGCAGCATTGGAGTAGCAAGAAATTGGTGATGAATGAGTGTTATTCTGCCATTTTCATCACTGCATTTGCAAGGATTTTGCCATTGGACGCCCTTGGTGTTTGCCTCTAAACAGATTAACAGATTCCTTGTAAATCTAGGAGTATTGTCCAGAAGAAATTTGTCTTTTAACCCCAAATATTACCCCCCCCCCCATTGAAACCTCTCTGCCTGTGCCATTAGAGGGTGTCGAGGCTTCGTGACCTTGAGCTTGTTCCTAGTTCCAGACATTAATGACTCTCTGTATATCAGTACTTAATTATATCGGAGAAATTATCTTCCACTTAGTCTTAGCAACTAATTTGAATAAAAGATTTAACCGTGTATTTGAGAGTCGATTAACCGTTTAATCCGGTTAACCGATTAACCGGAACAGTTTGATCAATCTATCAAACTGTTCCTCGCACTGACGCAGCTTTTATCCATTAACGCCCATTGAGATTGATGGAGTACCGCGTGTTATGGATGCAATAATTTCACCAGCGACTGTGCGAAAGACGACCTGCGGTGCTCGCTCCTCGCAGCCGCGGTGCCCTTGCAGAAGGGAGTCGTGTAGACTCAGCCCTTGTAAAACCAAAAGCTGGGATTGACATCACAGATTAATAAAGATTACATGCCATGATTACTGGCCACGGGATGAATCGTAATGACCTCGCGTCCCATCAGAGGGCAATAAATCATGAGATGTCAGCGGAGGTCCCGGCGGAGGAGCCGGGAACAGGGAGGAGGACGTTCATGTCACCTCTTAATGACATGGGAAACCGAAATAGCTCAAGGTTACAGACATTTTTTTTTTTAATATGTATGTATGTGTGAGTAGTTATCTGTGAACTTTATAGTTACTGCATGAGCGGCGCCATAAAACACCTACTCGGATGAATTCCCCAAGCTCGCTCAACATCCGAGACCCTGACTTTCCCCAAGGGGGTGAAGTTTGTCATTGAAACCTCAGTCCTTCAATAGAGATGCACCCCCTCTATTGATAGCGGAATTGTTTCCAGGCTGGGATCTTGCATGGGATTACACACCAGGCCTGGATCTCACATTCTTAGTTTCTTCTGATGCAAACGCACACACATGGCCCCACATGCAGAGGGCTGACCCCTCCTTTTGAAAAAGGAGCGTGCAGATCCGATGCTTAGTGACCCCGACCTGCCCCGGCTTCCACTTCCCACTGCCACCTCGCTCTGTTTCCATTCGATTTTCATTCCGCTCACTCGTCCGTCCGTCCGACCCACGCTCGTCTGTCGTGGGAACCTACACCTGTGGCTCTCCCCAGACGTCACCGTGGTACCATCCTCTAGCCTCACAAGGACGACCTTTTTGCGGAGACTGGATCGACTCTACCTGGAGAGTACGAGTATAATCGCTGTGCCTCCCCCTCCTCAAATTAAAAACTAGGATTTCTTACTGTAAATCCTCTAATCCATTAGGGGATGGAGCAGGTTGAGTTTTGGAGATTAAGCTTTAAATTCTTCATGTTCTTTGAAGTAACTCACCCTGTGAAATATTGTTGGTGTGTTGCATTGACGAGGTTATTAAGGCCAGCACTCTTGCAGGAACCATTAGCGGCTTCTTTTTTTAGCCGTCTAACTGTCCTGGCCGGGCTCAGTTGCACACATGCTGATGCTAATTGTCCGCATGCTGACCGAGTCTCCTCGCGGGACAATGGTTTTGATTGGGATGGGGGGTGGGGGGGTGAGTTACGGTGTTGGGACAAGAGTCTTTGTTCAATAGCCTGTACCCCTTCCCTCCCCCACTCCTTCTTCCCTTTATCCCCCCCCTGCCCCTCCACCTATCTCGTTGCGACCATTTGGGCAGCTGTCACTTAATCCAGCTAATCACAGACTGGGATGTTATGTGGGGAAACCCAGACTAGTCCTGGTTGGCTTTGCTCAAACCCAACACACACACTGACTTGCGGGGGCTATTTAGCGAAATGTTAACAACATGTAGGCATGCGAGCAAGCCTGGCTTGTGGGTAAACCCTTAAGGTTAGGGTCACAATATGGCCACCTGTTCTAATTGTGCTCTTTGATGAGATTTGTCTGCAACACTGCAGCTATCGTATCGTTCTTAGCCCTTAAGTCATGATCTGCCACTTGCAGTTGGTTGCAGGGACTGTCATACACCCCTCACTCGCATGCTCGGTCTGGGGCAGCCAGCCCACTCTTTTGTGGTGGTGGTGGGGGGGGGGAGGGGAGATCGGTGGAAAGGTCAGAAGCCGAGCTACATATCGTTGGGATGATCCACGTTCATGTCAAATAATCCATCTTTGAGGCCGCATCTGTTGTGAGCGTCTTTGGTTGGACGGGGTTTTGCCACCGCTTCCGGCAACGGCAGCACGAGCATCGCTCGCTCGCTGTCTGCCTCCACAACCCCCCCCCCCAACTTTACCTCTTTTATCTATAGTGTATTCCTGCTTTGTATCTCGCCGGCAGCTACAGTCTCGCGCAACCGTGCCCACCCGTCGCCCCCAAACTCTGACCCGAGCCCTTTAGCTCACCTCTGTCCCATCATCTTCTCATCCCGTCTCTTGTCACCCGTGGTCCTCCACAATAACACTCACCCTCCCCTCCCCTCTCCCCATCCCTTTCCTCCCGCCGCCACCCACAGCCAGACAAGCCTACTTAATCCCACAGCCCAGCAGCAACCAGCCTACCAGCTTGTTTGGTCCCCCAGATCAACAACACACACACACACACACACACGTGCACACAAACACGCACACATTGTCCAATCCCCATCTCTGTTAATTTCTCTCTCATGTCGTTTTTTTTCAGCGACCTCCGGTATTTTCCCGATCTGCTGTTTTTCGACCGTTATCCCCAGACCCCGCGTCCTGTCGATGACTTTACAGTAGAGGTCACGACAGTCACACTGCGGCTACTACAACTGTCAGTGGTGGTGACGTAACGAATGCTATTTAGGTCAGCTGGTTGCCTAGCAGTGGTTGGTTCCCATCTGTGTGTGTGTGTGTGTGTGGGTGTCTGTGTGTGTTTGCAGTTATGATATGATACAATGGGATTATTTCTCTTGTCACCCCATACTAATTCTGGGAATAGTGTTGAGAACATTTGATAGCATAATAGCTTTGATGACGGATTATCTGGCATTGAAATGTCCCAGTTTCTCGTCCCCAGTGTCCCCATGTATAGACGAAATGATTGATTATTTGAGAAAATAATTGGACGATTGTTTGACGAATCAAAGCTGCGGTTACAAAAATTGTCTAGGGCGAATATTAATGGCACAGCTGATCATCTACTGTAAACTGAAACTCATTAATTAAGGCTCTATATCTCTTATGTCGGTCAGCAGTTAAGTATATCTTGGTGTGAAACCAGATAATCCCCTTAGCCACTGATTTACCTCACTGTCTGACGACCGAGGACAAAGCCAAGCAGAGTTCATCTGACGTGGCTTATGTTGGCAAAGTGACCTTTCTTATAGGGCGTCGTTATCTGACTAGACTCGCTTTCCCCCCCCAAAAAAAATCAAACAAATATGGTGGGAAAATAGTCTGCCTTAATCCAGTGTTTCCTGTTTTCATACAAATTCATTTTGGGAGGTAATAGGTTCATTTAAAGTGTCCATGAAGGTAGTTATTAAGATGGTTGTTGGAGCTTAAACGCTCATGTCAGTGTCTCAGTATGATCCATTTTGCATATTTAAAGTTAAAAAAAATTCACCCGCACCAGTAAAAAACTGTTTTTGTTTGTGGGACTATTATTTTATGGATTAAAAAACATTTTTGACCCATAAACACAACCAGACTATCTCTTTTTGCCTCATGTCTTTATGCTAGGTTAAGCATAGCTTTATTTAAGCTAATCTAAGCTAACCACCCCCTGGCTCTAGCTTAATATTTAGCATACATTTAGGCATATAGCAGTTAATTTTCTAATTGAACATGGTGAAGAAAGCTAACAAGAGAATTACCCCAAAGACAAAAGCTTATGTAGCTTTAAAAATGGATTGAAAAAGTGTGAGAATCGTTGACTGATTGGATTTTTAGGTTAAGCTAACGTAAGCTAACCACCTCCTGGCTCTAGCTTCATATTTAGCATACATGTAGGCATTTGAGTGTGAGAATCATTGACTTATTTGGATTTCTGTCATGATTTGACACAATTTTAGTATGAGTTTGAGAATGAATATTTAGATTTAAATGTAGTTCTGACTGAAACTGTTGTGTTAAATGAAACCAAAACTTGTCCGTTGCACTGAATAGTTTTCTTACATTACATTCTTAAATACAGTAACATGTCAACTGTCTTTTCCTGCTTTTGTTTCCTAAAATAAAATGTACACTATAGTATCTGTCAGAAATGTTTTCATGCAATTGTATGCGTTTGTAAAGCCCAATAAACAATAGGGGGTACAATTAAATTCTTAAGTAGAACTGCGCCAAGGAAACTTCTTCATGATTATGAATATACAAAAATGATCGTGGTTCCCCTTTGAATTCCACTGATTCTGGTTCTGGCCAAGTTGCAAAACACTTTAAGATGAATGAAAATGCACAGTAGTGCAGTTTAGCACAATGGAGGAATAAAATAATTTAGAAAGAATTTGTTTTTATCTGCATCCTTTTCCTCTTAATTCCTCCAATGACGGTGCACATTCTCTACATGATGCATTCATGCCTCGACACTGCAGCCCAGGAAGCTGTGTGTGATATCTCCCTGTGCATCCTGTCCTCTGCACGTCTCAGTCCTCCTCCTCCTCCTCCTCCTCCTCCTCCTCCTCCTCCTCCTCCCACAGTTGTACTTTACCGTATCTTCCTCTCTCGTCGTCACCGACTCATTGAGTTTCATCGGCAGCGTAACTCGACCTCACTCCGGCTAACGCGGCCAAGTTGCATTACGAGACTTTGTAGTTGCAACAAAAATCGATTTTTGCATCATCATCTTGGAGCGTGTGGTTGTGGAGGAGATGCTCGACCGTGGCCTTGAACTGTTACAAACACATTTTCACCGTATTTTACTTGAATTTAGGAACAGATTCCCTTTTTTTATGTCGCCCATAGTAGACCCAGACATCATGGAATAATAATATACTGATTTTAAATGTGGCATATCATTGGAATTTGCTGATATTTATAAGAAACTTCTCTTATCATGCACAAGTCATGCGTCCTTATAGTTGATGTTAATATCCTGCCTGTGTGCAATCATTTCCTGAGATCATTTACTGTAAAAGTATTGATTTATGATTGAATTTCTTCCTATTACTCATGTCGTGGGGAACTTTCCATCAGTGTTGCTTTGCAGCAGCATCTCTGTTCCACACCACCTCGGTCTGTGGCTGAAGTGTCAGAGATGTTAGCCCGGGTGAACCCTGTCAAACCCACGCCACAGATTTGGTTTCGCTTTGCTAAGGACGTTGTTATTTTTGGCCAACGACAGAGTCTCTGGAATAAAAAGGGAATCGATCACAAAACGTGTTTTTCTTTATCCCATGGCACGCCCAGAGGCGGGCTTAACAAATATCCGCACTTTCCATTTTTAGGCGTGTCCAATTGCGTACAGAGGCATTTTCATCTACGTCCATTGGTCACATGTTAGCCAGGCTACTGAGATGCTGAAATGAAATCTTTGTATTGTACTTGACTGAAAAATATGTTTGTTTTTTGTCTTTCTCTTCAGCGGACGTACACCTTGATCGTAGAAGCCTGGGACTGGGACAACGCCACGCGCAGCAGTAAGTCCAAACATTTTATTTACAGAATATTTCAATGGTGTGACGTCCACAACCTGCAAACACGCGTAGATGGAGTTGAGCAACTTTACATTTCAAGTTCAAATTGGAGTTTTATTGCTTTATTATTGAAATTGAAGGACATATTTCAGCACCGTTCCAATAACGATACGAAATATTGTGTTTTAGATGATCATTTTTTAAAGTCGCAGTAACGGCGTTCTTTTGACGTAGTTGGACGAATCTTTGGCATTTTCTGCCCGAATTTCTTATCACTTTTGGTGAAATATCTGCAGTAATTCGGTGTTAGCCTACTGTCAATGTGGATCTATACACTTTGGGATGTTATTGGTGCTTATTTTGATTATTTTTAAGTATTTCTGACTTGGACCGTTCAATATTTCAACTTCACTCGAGCAAGTCCTATCACCTCTTGGCGATTCTTAAAGGCGCCATATGTAAGAATGTGGCCAAAAACGGTTACTACATTCAAATTCAAAATACCGAGGTCTTTTAGGTTTTCGTTTTTCTGACGTAACTGGCAACCCGTGGTTGCTCGGCAGCTGAGACTCTACTGACTGCAATGATTGGTAGACGGCGGTAGGTGGCGCCACATGCCAAAAACATGATTTCAAAACATAAACATGATTTGCAGTCTGCAAAATATATTTTTTAATGCAAATATTTTGTCTGTACTGTTGTTGTCGGCGAGTTCAGTTTGTTATATGAACATTATTCCTGAGTCTCTGTGACATATTAGGAGGATTTTATTGCCAGTTGATTTAGATTTATTACATAATGCACCTTTTAATATTTCACTTTCTTAACAATAACTTCATTCAATTTCAGCAGCTAGCAGGCTAAAAACTCTTAAGACGCTTCGTAGACGATGCAAGTTGTGGCTCTCCTTAACTATGTTGGCTCGGGCGGCGAGTGCCGACCAGCTGTATCCTGTTTTCCCTCGCTTATGTCCGCTGCGTGGACTCCCGTCTTTCCCGTCTGAGCAGTAGCTCCGTCTGGGAGGAAGAGGACCCGCTGAGGACAGAAATGTCTGCATGAGTGGATGCGGCTTTGATGTGCACGGAGACAGTGGCCATTTATTCATGACTCTCAAATTCCTTTCTGTGCATGCAAGCGTCGGCATGAATGCGTTTTATATCGCTGGACCCCGGCCGCTCTCGCTAGTCAAAACTTAGCGCTTTTGGCTTATTCATGTGAGGTCATCGCATCCTGTTTTGCCCACGACATCAAACGCCATTTCCACTTGTCCGTTCAGACAATGGAGAAGAAATAGATTCTTTTTGACATCACGGCTCTTTTATTAGCCCCCGTCGCTCGACTTGTGTCGTCTCCAGTTTGTCCAGTAATTGCGCACATTTGCAGTAATTAGTCCCGATCGCTCTGGTTGATATAAGGACTTAATGTTGCTTGTCCAGTTGGTTTCCTGCCAACACAGAAGGCCTTCAGCCAAATGTCTACAGAGGGGCAACGTAGATGTGTTGTCAAGACATAACAAACACTTATTTAACACTTACAAATGGAGGCATTTAATCCCAGATTAGAGCAAAGGAAATTCTCTCGTTCACTTCCAAAATGTTGGAGTTTTGAAAGTTAGGCATCAGATGACTTCAGCCTTAAATGTCATGAGTTTAAGAAACATAAATGCATGGAACGAATGTATAGAAGCAAGGAACTCTCACAGATTTTGGGAAATGGGACCAGCAGAGATGGAAATCTAAGAGTTGAGCTGTTTAAGACGATGTAGAATGTGATGGTAGTCGTATCAGTCTACTATAAACTGCTATTAAATAGAACGTTAATAATAGAACTGGTTCTGGTTTCAGTGAGAAGTAGAAATAAATAAATGAATAAGGATAAAAATATAAAATGCTGTAGTTTCCCTTCATCGTTCTGCATGTGTACAGCTGTGAGTGCTGCCATTTACAGTTTCCCTACTCAATCAGGTGTGGTATTTTAACCTCGGGCTACATCCGAACCACTTTTACTGTTACAGCATTAAAATCCAGCTGTGGTTCACGCCCGCCGTCCACGCGACTGACATGTTTTCAAGCCCTGAAAACAGATGTTTTTTTTTTAAAATGCCGCCGCAGCGATTTTGTCCGGACGGGCAGAAACGGAGATGTTTGCGGTTACCCTCAGTGACTAGATTATCAGCTGTATCTTTACATATATGTACATATATCCAATACCTGGTGCCCGATAAGGGCTGCAACTAATGATTATTTTACAGATCGATATTGATCATTTTCCCGAGTCATCGTTTGGTACGTGAAATGACGTTCATTGTTTCTCAAACCTGGAAATGATGATGCTTCAGTGATGTATTTGTGATATGGACCAAAGAAGCAAGAAAATGAGGGAACACTCCCGATTATCAAAAAAGTGGAGTAATAGTTTCTGCCATATGTCCGATCAATAGCTGCATCTAACGATGATTTTCGTAATCGATTGATCTGCCTATTGTTTCCCGATTAATCGTTTGGTCCATAAATTTCAGAAAATGTTCAAAAAACCTTGATCAGTGTTTTTCAAACCCGGATATAACGACGTTGTTTTGTCCACGAACCAAAATTATTCAGTTTTAATGATTTCTTTATGTGGAGCAACAATTTGAAGAAAATATTCCAATATTAGAAGCTAAAACAATCATAATTCTTGTTTTAATCATGAAAAAAAGCTTCAGACGGATTAATCGATTATCAAAATAGTTGACTTTAATCCGATCAGTTTGTTTTTTCCACTAGGGGGCAGTGTAGCAATAGCACCTGCTTAGAGTAAATGGTATAATTGTCACATAAACACCTGACACACTTCAGACCCGGTAACTGGCAGAACTTTGAAGTTCCGTAAAGTGTCCGGAGCGACTTTCGTGGACGTTTCGTCAGATCTGAAAGCAGCTGAGTGTGTGTGTGTGTGTGTATCTGTTAGCTTCTAGATTCTCCGGCCTGAGTCAGCAGCGACCTCATGTCTTGTCCTCGTGCGATGCCTCCGTCCGTCAGTGAGATTCCTCTCCTCCAGCGTCACGTCCTCCTCTCTCCCTCTCCCTCTCCCTCTCCCCTTCCCCCTGTGTCCTCAGGAAAAGCAGCAGCCCGTCTGTTTTCCTTGTGTTTATCGAGCAGGAAGTGGAGTGGACCGTTCAGCCCGGGCTCAGTGTTTAGACATGGAGGTAGCGGAGCCCGGCTCGGGGGCCTGGAGCCCATTGTTCTCTATCTGGCAACTGTTATTTCTGTTATTGTTGCTTAATTCTGTCTGACATTGTGTCAGTCCCCAGCAGAGGAAGGTGTGTGTGTGTGTGTGCATATGTGTGTGTGTGTACGTGTGTGTCCCTGCTTCCTTCGCTTCAAAAAAAAAAAAAAAAGTCCATGGTGCATTGCAGTCCAAAGAGGAAATCTCAGAGCCCCTATTTCCACAGAGATTGTTTGCCAGCCTTGATCCCACTGTGATAAAGATTGCTTTCTTTCTGGAGGCTGCAGCGAGACCCGCCGAGGCAAACAATGTTTAATGCGCGTGTTTTGGCGCGCCGGAGGCTAAATGGTAGCATCCCCTCGACATGACAGTGCACACACACACACACACACACGGGGAGATCAGAGGCAACAGCGGTGTGTGTGTGTGTGTGTGTGCGCCATCGACAAGAGAAAATGGATCAATTTGCAGACGATGAATTTCAATGGCGTACTTAAAATTCAGTGGGTACTTTCCACCCCGGACACAATGTGATCTAAAAGCGTCTGTCTGCTGCATAACAATGCACTGACAGAGGGAGGGAGTTTGCATCAGAATAAAGGAGGTTTCCCTTCTTTCTTCAGTCTCCTTGTTTCTGAGAAGTCACTTTATCAGATGACGGTGTTTTCAGAAACTTTGTGAACCGTGTCGCTGAGTGTGTGGACATGTTTCTAAGTTGGGATGCCAAAGGTGTCTCCAAAGGTTGCTCCGACTTCTTCCAACAAGGATCTTCTCCTACACTCTCCGTGGTCAAATTTCCAGATAATGTTGTAAATTAATCCACGTGAGAAGAAAGCTCTAGCTCCATTTGTCATATGTTCTTTACATTTTGAACAGCAAATTTCAGTATATTGCCAGAAAATTGGGGTCAGTGAAAACTAGACATCTTATCAGAAGACATTTTGATTTGCTCTTCATTGATTTTTTTGTGTTTTCTTTGCCAAGTTGACTTAAAAACTGCTAGGAAAACTCAAAGCTAACATTTCCTTACGAAAAAATGAATGTTTAATAGTAATATTTCGACGAATTTCCTCAAAAATTCTCTCGTAAGAAGACTAATGTGAAGAAATATACCTCATTTCTTAATTTAGGAGATTTGTTTCTGAGTTTTTGACCTGAAGTCGGGGGAAATTAGCTTAGCATAGCATTTAACACCTGTAAAAACCCACTAATAAGCAAACCAGAGTAAACAATGATAATTGGTGGTTTGTTGTTGAATAATGGCAACCTCCTGCAGGTTTGTTGTCCCTGTGTGGTTGCCGGGCAACCAACTGGGGCAAACGACTCATTAGATGCTATTATTTATTGTTGATTTTCTTAATTTTGTTTGTTAGATTCTATTTAAAAAGACTGTTTAAGGAGAATAATGCAAGTGTAAAAATACTGAGTCTTTGTCTTTGTTTCAGAAGAGGAGGAGCTGCTGATCGAGCGCAGCGCTCACACCGGCATGATCAACCCCGGCGACCCCTGGCAGACCATCCTGTACGACGGCCCCGTGGCTCAGCTCGTCTATCGCATCCGCGTGCGCTGCGACGACAACTACTACGGCAACAAGTGCAACAAGCTGTGCGTCCCCCGCGACGACTACTTCGGCCACTTTCGCTGCGAGCCGTCGGGGGCTCAGGTGTGTCTGGACGGCTGGATGGGAGCCGACTGCCGCACAGGTGAGTCATAGACGTACTTTGGTGCCCATGAAGAGAGGCTTCATCGTTGTGGTTCTTAATCATCAGTTTGTGAAATCAGATCAAATCAAAGCTGCAGTGATTCATCTATTAGCTGATAGCAGATTCATTTTGCAGCTGTTTGATCAAATATTTGCTGCTTCCAGCTTCTTAAATGTGACAAAATTGATTCATTTCTGTGTTAAAGTGATAATGGACGATCTATATAGCTAATAATATAGCTAATGGCTAATATATATAGTAGATGCTGACATGGCATATGAAACTTACTTCAGAATATTCAAGAAATTGTCCAATTTAACAATATAATGGAAGAATAAAGGTATAGATAATGTATGGATCACAAGAAGAAAACTACCATATATACAGTAATGTTATGAGGATGTGAGAGGGAATTCTATATTTAGTTATTATATAACAATAAAAATCATATGATGATTCACATTATATGAATATTTGTTATCAATTTGTCTTTATTTTTTATGTTTTTTTCCTTATTTAACATTAAAAATAATGGAACATTTTCTGACATACGTCCACCTACAGCTCTGAAACATATAAAAGAATATAACGATTCATGAATATATGCACAAAAAAAAAATTCCATTAATCCAAACAGTTGTCTCTAGATCCATGGATTAATTATCTCATTACCATAGGATAACGAAAAGGGAGAATTTGATCAATATATCCTCAGTGAATATATCTTATTTGAACATAAACAACCTTTAATTCAAATTTGCGTATAACTTGACAAAAGACAACGGAACAACGGAACAACATCAAATTACTCTGGTAAGTTTCCATTAGGGAGCAACATTTGAATATTGCTGGATTAATCAAACATTTGGATATTCTACCGTCTGGCGTATGAGAGCTAATGAAAATAATGCAGGGTCCACAGTATGTTGAGCTCAGAGATGCATTCAAGATGTCCTTTTACCTCTGTAAGTTTTGGAGACGTCGTGATGGACGTTCAGATCTGTTCATGTTAGTGTTGGGGTCGTGTCTGTGGGTGGTGCTGTAGAGAGAGAGTGTGTGTGTGTGTGTGTGTGTGTGTGTGTGTGGGGGGCCTCAATAAATCGCCACACTGACCTTAGAAGTGGAAGGGTGAACGGGGGGGTTAGTGTCGTAGATGCAGGCTGTAAAGTCGTCCCTTCTTCACCCCTCTGTCCTCAGCCATGAATTCTCACGTCTTGTTGCACTTGTTAGAAAGATGAGCTTCTGCTCCTCCCACTTTACCAATGTCGTCTCCTCCTCCTCTTTTTAAGAGAGAGGGTTATAATAAAATATGTCTAAATCTCTGTTTTCTTCTTCTTCTTTCTCTTTTTTTCCCCCCCAGCGATCTGCAAACAAGGATGCAACCTGTTACACGGCGGCTGCTCTTCCCCAGGGGAATGCAAGTAAGACGAGCACAGATCTCTCTCTGTCTCTTTTTCATGCAGATGAACCCGACCGTTTTAATGTGCTGCTTTTATCAAGATTAAAGGTCTGGAGTGTAACATTTAGGAGGGTTCGCTGGGAGGCAGTGAACGCACCACGACACAGCAGTAGCATATATTTGGTTTCTGTAGCTTTTAGAATAAGCCTTTAAGCTGCCATGTTTCTATGGCAGCCCGAGTGGACATGGGTTTTGTGTTTTGAAGCAGAAGCGTGGTACAAAAAGAAGAATAGTTTATCCTACATAAACCAGACGTCTACGCCAATGAAGAGGAGGAAGGAAAATTAGGAAAATCCTTTTCTGGCATGCAAAGGCTACCGTTTTCCGTTGCATTCTGCAGTCTCACCATTAGGTGTCACTAATTCTTACACACTGGACCTTTTTGGAGCAGAAAGCCAATGTTTTCTTATGGTCCAACATGACCCCAATGCACTTTTTTCCAGATACGTAAAGATAAGAATTTCACAGACATTATATGAACAAGCACACAGTGGAATTGCAGGATAAATTAAAAAAATAGAACCATACAAAAGAGGATATGAAAGCCAAGAACAGTTATTAATCTATTCATCTTCTTATTTCGTGACAACATGGCTTATTTTCTAGTGTTGAGAGGTGAATCTACTGGTCATGAAGTAAATTTAAGTCGTCACAGGAAAGATTTTTGTTATCCTGAGTTGTCACATTTATTTATTTATAAGATGATTATATTAGTGCTGGGCACCATAAAAAGAAGCGCATGGCGTCATGTTTACGTGCCGCGGAACCGGAAGTCCAGGCACCATTTACCAGTTAGCTTTATTAAACGAAAAGAGCAGAGCTACAAATAACCAGCGTACCTGTGTACTGCGTATGTGTTTAGAGACTAATTTTAACGTTCGAGAGTCACGTAAACATGAAGTCGCGCACGTCTTTTTCCGGTCCGTCGACATTGAAACGCGTCACGCGCTAACGTGCGTTAGCGTTGACGCCGTTACCCGCAGTTCCCAGCACTAGATTATATCCTTGATTATGAGGTAAGAGAATGAAGACATCTTTTATCGACCATGGCCGCACATTTTGCTTGTATGCTCAGGTTAATGCGCGTAAGTGCACAACACATTTCCATGACGACTGACCGGAAAAAGACGCAAATGACGTCATGTTTACGTGCCGCGACACCGGAGTCCAGGCTCCGTTTACCTCCGTTAGCTGCATTAGCTCCTTTTAGCGCCGGTTAGCGCGCCTACAGTGAAACTGGAGCGGTTTGTTTATTAAGCGAAAAGAGCAAGCGCTACAAATAACCAGCGTACCTGTGTACTGCGTATGTGTGCCTCTGTTTTTAAAGTTTAGCGTTACCTTAGAGACTCATTTTAACAATCGGGAGTCACGTGAACATGACGTCATGCGCGTCTTAACGCCGTTAAACGCTGCTGACGCGTTCGCGTTTGACATATATATATTTATATAGTGATGCAAACCAGAAATACCTCCACTTTTTTTATCCTCCGCTGTAATAAATGTGCCTGCATGTTGGTGCAGCCCAGCAGTTTCACCACACTGTGGCCACGCCTGTTGCCGTGCGTCTCCGTCTGTTTCTGCGCCATCGCACGTAGCGTTACTTAAAGTGTGTTTGTTTTAGAAAATTGGCTTCGGTTAACGACTAGAAGGTGAAGCTGCAGAGGGGTCGAGGTTTGATGAAGCCGACGTTGTGATCTTAAACTGGCTGCTCGAATGATTCATTGAACTGGAGGCACCTCCGCCTGTCGGAGCCTGCTGTGTTGTGTGTGTGTGTGTGTGTGTGTGCCAGCCTCTCTTTCCCACTAAATCTACACCTCACTTCAAAAGATAAGGTCAACGCCAACGTCTGTCTTCTTGTATTTTTAGCCGCCCCCCAAAAACAATCCTCCGCAGAATACCAAGCATCTCACAGCGGCGTGGAAACTGACTTGGTGAATTTGACCAGTGTAAACGTGCTGGGAATGGTCATCATGATCCTTCTCCATCCGCATTGCGGTCCCCGTCAGAGGGCAGGGGGGCCGGGGGGGCCGGGGGGCCGGGGGGGCCGGGGGGAGGAAATGAATATCCCACTGTGTCACTGTACGTTTCCCCAAAGTGGAAACGAGAGGTAGATAAAGTGGCGTGGAACAGCCTCGTTGCTCTACGATTTCAGGATGTGGTGCATCCCGTCGTCATTCGTGACCCCCTCCCACCTGCCGGATGCAAAGAGACACTCGCCTCCCAGTGTCGGGAGGAAGGTTTTGGCCCGGGAGGCCCGAGGAATAGCGGGGGAACGACCGGCTTTTAGGAAACCGCTCCGCATTTCTTGCTCTGCCTCGATCGGCAGGCTGCATCCTCACTCCAGTTGGCGGCGGAGAGGAAAAGCGGCTTATTCTTGAAGAAATGTCAAGTTCCAGCCGACGGGGAAAAGTGGCGTGAACGGAGCCGAGGCAGCAAAGACTCCTTCCTGCACTGGCATGAATTTAATGAAGCTTCAGGTCACAGACAAAAAGAGCTGGCATGAAATCACCTGCCATCCCCTCGCGGTTTTATGGGCTCTGTCACGTTCGCCGCTGGCTTTTAAGAAAACACAAAAGCATCTATGTTGTCGCAAACGTGCATCCAAGTGTTTTTATTAGCGCACGTTCGACTTGTTCTGGCGTATTTTTGTCCGTGTCCAGAGAAATCACTGCTCGAGCGCCAGGATGCTGGAATTCACATCAAAAGGAGCTCCGTGCCTCTACCTGCGAGGCGTTTTTTTCTGAGCAATCACGATATCCTTTGCAATCTCCAACCCCCTCCTCCCCCGCAGTACGACTCCTCCACGCTTTAAAAGGCCGTTTCCTTTCCAAAGTTTCCTGTTAGTGTTGTTGCCACATCGCTGGCAGAGTGTCTGAAGCTAATCACATACAGTCGGCAGAGGCATGACAGGTATTCCCCCGCCAAGCCCCGCAGCCTTTAGAATGGCAGCGATTTCTGAAAAGGCCGCCGCCGCCGCCGTCGTCCTCTCTCTCGCTTTCGCAGCGGCGGCAGCGGTGCCGTCTGCAGGAGACTCAAAAATAGAAGTCAATTGACAAGACAGCTGGCCCGACGACACCGCGCGGCCCTGGAATAGCCGATGTTGCTGTCGTGAAGCTGCAGGCGGTGTGTGTGTACGCGCTGTCGTCTACAGACCCCAACCCTTCAAACCCTTCAAACCCTTCCCCAGCCCCAGACACCGGCCCGAGCACGGGAGCCGCTGGAAGTATTCTTAACCCCTCCTGCCCTGGAATGTCACCCTCCACCGAGATTAGTCGGCAGGAGGTCTTTTCTTTGGGATGTGTTTGACGGTGGGAGCAGGTAGAACAATGGGTGCAGGATGCATTCAAGGTCCCTTTCTGACATTTTGTACCTCCTGAATTCGGGATATTAGAGAAAACAAATCTTTCAACGCCTATGACGACCTTATTTAAGGTGGCGGCAAATATGTATTAGTAAATGGACTTCTCGCAGATTAACACGCTTTAGGTGTCACATATGGGCAACATAAGGCTCTGGGCCCAGATCTGGCCCACAAACTGGTTTTATCCGGCCCGCGACAGATAAAACTCACGGATAATATCGAGT
Organism: Microchirus variegatus; assembly: GCF_963457635.1. Classification (NCBI taxonomy): domain Eukaryota; kingdom Metazoa; phylum Chordata; class Actinopteri; order Pleuronectiformes; family Soleidae; genus Microchirus; species Microchirus variegatus. The sequence continues at coordinate 23,438,961 of NC_139813.1, forward strand.
TGACTCTTGCTCAGTGGATCAATGTTGTGATATTTGCATGAGAAACAGCCTCAGAAACAGAAAAGTTGCCTCTTTATTATTTCCTTTAAAACCTTTGATTTGTGGCCCTTCGCTTGCTCCATTTATGTGGGGGGGAAAAAGTGTCCAATTAACCTAATCTGCATGTTTTGGGACATAAACTCAAACTCAGTGACCTCCTTGCTGTGAGGCAGCAGTGATAGTCACTACCACACCATGTGACCCCAATGAAAACATCACCATATTTATTGTTTCCAACATGCATGAATTATATTTTCAGTGATTTCCATGATGATGCACTTGAAGCAAACGGGATAAGATCAAACTTGTTACCTTTGTTGAAGCATAGTTTGTGTTTTTCCTCAAGATAATTAACGTAATGCAACTATAACAAAATAGTCTTTTGCAGTAGATTCAGTAAAGACCTTTTAAGCCTTTAAAACATGAATCCAGGGAAATAAATACATCATTATCATGCGACACCAGTCTTTCCTGACTCTTTGTTACTGAGTAAAATACTGATGGGAAGAAGTCGACCGAACGATGACGTGGCGAGCAAAGAGTGCAATGTTTCTCTCGAGATTCGAAGAACACGCGATGATTAATGTCGTTGTTTTGGCGTGTTTGTGTTTGACAGGTGTAACTACGGCTGGCAGGGCCAATTCTGTGATGAATGCCTTCTCTACCCTGGCTGCGTCCACGGCACCTGCAGCCTGCCGTGGCAGTGCAACTGCGAGAGGAACTGGGGAGGCCTGCTGTGTGATAAAGGTACGTCAGGTTCATCTCCTCACACACACACACACACGAATCCTCGCTGTCACGCCGTACGTTCCCCTGCAGCTACTGTTGCCTCAGTTTGACGAGTCGTGTATACAAGCCAAAACTCTCTAACCATGATCGGACAAGTTCATATAAGTCTCTCAATTAGAACAATAACAAAAGACGTAGTTGTTGGTGTCACGGTCTCGTCTGTAAATGGAATACTGATCAAACTACGCAACTAAGAATCTACTCCGTTAACTAGCGGCTAACTAGCGCCTATCTACGTGTCAGTAGCATCAGACGAGATCTCATTCAGTAGATGGTAAAACCATGGATTTAAGCATTAATTGAACTTCCTGGAACCACCATCTTTACTCCAAAGGGATTTCCTTCCATTTATGATCATGTTAACCCTTTAAGGTACAACTCAACCTTTTGGTCGAGCACACTTTAAGTCACTGTATCTCATTGAAAAATGCATCAAGCTGAACTCACTAACGCTAAATTAATGTGACTTGTTCTGAATGTTGTACTTTATGAATTATGCAAACCAGGTTTATTATGAACAGACGTCTCAACCGTTTGGTAGAGGCTTGTATTTGTAATACTGTAGGGTCTAATTTAAAAAAATATATCTATTGATTGTCGTTTTTGTTATCGTAAGTAAATAAAATAATAATAATAATTTTTTCCTTTGCTTTTTTCTTGGTGTGTACCTTAAAGGGTTATTGGAGGTCAGAGGTCAGATTTTAAAACAATTGCTGGACCTTCAGAGCAACACAGATCAACATATTTTATTTTGAAAATAAGGTCTTACGAAATGGGGAGTTCTGCACTGAAAGACAGAGGGAAAAAGATTGAGAATCCGATTGAATCGTGACATTAAAATGAGAATTTTGAAAAATCGTGACACCCCACACACACAACCCCCCGTCGGGAAGCAGTGTAGGGTCAGGGGAGTCGTCTATAAATTGCTATATATTGCTTTTCTCGTAGGTTTTTTAAACCTTAGGTTTGCGTATCGCAATATTTTCTTCCATTTTTGACATATTTGACACCATAATATTTAGAATTTTGGGGCACAACCAAAATATGTGGCCATGGTTAGCATCCAAAAGCTCATGTGATCTAGATTGCTTGCTTTTTAACAAGTGGTGGGAGCATTTATGTCTTTGAAAAGGTAAGTTAAGTATCTGTAGGAATACAATGGTCCATAGTCGGTCTGACGTTTTGTTTTATTTTATATAAGAAACAAATTAAATGGAGTAGATTTCCCATTTTGGATTGTATTCTCCGAAAGAAAAGCAGAGTAAATGAGAAACGCTTACACTTCAAATTCGCTCGGCTCCATTTGTGATATCGCTTTACACGACTTCAAAGCGTCATTGAAACTACCCGAGTTTCCTCCACGTTCTCTGTGTGAAGAGCAGCAGCTTGGATAGTTTTACCGCCCCGCGTGAATCCGAGCGGCGGCAGCGACACGCGATCCTCGCTGGCCCTTCGTCACTGGAGGCTCTTCAGCCGATGAGAAACGGCTCCTGAGATCCCGAGTGGAGACGGATCCCTGCTCATTTATTTACCAGCGCCTTTTTTAGGACAGGGGTCTCGGACGCTAACGACCTGCCAGCCAATCGGCATCTGGTCTGGTGAAGAGGGGGGGGGGGGCGGGTCTGGAGTGGAACGAAGTGGAAATTGATATTTATGAGGATGGAGGACTGAATTTCAAAGTAAAAGTGTTCATTTTGAAATAGAATGATGTATACTACTCAATAAAAAAAAACATATTTGTGATGCCAAATAAACTAAAATTATCAAAAAAGAGATGATAAATAATCAAATAAAAATAAGTGTAAATATAAATAATATAAGGTTGAATGTGGTACATTTCTAAATTTGATAATTACAGCCAAATGTCTTAGTTTTATAACTAGGGCTGCAACTAAAATGTCAGAAAATGTCGATCAAACCTGGAAATGATAATGACTTTTTCATTTTTAAAGATTTTTTGTCATATGGAGCAAAGAAACTTGCAAATACTCACATTTAAGAAGGTGAAAGATCTGTTTGATGTAGTAATTGATAAATAAGTCCTAATTATAACATGAAATTATGCGGGTGGGCCACATGAAATCGATTTGGGGCCCGTATGTTGCCCTCAAGCCGTGACTTTGAGACCTCTGCTTTGGAGCCAAAGCTCAGTTTGTACAGATAAAGATGATAAAGTACAAACGATACAGTAGATACTGATGTTTCTTAGCATTCCAAACTAAATATATATTCATACATTCAAGTCCAGCTGCTTCCTGAAGGGAAGAACTGGTCCGACCAATCGTCTGAATCGTGTAAATGCAGCACAGCGATGAAGCCTCCGCTGCAGTGTGGAGCCGAGCGGCAGAGTGCTCGAGAAAACACTCTGCTCTTCCTGTTAAAGTTGACAGCTGGCGTTTTTTCCCGAGGCGAAGCGAAGAAGACGCTGACGAGCTTCCTGGGAATCTCCAGCGCCGAGCGGAATAAACGGGCGAAGGAACGAGCAAAAGGAGCCGTCTCTCTCTTACAGGCTGGGTCCAATTAGCAGAGTCTGAAGGTTGTAAAGTGCTCGCGTGGACGAAATTCTTCCTTATTTCTTAGTTCCTAAGGAACTGTGATGACACTTAAAAAAGAGCGAAACGGCAAAATACAAGTGTTTGTTTTTCAATTTTGGACTAAAAATAGTCTTTTTGTAGTATACTTCCTACAATTTTATCCCTCTGACAGTTTCAAATTAAAAGTACACTGCATATTTATTGATCTTGGTTTAGACGTTTGCCATCGTTAATGCTGCGTTTATTGACAGTCAATTAGTCTGTCAAATATGTTTGGGATTATTTAATTCATTGTCTAACCCCAAAACTGTCAACCTCCTCAAATATTTTGTCCATAAATCAAAGAAACTCAAGTTTTTTGGTTTCTTTGTTTTAGAGAAGCAAAGAAACTGTAAATATTCATATGTAAGAAGCTCAAACTGATTTATCATCTATCAAAATAGTTCAGAATTGATTAATAATCATGTAGCAGTTGAACCCTGATCAACGTCCTTCTAAACGCACCTTTCTCTCTCTTTCTCCAGATCTGAATTACTGCGGTCGCCACCAGCCGTGCGTCAACGGCGGCACCTGCATGAACACCGAACCGGACGAGTACGACTGCGTGTGTCCGCAGGGCTACTCCGGCAAGACCTGTGAGATCGGTGAGACGCGATACGTTCTTAGCGCGGCAAAATTAATGAGGGAAAAAAGGAAAATTTTAGTCAATTTGGACTTTTCTACCCTTTTCCGTTAGCCGAACACGCCTGTGAGTCCAATCCCTGCGCCAACGGCGCCACCTGCAACGAGCTTCCTGCAGGGTTCGAGTGCCAGTGTCTGCCGGGCTGGGAGGGTCCGACCTGCGCCAAGAGTGAGTGTCTTTCAGGGGCTTTTTAAAAAAAAATTCCAAAAATTACCCGCGTTGGGAGGCTAAGTTTTATGTGTGTTTTTCACCAGATCTGGACGAGTGTGCGTCCAGTCCCTGCGCTCGGGGAGGAACCTGCATTGACAAGGAGGGCGGCTTCGAGTGTGTGTGTCCACCACAGTGGGAGGGGAAGACCTGCCAGATTGGTGAGTTTGTCAGACAAACATGTAAGCCTACATAAACAAGTATATATTTAAGAAGATGACGGGTGTAATTAACCGGTAGAGCTTTGGACGTCACAGACTACTGAGTTCTGCACAAATGAACAGTGCTAATGCCAGTTTCCAGCCACCAGAGTTCACTGCTCACTTTAAATCAAGATGGAGATTGAGTAATATATCGCATTATTTGACATAAATACAGTACGTCTAATCCGTATGAGTGTGGAAACGAGCAGAGTGGACATTTGAGACCTCCCGTAATCTGACATCTTCGTCTTCCCTCCTCATCCTACCCCTGGAGAACGCTAACAATCACAATAAAACATTTCAAATAAAACATAGATGTTTAAATTAGTTATTCCCATTTATTCACAGGTTTAAATTAGATTTACTAGTAGGAATTAGTTAAATTGATATCCACTCTCAGGTTGGATCCTGATTGGCATAAATGGGAAGTCTAAGACTTGGATAAACACGCTAATCCAATTTTTTCAATGTTATGATGCACACTCATCCTCTGGATGTTAGCATAGCCATTAGCCTCTTTGTTAGTATTAACGTGTGTAGAAACCCTTACTTAAAAAAAATAAAAAATTAATAATCTGACATCTTCGTCTTCCTCCATCATCCTACTCCGGAGAACGCTAACAATCACAATAAAACATTGAAAATATACAAGACATTTAAGTTAGTTAGCATTAGATTCTGGACCTGATAGGAAGTGATCACTTGCCTGTGCGTGACTATCACTCCTTCTGTGCTTCTTTTATGTTTTATGACAACAATGTGGCTTTATACCGCAGAATATGCGATTAGCTCAAGTAGCCGTTGCAGCTAGGCTAACTGCTAGGCCAGGATAGCAAACCATATGCGACTATATACGTGTAGACATTAATGAAGTTAGCGAGAGAGTTGCTAAAAGACGGTGAGGGCTTTGATGTTCATATCCTGCCGTCTTTCGGCAAATTTTCTCTCCTTTGTTTATCCTTGACTGTTTTGGTTTTTGAAATGCTGTTTTATTTTGATATTATGGGCATTGTTGTGTCAGACTTGACTGTATTTACTCAAAAAATGGTTGAATTTGCATTTAGTATCAGGTAGGTTGTAATTTGCCAATGAAAATGAACGTCTACATTGAGATGTGTGCCTTTAGTCGATCAATATTTTTGTTATTAGGTCGTCTGAAATGAGCAGATTAGACTCTTCTCTTTTCGATTTCTTAAACGGATAAACTTCCTCTGAGGCACAGCGGACAGTACTCACTGTCCTTTAACTGTGTTTCAGGATTAAAAAACACTGTCCTGAGCCCCATGGCGAGGACACTCCATTTTTCAATATCCTGCTGCCACGGCTCAGTGTGTGTGTGTGTGTGTGTGTGTGTGTTTTTTTTTTCTTCTCAATGACTTTTACGAGCTACTAGCGCGTCTATATCCGGCTGTTTGTTTGTCGCCAGCGGTGGCACTTGTTCCAATATCGCTCACATCCCAGCAGGGTGGACGTGACCTGCATGCATTCAGGAAATGGATTACGACCGGTAAACAACGCTGGCGTGTGCGTGTGTGTGTGTGTGTGTGGGTGGGCGTGTTTGGTTGGCAGGCGCGTGTGTGTGTGTGTGTGTGTGTGAGTGAGTGGGGTGATAGGAAAGAGATCCCAGGAGTGCAGTGTCATCTTACCAGCTCAGATCTCAGTTTACAGGCAGCTAGTGGCCTCCTGTCTTACCTGAGCGTGGTTACTGTGCGTGTGTGTGTGTGAGTGTGTGTGTGGAGTGTTGGGTTTCACAGAGAAGACAGGTGTGTGTGTGTGTGTGTGTGAGTGAACACAGCAGGACTCCCTGTGGAGCCACAAGCCTCCTCCTCCTCCTCCCTTTCCCCCCAAACCCTTTGAATATTTGAGCAGCAGTGCTTTCCCTTCAGCTCGCTCCACATTTTATTCCCTTTTTTTTTTCAAATACAAAAGCTGCAGAATTTAACTGCAGAGCCGCGGCGACAAGGTCGTTCACGCTTCGCTCTCTTCGTTCATTACCCGCGTCGCGCTTGCCGCCGCCGCCGCTCGCCGAGGCCGATGCTCGTTCGTTTCTCTTTGCCGGAAAATCGTCACGTGATTTGAGGAAAGGGGATACGCTGTGTGGAAGATCAGTCAGGAAGTGAGCGTGGGTGTTTCTGCAGAAGTCTTGAAGATGAAAACAAATTCCCCAGAGTTTTCGTTCCAAATCCAAACATGTTTTGTTTAAAAAAAACCAAATAAAAAAAAACCCACAGCTTTTGTGCAAATTTAATTTACCATGAATTCTAACAACACGTAGCTTTTGTTTAGTACAATTTAAGTTTATTCTAGCATTGATTTACACATATTTTACGCATAAATCAAGAGTACAATTTTGTTTATCTATATCGTGTTATATGCAGAATTTATTTTATGCATTGTGTTTCATGATACATCGAAATATCCAGCACTACTCAGCAGCACCAGAATTATTTTATTAGTAAGAACTACATACATAATTTGACATATTTTGTGGATCGTGGACATTTAAAAAGCTTTTCTGAGGGAGTTCTAATAGATCATTTTATATTTGTATACATGTATATAGCTGCACATGTAGAAATTGCTAGATAAAATGGTCCAAACTTGGGTTACTTTACCAGTGAGAATGTGTTAAATTGATATCCACTCTCAGGTTGGTTCCTGATAGGCATAAATGGGAATATAAAACGTGGATAAACAGGCTAATCCCATTATCTGCTTTAGTTTAGCTAGCAAAACACAATTTTGAGCCCATTTTGAGCCCTCTGGCTCTTAGCATAGCCATTAGCCTATTTGCTGGTATTAACATGTGTAGAAACCCTTACTTTTTAAAATAAAAATATTGGGGCAGCGCTCTATTTTAGCTAGCAACGCACCGTTTTGAGCCCAGTGTTATGATGCACACTCATCCTCTGGTTGTTAGCTAGTCATTAGCCCATTTGTTAGCATTACCGTGTGTACCAACCCTTACTTTTTAAGAATTGGAGCAGGCCTTAATGTAATTTAATTTTTATCAGTCAGAACATCTACTGTAAACAATCGATTTAACGAGAAACTGAAGTAAAAGATGGAAAACAGTAACGACTGTAGCATTAGCGCGAAGCTAAGTGTTTTGTTCCGCTGACTCGTGCCCTTTTGTGACGTTAATGGCTTCACCCGGGTTTAAACCTCCCACGTATTCACGCTAATTTTATTAAGAAAGAGTCTTTAGTGTAGGATTTTTATCCATGCTTTTGTTTTTGTGTTGCTGGGGGTTTCTCTGGGCTCAATCTCTGTCTTTTCTTTGTTTGGTTGTGGTTTTTATTGACGTACTGGGTCTCCTCTCTCCACCTCCTGCCTTCACAGATGCGAATGAGTGCGCAGAAAATCCCTGCGCGAACGCTTTCTCTTGCAAAAACTTGATTGGCGGATATCACTGCAACTGTTTTCGGGGATGGTCTGGACAAAAGTGTGACATCAGTCAGTATTTCCATCGCTCTAAAACGTCTCTCATCCTCTGTCCTCTGGCGACTTTCAGCCACCTCTCACTCACTTCCTGGACACACAGCTCCGGTGTGTTTGTAGCCTCACTTTCTCCACATGTGGTAACCCGTTCCTCTCTTGTCTCGGCAAACCGAAGCTTCCGGCTCTTCCATCGTGACTGAACTTGCATGCCCAGTTTCCTCTCTCTGGATCCACTGCATGCCCAGTTATTTCAATGTCCAATCTTCAAGGTCTATCAAAGGCAAATCCTTTGTTTTTTTACTGGTTATTTCTCTTCCAATCTTTTAATCTGTGCACATCCCACATCGTAGAGTTCACCTGACGTCGTACGTGCGATATTTGAAGCAGAAAATAACGTAAAATGTTTGTTTTCTTTCTCTTCAGAGATGAACTGCCACGGTCAGTGCCAGAACGGAGCAACATGCAAGGTATGTTTGGTTTAATTTTTTTATGCTGGATATTAGACCTGGGTTACGGAATCGTAATCACGCAGGACTCGACCGAGATGTTCTCGACCGAGATGTTCGCTAGGTCCACAGATTTGTTTGTCGCCATCTATGGTCTCAGACTAGAATTACTACCACATTTCCGCATTTCAGACACATTGGTGACAGTTTAGTTTGTTTGTAACACATTACAACATTACTTCAAACTGTCATATTTGCTTCTAGGCTGTATATTTTGAACGTCTACTAGTCGCTCTGGTTGTTTGGTCACTTGTTATACAAAAAAAGTGCATTAAAATAACTACTTTGCGCACAATTTTTAATTTACATGTAAATATTTCTGAATGAGAAATCCAAATTTTGTAAAATTGTCAACGCTAAATCTCTTTCACAACCAAGGAAAATTGGTAGGGATTTACTTCACACAAGACATGACTGAGATGTTCGCTAGAACCATAGATTTGTTTGTTTTGCGTCGCCATCTATGGTGTAAGACTGGAATTACGTCCAAAGTTTAGTTTGTTTTTGTCCCCATTGTCACCACAAAACATAACCGTCACACATTACACATTACTTCAAACTGTCTTATGTTATATAAACACATACTGGTTTTTTTTAGGATCCGGTTTGAATTGTGAGCTGTAACAACTGTAGAATTTGTGTGTATTTGTGTATTTGGTCACATGAAATACAAAAAAAGTGCATTAAAATAACTACTTTGGGCGCAAGTTTTAATGTATACATATTTTTTTTATGAGAAATCGAAATTTTGTTAAACTTACAACACTAGCAACACAAGGAAAATTGGTAGGGATGAGCCTTTTGAATATAGGTATAGAAATTTATTTTTATGGTATAGAAATTGAAAATTCAATATTAAAATCGAGTCAGAATCTTGAATCGAATCAGTTCAGGGAATATTCTATATGGTTTATCGCCTTTCTCCACGCCCTTGTTGACTCTTAACCTTTCTCCTCAGGAGGGAGCGAGAGGCTACCACTGCCAGTGTCCGCCGGGCTTCGTGGGCACCCACTGTGAACTGCAGAGGAATAAGTGTGACGGCAGGCCGTGCCAGAACGGCGGCCAGTGCCACGCAGTGCTGGACGCCTTCGTGTGCGAGTGCCTGCCAGAGTTTGCCGGACAGCTGTGCGAGGTGAGTGTCGCGTTTCCACACGCCCCCCCAGCATTAAACGGTTATCGGGAGCCACGGGCGATGATGATATGATGCGACGGGGGGGCATCCGACGACGAGACACTCGAGACGTTGGGCAGCTTCTTATTGACGGGCACATATTCACACTGTACGTCCAGGAGAAACCAGAAACTAGGATTCCTGCTTTACTCTCAATTTACAGTTTTCTGTGAAATGCGAGCGCAAGGTTGTGGTTTTTGTTTTCTTTTAATTTTCTGTTACCCGACACCTTATATACTCGATTTTACTCATGCTCGTGACAGATTCTCGAAACTCAACTAGGGCTGAATATAATATATACAGTAAGATAATCATTTAATCAATTCCGAGTGAAGTTTTTTAAGGATTTAAACACGATTTTTCCCTCGAAAAATATCGAATGTGGGTATTTTCTAGTTTCTTTAATCCATAAATCAAAGAAAACGGTACAACTTAATACTTTAAGACATTTCAGAACATCATCATTTCCAGGTTTGGGAAGCTCTTATCAATATTTTCTGACGAACGATAACTCGATTATGAAAATAATCGCGAGTCGCCGCCCTAAACTCAACACTACGGCTTTATATTATAGAGTTAAAGGTACAGTGCGTAAAATATTGCAGCATTAAATGGTCAAGTTGCACGTTCCTGTTGAATATCCCTCACCTCACTCTTTATATGTGGCCTTCAAAACTCAAAACGTGCTTAGTTTGTCCATTGTGGGCTACTGTAAAAACATGGTGGTCCAAACTAGCCAACCAATAGGTCAATGAGTTGTTTTCGCCTTAAAATATCACAAAAACGGTTGATCAATAACTACGTCCTTGAAGGTTCTTTGGTTGTTTCTTGTCTTGTTGAGAAAATTCTTACTTTTAGCTCTGATTTAAGGCTCTTAAATGTGAGTTTTAAGCAGATTTGCAGTGCCACACAAATGCACAAACTTAGCCAACAGCAGCATCCCCAGTCAGTGTGACAAATACGTTGTGTAGAAAAACCGCGTTTCCAGCCAAACTCTGCCCGTCTGTTGTGTTTCAAATGTTGCGTTTGACCGAGACGTTGCATATGTGTGAAGTGTGTGTATATATGTGTGTGTGTGTGTGTGTGCGCGTGCGCTTGAAGCTAAAGTAGGTTAGCAGTGAGGAAACCGACACTTGGCCGGGTCTCCCGGGCTTTGAATGGAGGACATTGCTGGTCAGGAGCCAATCCTGATTTAGCATCTCTACTATAAATATGAGCCTCGCTGAATGAGGTGATGTTGTAGCTGTGCCCGCACACTACAGCAGTGTGTGTGTGTGTGTGTGTGTGTGTGTGTGTGTGTTCCTGCTCTGCGGTGTCTAAATCTGTGATAACTCCCGACGTCGTGCTTCTTCTGATGAGTATCTGCAAACTTGTGAAAGTTGGGATTGTGAAATGGTGTTTTGCCCGTTCTTGTTTTTCTCTTGTGGTGGAAAACGAGGGCCAGTTTTAATCCCAGTGGAAATTTTCGGGGAAGGAAAATCACGCAAAGAAGCCTTTTTATTTTCCTTCTAAACATAATTTTCTGTTATACATAATTCATTTGTATTTATGGATGGCGGTTAGATGATCTAACAACACTTTTTCCCTGTTTAATATTGGATGCCCTGCCATTAAAATTTGTAAATTGTACCAACTAGGGATCCAACTAAAGATTCATTTCCTAATAGATTAATTGTTTGGTCCAGAAACAATTGAAAAATGTCAGTGTTTCCCAAACCTGGACAACATGATGTAGTTCTCAAATGTCTTGTTTTGTCCTCAAACACGAAAATGATTCAGTTTTAATGATTTCTGTGTTATATGGAGCAAAGAAACCAGTAAATATTCACATTTAAGAAGCGGAAATATCCAAAAACTTGTTTTTATAGCATTTAAACACAAGATTATTTCGTCATACCTGTCCTTCACTGTCAAAATGTGCATTTTTACTCATACTTTGACCAAAAGTGGTGAAAAAGCAGCCTGTGGTTTCATGAATGTGTTGAATGTTTCCCTGACAGACGATCCTCTGACCACACACGTGCAAAAAGTAAAGAAAAACTGTATCTGGCCCTGACAGAGTAAAATAAACTGACCTCGCCGTGCTGTCGCTCTACTGTGCAGCACCTTAAATGGCAAAAAAAAGACACTTTATGCCCCCCTTGTTTACATAAACAGAGAGATTTTACCTTTAAAGCAAAAATATATACGCACAGTGGTTTGACAGATGTGATGATTTGTCTTTTATTGCCTTCACTGTGGCTCTGCCTGATGTCGTTAGACTAGAGTCAACATTTGCCCTCGCTGTGGTCAGCGTCAGTACCTCTGTGCTGGAATAATCTTGTGAGATTAAGCAGGAATGGAGAAATGTGGAACTAAAAAGGAGGGTGGAAGTTTCTTGGAAGGGTTAGATTCACTCATTCATCACCAAAGAGTGACTTTGTTTAGATAATGCTTGGTGATTGTTGTTGAGGCTCCTCCTCCAGCTACTGTCTGTTAATCCTAGTAACATCAGTTTTTTCAACAAATTAGTTAAACCTATTATGATGATAAATTTCAAGTCATTCCGAGATACTTTTTGTTTTTGAGACTAAACTCAGCTCACTGTCAAAGTGCATCAGGACAACTGGATAATTTCCTGAATTTCAAAAATTCATTAAAATTATTCCTTAAGAGGTTTCCAAATATTTTCAACAGATCCTTGTTCAGGGCGATGCCGACTATTATGAAGGTAAATTTCAAGTCATTCCGAGATACTTTTTGTTTTTTTTAAGAAAGTCAGCTCATTGTCAAAGTGCATCAGGGCAAATGGATCATTTCCTGAATTTCAAAAATTCATGAAAATTATTCCTCAAGAGGTTTCCAAATATTTTAAACAGATCCTTGTTCAGGGCGATGCCGACTATTATGAAGGTAAATTTCAAGTCATTCCGAGATGCTTTTTGTTTTTAAGAAAAAAGTCAGCTCACTGTCAAAGTGCATTAGAGCAAATGGATCATTTCCTGAATTTCAAAAAATCATAAAAATTATTCCTTAAGAGGTTTCCAAATATTTTCAACGGATCCTTGTTCAGGGCGATGCCGACTATTATGATGGTAAATTTCAAGTCATTCCGAGATACTTTTTGTTTTTTTGAAGAAAGTCAGCTCACTGTCAAAGTGCATCAGGGCAAATGGATCATGTCCTGAATTTCAAAAAATCATTTAAATTATTCCTTAGGAGGTTTGCAAATATTTTTAACAGATCCTCGTTCAGGGCGATGCCGACTATCATGACGGTCAATTTCAAGTCATTCCGAGATACTTTTTGTTTTTTTGAAGAAACTCAGCTCATTGTCAAAGTGCATCAGGGCAAATGGATCATGTCCTGAATTTCAAAAATTCATTAAAATTATTCCTTAAGAGGTTTGCAAATATTTTCAACGCATCCTTGTTCAGGGCGATGCCGACTATTATGATGGTAAATTTGAAGTCATTCCGAGATACTTTTTTTTTTTTTTTTTTTTCAGTGAGATATGCCTGTCAAAGACAGACAGAAACAACTTTCTTTATAGATAGATAATCATGTGATCTCTTGGTGTTTTCCACAGATTCCGACCTGGTCTCCTTCCAACTCCTGTGATCCGAACCCATGCGAGAACGAGGCCGAGTGTCACAGCATCAACCAGGACTTCTACTGCGCGTGTCCCGAAGGCTACGAGGGCAAAACCTGCGAGCGTCTCAAAGACAACTGTCAAACTACGCCGTGTCAAGGTGACTTGAACTTCTGTGAAGGAGGAAGAGGATGTTTGATAAAATACAAAAGAAAAAGCAACTCAGCAACTCATCCGTGTCTGTGTGTGTGTTTTCTCCTCCCCCGTTAGTGATTGACAGCTGCACCGTTGCCGTGGCGACCAACGACTCGGCCGGAGTGCGACACATCTCTTCCAACGTGTGCGGACCGCGAGGACGATGCGTGAGTCAGCCGACGGGGAATTTCACCTGCGTCTGCGAGCCGGGATTCAGCGGCATCTACTGTCACGAGAGTGAGTCTTTTACTTTGAAAAACCAAGAGATTTAAATGATGCTAGTTGTTTATTTTCTATCCCAATGAATAATGCAGTAATCATCGCTGCTGTTTTTATTGAATTATTATACACTTCTATGTATATTTGAGACGGGGGAGAAGCCATATTTGTGTCATTATCTCTTAGTACAATGACAATAGAGATATTTATCATATTTTCAGATTATTTAACCATGTTTTTTAGATTATATCCTTACTTTATTTCTAATCTACTTGCTTTTTGGCGGCTGTAACACTGCAAATTTCCCCCGTGAACATCAAATAAAGGAATATCTTATCTTATTAGTCATTTTCATTCAGTTTTGAGGATTTAAAAGTGTGATTAGAGACAGAAATATGGAAATAAATGATTTGGTGTGAAAGATTTTACACATATAACTTAAGTATAAGATATCTAATGATATTGTTGAGCAATAGTTTACAATATTTTGTGATGTTTTGTCCATATATGACAGCAGATAGGGCTGTGCATCATCCAATCCACTTTATTTAGAGAGCACATTTAAAAAACAACAACACAAGTGCTGTACAATAACATTAAAATGACATAAAACATGGATAAAAATAAATAAATAGTTTAAAAAATTGACAAAAGGGTTAAATTCATCCTCAGTTTGCTTCATTAGTAGTATTTCATGAAAAAATAACTAACTAACCAATAAAATACATGAGTTAAACACTTGAATTTATGATTCTTTGTATCCATATTGGTCCGATAAAGGTCAAAATGCCTTAATTGGATATTGGAATGAGGAAAAAACATCATATATACAGTATATCACATGCTTCAATATGCACAGATTGTAAAAATGTAAATTAAATGTGAATAAGGAGCAGAATATTTGTCCCATAGTTGGAGAATTATATATTTTGAAATGGTTAAGATGGCACAAACGGTGTCTGTAGATACTTGAGCTTGTGACATCTGGAACACCACCAGTCTAAACTTTTGCCTCTCGCCGTCGCCAGACGTCAACGACTGCATCAGCAGCCCGTGCAGAAACGGCGGCACCTGCATCGACGGCGTCAACTCCTTCCAGTGCTTCTGTCCCGACGGCTGGGAGGGTCGACTCTGCGACCACAGTGAGTCCAGGAGGGGAGACCGTGTGTGTGTGTGTGTGTGTGTGTGTGTGATTTAACCTCTGACCTGAAACGCTCTGTGCTGAAATAAACTAAACTCCTCCTCCTCTGCTCTCTGTCGCCCAGACGTCAACGAGTGCAGACACAACCCGTGCAAGCACGGCGGCCGCTGCGTGGACCTGGTGAACGACTTCTACTGCGAGTGTGCCGACAACTGGAAGGGCAAGACCTGTCATTCCCGTGAGTGATGTCCTCGCTGTGTTAATGTGTTTACGTGCACAGAGAGAGACTCTGCCCCCACTGTGTTTAGACAGCTGAAGCGTTGTTCTTTACTGCTGATCTACTGCTTTTCCTTCTTTTCTCACTTACTCAGACATTTTTTTTCCATTTTTATGATTCCTAATAATTTTCAACGGATCATTGTTCAGGGCGATGCCGACTATTATGATGGTAAATTTCATTTAATTTTGGGATACTTTTTGTTTTTAAGAAAAAAGTCATCTCACTGTCAAAGTGCATTAGAGCAAATGGATTATTTCCTGAATTTCAAAAATTCATTAAAATTATTCCTTAAGAGGTTTGCAAATATTTTCAACAGATCCTTGTTCAGGGTGATGCCGACTATTATGATGATAAATTTCAAGTCATTCCGAGAAACTTTTTTTTTTTGAAGAAAGTCAGCTCACTGTCAAGGTGCATCAGGGCAAATGGATCATGTCCTGAAATTCAAAAAATCGTTAAAATTATTCCTTAAGAGGTTTGCAAATATTTTCAACGGATCCTTGTTCAGGGCGATGCCGACTATTATGATGGTGAATTTCAAGTCATTCTGAGATACTTTTTGTTTTTTTGAAGAAAGTCAGCTCACTGTCAAAGTGCATCAGGGCAAATGGATCATGTCCTGAAATTCAAAAAATCGTTAAAATTATTCCTTAACAGGTTTCCAAATATTTTCAACGGATCCTTGTTCAGGGTGATGTCGACTATTATGATGGTGAATTTCAAGTCATTCCGAGATACTTTTTGTTTTTAAGAAAAAAGTCAGCTCACTGTCAAAGTGCATCAGGGAAAATGGATCATTTCCTGAATTTCAAAAATTCATTAAAAAAATTTTAATTTGCAAATATTTTCAACAGATCCTTGTTCAGGGCGATGCCGACTATTATGATGATACATTTCAAGTCATTCGGAGAAACTTTTTGTTTTTTTGAAGAAAGTCGGCTCACTGTCAAAGTGCATCAGGGCAAATGGATCATTTCCTGAATGTTTCTCATTTATTTGTCTTGTCCACAAACCGACATTTTTTTTTTTCCATTTTAATGATTCCTTTGTTGTGTGGAGCAAAGAAACCAGAAAATATTCACATTTAAAAAGCTGATAACTTATTTTTTTTTAACTTCCAGGTGAGAGCCAGTGCGACGCGACCACCTGCAGTAACGGAGGCACGTGCTACGACCACGGCGATGCCTTCCGCTGTGCGTGTCCACCCGGGTGGGGAGGGAACACCTGCAACACAGGTGAGCGAGGCTCTGGACCATAGAACCCATATAATCTTAACTGTAGTAAACGTAAAAGTACATTTGAAATACAACCACGGTTGCACAGCATCATAAAATGTGTAAAATCAATAAAAAAATGTAAGTAAAAACAGTAAAATAGTGACATAATAGAATAGAAAATAAGGTCTAGCATCAGAAGATATTGTGATGGATGTACGATAATTGAATGCTTGCGAGTTTTGCCGCTGAGAGAAAGTTAAAAACAAAGTTAAATGTGGATTTTAACGTCTTTAAGGACATAAACGGAGAAATATTTCATGAATTTTGAGGCAAAACCTTCATACAAATGATGTTTTCAGTCACTAAGTACACTCTCACAGTGCATTGAAGAGAATCATTTAATGATTGATATTGTTATTTAATTATTTCCAACCCTGGAGTGTATCAAAGTTAAATGACGACAATGGTCTACTTTTATAATGTGACTTTCTATCATTGTCCATTTAGATTTCTGTCTATTTTCTGTCTTTTATCGTCGTTTTCGTATAAATGCATAATAAAAAATGACTATAAGAGGATCTAGAATATTCTAAATTTGATTATCTAATCAAATTGTAAATCTACACAAGCATAAAATGCAGTGAATTCACCATTTTTCTCAGTTAAAACAGTACTAAGATGCTTAAATTTAACTCTTCATTGAAACTTTAAAGAAAAGGCAGTTTTTAAACCACTCATCTCTTGTTAATCTGCAGCAAAGAACAGCACGTGTGCCTCCAGTCCTTGTTTCAACGGAGGAACGTGTGTGGGAGGAGGAGACACTTTCACCTGCATCTGTAAAGACGGCTGGGAGGGAGCCACCTGTGACCAGAGTCAGTTCATAAACATTCATTTATGCATCTTTTCTAGCTGCCTGACTACATTTTGAGTCACATCATGAGCTAATAATGGCAACAGTAGCTGTGTTTTAATGTTAGAGTAAAGTAAAATGTGTCATTCTTACTCTGTGTAAGACTAAAATAAGTTTTAATGACTTATAAAAGAACCATCTCACATGGGATTTTAATTCTCAAGTCAGATTTCAAAGTATATGGACTTGTTTTTTAATCCAAAGTGACAAAATGACATGCAGATGCCATATTATTAAAGGTGCCATATGTAAGAATGTGGCCAAAAACGGTTACTACATTCAAATTCAAAATACCGAGGTCTTTTAGGTTTCGTTTTCTGACGTAACTTGCAACCCGTGGTTGCTTGGCAGCTGAGACTCTACTGACTGCAATGATTTCAAAACATAAACATGATTTGCAGTCTGCAAAATATTTTTTTAATGCAAATATTTTGTCTGTACTGTTGTTGTTGGTGAGTTCAGTTTGTTATATGAACATTATTCCTGAGTCTCTGTGACATATTAGGAGGATTTTATGGCCAGTTGCTTTAGATTTATTACATAATGCACCTTTAAACTAAAATGAAGGTAAACACGCGTGTGTTTCTCATGCACAAACGCAGCAGCTGTGTAACTATATCACAGATAATGTGAACATATACTGCATTTATAACAAAAATAATTGGCGGGAAAAACAGGATTAATACCAAATCAAGTCAAGTTTTTCTTGCATTTTATGTAAAGAAAGAATATAGTGACCACACTAGTTTATGTTGACTAAATATGTGTTTTTATTTCTTCTCAACAGATATAAACGACTGCAACCCTCATCCATGGTACGTACGGCTGCCTTCTTCAATCTTCTCCTCCTCACAACAGGCTGAAAGAAGAAAGTGAAGGAGCTTCTGGAAGAAGTGGAAGTTTTGCTTAAATCAAGCCTCAAAGAGGAGAATCTCACAGTGAAGGAGTGTGTGTGTGTGTGGGGGGGGGTGTGGGGGTAGGAGGCTCATTGATTGAATAGGATGAAGAGAGGTGGGGTGAGAGATTTGGGGGTTAGCCGACAAGACTTCCACCTAACCCCGTAGTGAATGCAGGTGGGGGGATGTGGCCTACGTGTCCATTCTTCCCCATGCGACCTGGGGGGGGAGTCGGGGCTTTGAGGAGTGGACTGGAAGAGAGAGGCAGGATGAGAGGAGAGGGGGAGGGAGGGGGAGGCACTGGACACGCCTATTAGCATCTGAAAGGTGGAGGCTGGTATTGATGAGATGAATTGAGCCCCGTGACCCCCCCCCCCCCCCCCCACCACCATCTCCACCAAGACAAAAAAAATGACATGGCTTTGTTGCAGCTGGAAGGATGTGACTGTCGTTTGACTACCTCTTTTATTTATTTATTAATTTATTTCTATTTTTTTCCCCGCAGTTATAACGGCGGTATCTGCGTGGATGGAGTCAACTGGTTCCGGTGCGAGTGCGCTCCGGGTTTCGCCGGACCGGACTGCAGAATCAGTGAGTTTCTTCATCGTT
This sequence comes from Microchirus variegatus, assembly GCF_963457635.1. NCBI lineage: Eukaryota > Metazoa > Chordata > Actinopteri > Pleuronectiformes > Soleidae > Microchirus > Microchirus variegatus. The sequence goes on from NC_139813.1 coordinate 23,457,571, forward strand.
TTACTCAAAAAAATGTCTTAAATTAAAGGTGCATTATGTAATAAATCTAAAGCAACTGGCCAGTAAAATCCTCCTAATATGTCACAGAGACAAACTGAACTCACCAACAACAACAGTACAGACAAAATATTTGCATTAAAAAGAAATATTTTGCAGACTGCAAATCATGTTTATGTTTTGAAATCATGTTTTGGCATGTGGCGCCACCTACCGCCGTCTACCAATCATTGCAGTCAGTAGAGTCTCAGCTGCCGAGCAACCACGGGTTGCCAGTTACGTCAGAAAACGAAACCTAAAAGACCTCGGTATTTTGAATTTTAACGTAGTAACTGTTTTTGGCCACATTCTTACATATGGCACCTTTAAACTACATTGCGAAGACACCCAGTGCCCAGAAGGTATTTTTTTATGAAATTATTGCATTAAAAGTGCAAATGAAAGCACCTGCAGATAGTTTTTAAAGATAAAAATCACTTCTGGTGTCCCACAAGGTTTTATTATGGGCCCCTTTCAGTTTCTGATGAATCGACTGCAATCGCTTGACCTTTCGCAGTTTAAAAAGCTATTTTTTATGGCTTAAGACATTTAAAAAACCCATAATTTAATGAGGTTTTTGTATGATTAAGAGGATGGATAGATGGCACAAGGAAGGGACCAAGGAAAAAAAGAGGGGGACAACAAGGAGATGGACACATTGACACCTAAATGCAGGACCAGGGCGCCGCCCTCTCCCTTTTTTCCTGGTCCTTTAACGCCCCGCGGGTCAGAGGTCGTCCCTCCTCCATACTCATGCCGTCTCACAAACACACACTGAGGACAAATTACCCAGTGACCCCGAAATTCTTCTCCTGCAGCCCTCTTTTGTTTCGAGGCCGGACAGCGTTCACCTTTGCTGTCGGCCTCGAATTTGAGGGAATCCGTGTTCATGTGAAATCTGGATGACAAAGGTCGGGGGTGGAGGGGGGGGGGGGGGGGTCTCTCTGAGAGTTTGGTGTGGGGACACAAGTGATGCATGTCTTTTCAAAGAGCCGCTGGAATAAAAGGAGAAGGTTGATTATTAAACATGTGCACTATTTACCCATTGATTCTACAATGAATTTCTTTTTTTGTTTTGCCCTGTGTGGTGGTTTTTAGTCCCGACTGGCTGCTGTTTCCCTCAGCGCCGGGGGGTCATACAATAAATCTGTGAGGAGGTCATGGGTCGACTGACAAAATGGGTCATGAGAAGAAATAACATTCTTATTATTATTTTCTGGCTTATTTGTCTTTCTCACCTCTGGAATCTAGCAGAGATTTTCGTAATCGATTAATCTGTTGATTATTTTATCGATTAAACTATGTTACAAATGACACCCGGTGCCCAGAAGGTATTTTTTTATGAAATTATTGCATTAAAAATGCAAATGAAAACACCTGCAGATGGCTTTTAAAGATAAGTCCCATGTGGTGTCCCACAAGGTTTTATTATGGGCCCCTTTCAATTTCCGATGAATCGGCTGCATTTGAATTCTTTGTTGTCGTATTTTAATTCTGCACTGAAATAAATCTAGAATCCGGACACTATTCATACGGTCATTAAATCACGGTTAAACTGCCTTCATCTCAGAAACCTGTGCAACCCAGTGACACTATCATGCAGCTGTTTCTGCACTTTCTGGTTTCACTTTTATTAAATTATCCGAGTTCTTGTACATAAACGTAACGCTCACTTTTTTTTCTCCGCAGACATAAACGAGTGCCAGTCTTCACCCTGCGCCTACGGCGCCACATGTGTGGATGAGATCAATGGCTTCCGGTGCATCTGTCCTCTGGGTCGAACAGGAGCTCGATGCCAGGAGTGTGAGTGCATGTTTTTATTTTGTCTTTTCTTTCATAATCAGAGCTCTGTATTTTGTCCATTCAGACAATAAACAGTTCACTCTGTGTGTGCGTGTGTGTAGTTATCGGCATCGGGAAGAACTGCCACTACGCCGGACTGCAGTTTCCCCACGGCAGCCGCTGGGAGGAGGAGTGCAACAACTGCCACTGCATCAACGGCAAAGTGGACTGCACAAAGGTAATGAAAGCTGCAGTGTGTGAGAAATTTGAAATAACTGCTGATCATTAATTACTTGTCAAAACCGGATTTTCTTGTGTCATTTGACGCTGATCGTGTATTTGCTATGCTTGTAATAACTGGGCTTTACCACTAGGGGTTTTTTAAGTAAATAAATAACACAGAAGGAGCTTGTTTTTACATCTGAGAGAGAGGCATAAAAAGTCATTTGTGTTCTGTCGTAGATCAAATGTGTGTCCCAGATCAACAATAGCTGCCTCTGCGCTGCCCCTACTGTTCATACCGAGTATTGCATCTTGTACAGATGTGTTCACAAAAAGTATGAAGTAAATAAACAGAAGAGTCAGATTTGGTTTTATGATGATTTTTTTTGGGTGCTTTTGATCACTTTGACATTTGACTGTGGATTTGGTGAAATTCTAATCGATGTTTCTTCCCGTTTTATGACCAAATAGTGACTTTATTAATCCAGAACATAGACACAAGACACAGTAGATGCAGTTCTTGCACATATCATATGTATAACGTCCTTTTGCTCCTGTGAATCCAGGTGTTGTGCGGTCGTCGTCCGTGTCTGCTCCAGTCGCCCGCTCAGGATCAGGCGGTGAAGTCCTGCCCGGCCGGACGCGAGTGTCTGAAGCACAACTACTTCACCTGCTTCTCCCCGCCGTGCCACCAGTGGGGGGTCTGCTCGGTGGTCGGCTCCTCGCTCCCGCGACTCGCCACCAAGTGCCAGCCGAACAGCGGGCATTTGGACAACAGCTGTGTCCGGATGACACTTGTCTTCAACAGGGACCGAGTTCCAGCAGTGAGTCAACGTCCTCCTCCTGAGTCATGTGTCCTGTGTGTCAGATGTGTTCATTGTTAATTGTGTTGTGGGTTTTTTTTTGTGCAGGGAACAACGGTGGAGAACATCTGCTACGAGCTGACGTATCTTCCCGGCATCCGTGTTTTGGCGAAGGACCACGCTCTTCTCCTGCTCTGTGACGTCTCGCACTCGAATCAGGACGCCGTGGAGGTTGCCATAGTGAGTGCACGATTTAAAAAAAATATTGATTCTGGTGAAACAGTGTCTGCTTATTTGAGTAGGAATCATTACATCTACTAACCCAGGGCAGGTCATGGGCTCTTGTCCTCAGTTTGGCAGGCTCAGTTTAACTTGGTTTGTTCCCAAATACCCAAACAACTGCTGCTCTTCTGGTTTGGTTGGACAGTGGAGCCCACAGTGACTCACACAAGCTGTCGCAATAAATCAGATTCTTTCAGTTTACATCTTAAAGGTGCCATATGTAAGAATGTGGCCAAAAACGGTTACTACGTTCAAATTCAAAATAACGAGGTCTTTTAGGTTTCGTTTTCTTGCGTAACTGGCAACCCGTGGTTGCTTTGCAGCTGAGACTCCACTCAATGCAATGATTGTTAGATGGCGGTAGGTGGCGCCACATGCCAAAACATGATTTCAAAACATCAACATGATTTGCAGTCTGCAAAAGATTTTTTTTAATGCAAATATTTTGTCTGTACTGTTGTTGTTGGTGAGTTCAGTTTGTTATATGAACATTATTCCTGAGTCTCTGTGACATATTAGGAGGATTTTATGGCCAGTTGCTTTAGATTTATTACATAATGCAGCTTTAAATGAAACATTGCATTACAAAGTTGATTTAAAAGAAGAGTTATAATTAGTGGTGGGCACGTTAGCACATTAAAGCGTCAACATTAACGCATGATGCTGTTTCAGTGACAACTGACCGAAAAAAGACGCGCGCGACGTCATGTTTACGTGACTCCCGATTGTTAAAACGCAGTACAAAGGTGCGCTGGTTATTTGTAGCGCTGCTCTTTTCGTTTAATAAAACAGACCGCTCCAGTTCCACTGAAGGCGCGCTAACCGGCGCTAAAGGAGCTAACACAACTAATGGAGCTAACCGCTAAACGGTGCCAGGCCACGGCACGTAAACGTGACGGCACGTAAACGTGACGTCACGTGCGTCTTTTTCCGGTCAGTCGTCATGGAAACGGCGTCATGCGGTAACCTAGTGCCCGCCTCTACACAAACAGTGAAACTTGCCTTTGTGACTCCACAAAATACACACTTTGTAAGTGACATTGCAAGGTGACATCAATTATTCAGGATGTTAATTTGGCAGATGTTGCCACTCCATGCCTCGTGTTTCATCTCCCTCCCCCTCCTTTTTCCCTGTGGCCTCGTTCCTTCTCAGTCTTTCCACCCTGAAGATCTCCAGGACCACAGTCTGGTCAGGATGGTCGCCAGCGTCATAGAAGGCACCCTGTCACGGCGGCACAACAGCACCCTAATCCTGGCTGTGACTGAGGTCAGAGTGGAGTCGCAGGTCATTAAATCCTCAGTGGGTGAGTAATAATTAACAAAGGTGTTCCACAAGGCTTTGTTACGGGGCCCCCTTTCAGTTCCTAAACGAATCAACTGTATTCTCTTTTAAGTTCCGCGTCTTTTTTTATCTCCCTCCCACAGATTACCTGGTGCCTTTGCTGTGCGTGGTCTTCTGCCTGCTCTGCCTCTTCTGCATCATCGTGTGCGTCTGGTGGACGCGCAAGCGGAGAAAAGAGCGCGAGAGGAGCGCCCGGTCGTCCGCCGACGAAAGCGTGAACAACCAGTGGGAGCCGATGCCGCTCGTCACGGGACGTCAGCAGCAGCAGCAGCAGCAGCAGCAGCAGCAGCTGAAGGAGAGCAACAGGGAGGCCGAGCAGGAGCGCAAAAAGCTCATGGACTCCTATCGGACGTGTGAGGAGGAGGAGGAGGAGGATGAGGAGGAGGAGACGGAAGGCGAGCTCGAGCTCGAGGTGGAGTGCGGTGGAGCCGAGGCGGGGAAGCAGCCGGTTTATAAGTACTCTAAGACTGCAGTGCAGTCCAGCGGGGCCGTGATCTGCACCCTGCACAGCTCCAGTTCAGCCCTCAAAGCGCCGCACCGGACCCCGAGCTACAGCCCCAAAGACAACCGCTGGAAAAACGTCAGTGGCGTCCTGACGGGTCCGAAAGACCTCAGAGACCACTGTGTATAAGAAACGTCACGGAAAATAAAAAGGACTCGCCAGCGAGACGTTGCCCGCGGCAGCAGCTGATTCTTATTTTCAGACTACTTTTGGAAAGAGAGGAAAAAAGAGGCTTGTGCGTTTTCAACAAGTCGCTCTTTGTTTTTCGATGTTTCGGTCACTGTCACCTGAAGCCATGTTTTTGTTCCTTTGTTGGGTTCAGGAGGCTCGAGCACAGTGGACATCTTTTTTTTTTGTTGTTGTTGTTGTTGTTGTTGTTTTTGTTGCTTCTGTTGGCTTATTTTTCTTTCATTATGTACAGAAGGAGCTGACGTGTAACAGTTTGAGTCAAGAGAAGCTCTCTGCGATTTTTTTTTTTTTTTTGCGCGTGTGTTGATGGGATTGCGTTGATACCGTCGAAGAGGCGGCGATGAATCATGAAAAAGGAGAAACGACAACGACGACTTGTATAAAGATATTTTTTTTTGTTTTTGTTGTTGTTTACAGATTATGATTTAGTTTAAAATTGGCTCCTGTTGAGTGTCTGCAGTGAGGAGGGGGGGGGGGAGGGGGGGCAGATACACAATAAAGGGACGGTAGAGGACGGGGATTTAATGGGGAAACCACTTCCTCTTTGTTTTTGCTCCGTGTCGTCGCAGCTTCGCCCGTCGTGAGCCAGCCTTACCAAAACACTTGGCCTGGAGGGGGAGAGGGGACGGAAAAAACCCCAGTGCCTACTATGTGGCCTTCCATTCTTTTTGTTTTTGTCGTTGTTTCTCTCTCTACTGTCTCGGCTGATTTTTTGTTTTGTTTTTTTTTTTTTTTTTTTGCAGTATTTGAGTTGGTAGCAAGTGCCTTTTCTAACGAGCCACGCGTCCAGGGACGGCCCCGAGTTCGCGCTGCCCCCCAAAGTTTGACCTCGTCGTTCTCGAAAAAAATCTCTTTAAAAAGAAAAAGAAAAAAAGAAAAAAAAAAAAAGGGACGCAACAGAGTTGTACATTCAGAGAGTTCAATTTCCACAGCAACGCCACTCAAGGTATTTGATCAAAGCAGAAATGAATACTCTGTACATAACGTGTAAATACTAAAGGAGTCGCTGTGTATATTTGAAATAAGTAACTTAAAGACAAGTCACACATTTTTATTATTATTATTATTATTATTATTATTGTTATTATTATAATTAATATTATTTTATTTTGTTTTTTTTACAATGCCATTCCTTTTATTTATGCCAGTCGACATAGGCAGGTTTTATATAACACTTCATATCCAGTCCCACAGTTAAGAACCTTTACAGGGAGGTACCACCGCAGAGGGATTTGTGAGGGGTTTAAAAAAAAAAATGGTTTAATCTGATGCTGTTTTTGATTACTAAATCATCACTTCTGCTCTTCCAAATTATGATTTGACCCCTTTTTCTTTTATCTTTACTTGGTTTGTTTTCATTATTAAGGAAAGTTTAACGCTTTAAAAAAAAAAAAAAAAAAGACAAAAAAAAAGAAAAAACATTGTGTGGTGTAACGTGGCGTGTTTTATTCGCCTGCTCTCCTTCTCACTTTTGCTCTCTGCGATTTAATAAGAAAGAACAAACACTGAAATTTCAAAATAAAGCGTCGTCCACCACGGCTGCAGAGAGTCAGTGGGTCATTCAGCTTCACGTTTGGTTTCAAGGCTTTAACGAAGGGAACAATGTTTGCTTTTGGCGACAAACCACGCAAATGTCGTCGTTTTGTTTTTGTTTCTTTCATTTTTTTTTTTGTTTGTTTGTTTTTTTTAAAGTTACCAACTCAGTTCTAAAATCACAAAGTTTTACCCTCCCCTCCTTCCCCTTTTTCCCCTCCATCTTTTCATATCATGTCTTTGTCTCAAGAGCACCATCGTATTTTCTGTAAAATGGGACACGGCAAAAAAATAAAGAATTAAAGATGCATCACTGCTGGTGTTAAAAAGCTGAAATAATGCATATTGTATACATTTTATTCCTCCAGGGGACGTCAAGTTAATTTTTGTACAAAGTGGAAAAAGGAAAAAAAAGGTTTCCATTCTTTTTTTTTTTTTTAGTGGATGTTTAATTGTTCTAAATAATCATCCCAGTTATTTATTAAAAGCAGTTTTGACACATCTTGGATCACGCTTGGAATATTTGGTTTGCCAAAGGGTTCATAAATCTGTCACATCACACACTCTCTTCATATCCTAACAGGAGATTTGATGAGTCATGGTTAAGATAGTTATTTAATTTATTATTAGTAGAATTTGAATTTTATTCAACTTGAGCAGGCGTATAGTTTGAATATGGTCGCAAAAAACTTAAGATCTTGGAAGGGAAATCCTCTTTATTGTCATTAAATAACCTGAAATTTCAAGTTGAGACGGAGGGAATCGAACCCTGCACCTTGTTGCCGTGGCGGCTGCTGCTGGAGCCAATCACAGCTGACGTAGGGCGAAAGGCGGAGTCATACCGTGGACAGGTTGGATGTTCGCTCTATCATTCACACCTGAGGTCAGTTTAGAGCAGAGGCGTCCAAACCACGGCCAGATTTCATCATGTGGACATTTCTAGGGGCCAATGGTCCCTTCAGACCTTTTTTTTTAACACTAAAAGTTACATTAAAAATACACTGTTTTATGATAATTCCATTTTTAAGTCGCCCAGGAGTGAATGCATGAGGTGAATGCATGAAAGGGATAATTTCCTGAATTTCAAAAATTCATAAAAATTATTCCTTAAGAGGTTTGCAAATATTTTCAACAGATCCTTGTTCAGGGCGATGTCGACTATTATGATGGTAAATTTCAAGTCATTCCGAGATACTTTTTGTTTTTGAGACTAACGTGGACATGTGGAAATTAAGCAGCGTAAATATCAATTTTATTGGTTTATTTATTTATTTATTTACACAACAGCATTTAGTCTTAATTAAAGAAAACACTCCGTCATCTGAATACAACGACTTAAATATCATGTCGCAGTAATCAATGTATATTTATACACATGACACTGGATCTCATGACTGTGTAGAACTGATGGAGGACACTTGTTACCTCTTATCCTCATTTAAACCTGGACTAGGGGGGCGCCCGAGAGCTCGACTATGTAAGACGTGTATCGTGGCAGCTCTTCGGGGATTTACAACAAAAGTCATTTTTTAATGCCTCAAGCTTAATTTATTGCACAACTTTGGTGCTGCAATTTGCTTCTACAAGTTTCACTATGTCGGCGTTCCGGTCCAAGGTGGATTCTGCCAAAACAACTCGCTCCAAGTCTCGACAGTCGCCAGATCCGGAGCTACCGGAGAAGCTAGATGCTAATGAGGCAATGCTACAGAGCATTAAATGCATGATGGAGGAGATGCGGTCTGACATCGTTGGGAAGTTTGAGACTATTATCTCAGAGACCGTGAAACGAGAGATTAAATCCGCCTTGAAGCCGCTTGAGGAGCAAGTTACGGCACAAAATAGCACCATCAACGAGCTTGAGAAGGCAGCTAATGAGCAGGATGGCCAGTTAGCCGACCTACAAGCTAATGTAGCTTCGCTGACAGCGACAGTGGAAACCGTGAAGAAGAGGTGCGAGGACCTGGAGGCTCGCTCCAGATGGAACAATGTTAGACTCATTGGTCTGCCTGAGGGGACAGAGGGTCCTCGCCCAACAGAATTCATCGCTGGCTTTTTACAAGAGCTACTGGGCCTGGAGGCTGAGCCACTACTTGACCGGGCACACCGCACGCTGCGCGCTAAACCTAAACAGGATGAACCTCCTCGCCCGCTTGTCATCAGGTTGAACCGATTTCGGGACAGGAATCTTATTCTACAAGGTGCGAGTAAAACCTCGCCTCTGATGTTCAACGGGAAGAGGGTCCACATATTCCCAGACTTCGTGCCGGCGGTGGCTAAGCAGCGAGCGGCCTTTTCCGTTGTGAAGAGGGAGCTCCGTGGACACCCTGATGTAAGGTTCGGTCTCCGGTACCCAGCGATTCTACATATCACTCTACCAGGCGGTCAAGTGAAGAAGTTTGATAACCCAGAGTCTGCCATGGACTTTGTCAAGCAGAATAAATTTAACTGAGCTAAACTAGCTGCACAATTGCGCTAAGCTAGCCGCTCAGTTACATAACTGTTCGCGGCTGCTAGCTGCTCATTGCTGGGACTACATTTCTTAGTTTGCATTTGCAATGTTATTGTTCTATATAATGTTACGGTAAGCTGTGATTTTTGTCATGTTCGGACACTTCTATATACAGATGTATGTCTTATATTTATATATTTATATAGATATATTTTTATTTACTGTTATTGGACTACTCAATCTGTATTTTGTTAATATTTAATAGTTTTTACCTCTCAAGTTGGTTTACAATTTTTGCACAGTTTTATACAATGTTGCACTTTACAATTCTATTTTTGTGAGGCATTTAAACAAGTCAATTTTATCCCTGAAGCCCACTCATAAGTAGGTAAGGTCCACTTATGACGTTAAGTTTGTGTTGTGTAAGGGGGGGTAAGTGGGCATGCACCCTATTATGGGGTGCTTCTGCCAGGGGTGGGGTGGGGTTGGGGGTTGTGTTTTTGATGTTTGGTTCTTTTTTGTGGGGTTGGGGAATGGTACACTCTCTTATACAATGTTTGTTTGTTTTATTGTTTTTGAGATGAAGCAGGAACGTTTATTATTAATACATTTTGTTTATTGGTATTTCTATGAGTCTATCTAATGTTCAACCAGTGACCTTGGGCTGTGATGTTAAGCTCACAAGTCTGAATTGCAAAGGCTTGAACAACCCAATTAAGCGTAGCAAAGTTTTGCATTATTTACAACATTTGAATTCACATATTATTTATTTGCAGGAAACTCACTTAAAGAGTTCAGATAAAGCCAAATTGAGGAGGGGTTGGGTGGGGCAGGTTTATCTTTCTTGTTTTTCAAGCAGAGCGAGGGGAGTAGCAATAATTCTACATAAATCTATTCCTTTTATTCATTTTAAAACCATTACAGATCCATCAGGCAGATACTTGATTGTTATAGGTCAGATTCATGATACTAAACTAATATTGGCAAACGTTTATGCTCCAAATTGGGACGATGACAATTTTTTCAGACATTTTTTCTCATTATTACCAGACCTTAATTCATTCAACTTGATATTAGGAGGAGACTTTAATTGCTGGATTAACCCTCACCTTGATAGATCATCCTCTGCCCTGAACACTCTTTCAAAGTCAGCCAAAGTTATTAGACATTTTATGGAAGAATTTGGAATGATTGATCCCTGGCGCACCTTCAACCCGTTAAAAAAACAATACTCCTTTTTTTCACCAGTCCATCATACATATACTCGTATAGACTTCTTTTTAGTACCCAAACGACTCTTAAATTTGATCTCTGCATGCAAATATGACCCTATCATAGTATCTGACCATGCTTCCATTTCTATGAATATTCATTTGGAAAAAATGTTGAAACCACGTACATCCTGGCGTTTGAATTCTCAATTGCTTTTGGAAGAAGGATTTGTTAAAGTTATACGCGATCGCATAGATTTCTTCCTGGAAACCAACAGGACCCCTAATATTTCTCCCTCGCTGTTATGGGAGACTATGAAAGCATATATTCGAGGTGAAATAATTTCGTTTGAGTCACACAAAAAAAAGATTTGGAAAGGAAGGTTAAATCAATTGGCCCAGGAAATATCGGAATTGGATCTAGATTATTCAATATCAAAATCTTCAGATGTTTATAAAAAACGAATGACACTGCAAACCGAATATGACTTATTAACGACACAACACACTATGGAGCAGCTGTCACAGTGCAGGTCAACGTATTATGAGCATGGAGACAAACAAAGTAAATTATTAGCCCACAGACTTCGTCAAATCATGTCCTCCCAATTAATCCCTCAAATACAGACAGAATCCGGTCCAACTTCTGACCCGCTTGAGATCAATAATTGTTTCAAAGATTTCTATGAATCATTGTATGCATCTGAAGTAAATCCTACGGTTACTGAATTGGATGACTTTTGCGATAAACTAAACATTCCCGTTTTGGACCCAAACTTAGCTCAAGTATTAGAAAAACCAATTACAATATTCGAACTTAAGGCAGCTGCAACCTCACTACAAACTGGTAAAAGTCCAGGACCAGATGGCTTTCCAGCCGAATTTTATAAAATATTCTGGGAGAAACTAGCCCCATTATTATTAGAGGTCTTTATAGAATCTTTTGAGCGTGGCTCCCTTCCACAAACATTATCCCAAGCCTGTATCTCCTTATTGTTAAAAAAGGGTAAAGATCCTCTACTCTGCAGCTCATACCGACCAATAAGTTTACTTAATGTAGATTTTAAAATACTGTCTAAATTACTAGCTAGACGACTAGAAGCCACACTCCCATCCATCATCTCAATGGACCAAACAGGCTTTATCCAGGGAAGGCATTCCTTCTTTAACCTTAGGCGGGTGTTCAATATAATCTATAATCATAACTCTTCCTCTTCCACTGAAGCTTTAATTTCGTTGGATGCCGAAAAGGCATTCGACAGGGTGGAATGGAATTATTTATTTTTTATTTTGAAGAAATTTTGTTTTGGATCTAAATTTATAAACTGGGTTAAGCTGCTGTATTCTTCACCACAAGCTACAGTGAAAACCAATGGCTTAACTTCGTCCCCTTTTTCACTGCAACGATCCACGAGACAGGGATGTCCACTCAGTCCCCTCTTGTTCGCTTTGGCTATAGAGCCTCTAGCTATTGCCATTCGATGTCACCCTAAATTCACAGGAATTACTAGAAATGGAGTGGAATCCAAACTCACTCTCTATGCGGATGACCTGCTTCTTTTCACTGCAAATGTATCTCAATCTATTCCAATAGCACTCTCTATCCTTGACTCATTTGGTAAAATCTCAGGTTATAAAGTGAATCTTAGTAAGAGCGAGCTATTTCTCATTAAGGGATCTTCTGGAAGCTACCCCCTACAAAATTTACCATTCAAATTAGCCAGCTCTGGCTTTGACTACCTAGGTATTCATTTAACTGATTCTTATGAAAAACTGTTCAAGAGAAATTTCACTTCACTAATGACGCAAATTAAGAGTGACTTTGATCGGTGGTCTCTTTTACATTTATCTGTGGCCGCCAGAATCAATACAATAAAAATGAATATTTTGCCTCGTTTTATGTATTTGTTTCAATGCATACCGATTTTTATCCCTCGCTCCTTTTTTCGTAAACTCGACAGCATTATTTTGGATTTTATTTGGAATAAGAAGAAACCTAGGTTATCATTACAATCACTTCAAAGAACTAAAGAACTGGGAGGGATGGCTCTACCAAACATGCTATTTTACTATTGGGCGGTGAATATAAGGAGTTTAAATTTTTGGATTCAGTATAAGAACTTGGAGGCTCCGCCTATGTGGTTAACTATAGAAGCTAACTCTACACATCCGGCCACATTGCAGTCTCTATTACACTCACAGCTCCCCTCCTCTGTCTCCATGTATACAAAAAATATAATTGTAGTGTCTTCATTGAAAATATGGGCCCAATTCCGTCGCTTTTTTGGTTTCCAATCACTGTCCACTAAATCTCCTCTGATTGGTAATCACCTATTTCCTCCCTCCTTGATGGATAATGCTTTTTTATTATGGGATCGATTGGGAGTGAGGTGCGTCAGGGACTTATTCATAGACGGGATATTTGCTTCTTTCCAACAATTAGTAACCAAATTTTCTTTGCCAAAAAGTCACTTTTTTAGATTTCTCCAAGTGCGAAGCTTTGTCTCGAGTACATATGCTTGTTTCCCGGCTTTACCTCCTGACTCTGATTTGGACAGCTTCACGAATGCCCTCTCATCTCTTAAAGGGGCTGTGTCTGCTATATATTCCAACATTCATAAACTCAGATCAGGCCCCTTGGAAACCTATAGAACAACTTGGGAAGTTAGTCTTGGTATAGAAATTTCAGAAAGCATGTGGAGTGAGGCTTTACGCAGAGTGCACAAATCTTCCATTTGTGCTAAACATTGTTTTATTCAATGTAAGGTTTTGCATCGTGCTCATTATACAAAAGAACGTCTGTCAAAAATGTTCAAGGATGTGTCACCGTCTTGTGATCGCTGTCATCAAACCCCCGCTGATTATATTCATATGTTCTGGCAATGCCCACATCTCTCTAAATACTGGCAAGAAATATTCTCCACCCTATCTACAATTACAGGTGTAACAATTTCTCCAAATCCATTTACGGCTGTTTTTGGGGCTGTGCTACCCCCACTCAGCCTCTCCTCCTCGCAAAAAGATACCTTGGCCTTCACCACCCTTCTTGCCCGAAGGTTAATTCTATTGAGATGGAAATCGGTTCCACCTCCCACACATTCGCAGTGGCTTAAGGATGTCCTACACTTTCTAGGACTTGAAAAAATTCGGTGGTCACTTCGTGGACAATCGGGAAGGTTTGACAGGATTTGGAGCCCTTTTTTTGTCCTAGTTAATGACACGCAATCTACATTTACACCAGACTGATTGGGTGAATTAATATAACATTGTACGCTAAGGTCACTTAATGATACGTTTCATCTTGCTCATTTAAAATGTTTTATTTTTTCTTTATTTATTTGTTTGTTTTCTTTTTCATTTGAAGCTGTCTTTCCACACTTTGTTTATCTCAATTTTTTTTTTTTTTTTTCTGTTATGTGCTGGGGGAGTGTACCGAAAAGGGGAGGGGGGGATGGGATTATTTTGTCTTCTTTTTTGCAGATTCTACCCTATTGTTGTATGGTAACATTGTTCTGCATTCTGCATTTGTGATTGTTCTCTGCAAATAATAAAAAGAAGTTTAAAAAAAAAAAAAAAAAAAAAACCTGGACTAGAGTCAGTCTAGAGTTTAGGCTCCATTTCAAAACAAACTTTTATGCTCCATCAGTTCTTTTCAATCGTAATGTTGAGTTCTGGATGAAATCAATCCAAATTAGCTGGGAAAATACAACAAAAACCATGTTAAAAGGTGAACAAAATTCAGTTTCTCCATAAACTCAGCCTGTAAAACAACTTTCTCTGTGTTCCCACTTCAAAACCAGACCAAACAGTTCTTCTTAAAACCACTGCAACACTTGCCCTTGTCCTCGTCCATGTGTTGTGATCGATCGATGGATTCAGCTTCTTCTTCTTCTGCTGCTGCTGCTGCTGCTGTTGCCTTCCCTGCTGCGGCTCCAATCGAGCCTCATCTCCTGTTGTGGGCCGATCCAGACTCCACCAATGAGAGGCCCGGCGTGATCGTGACGCTGCTGCTCGCGCTTCACGGATGTGAATGTTTCATGATGTTATGATGCGAGTGCGGTTGAAGAGGAGGGGTGGGACAGTTTCTTTTTCCCCTTCCCCGACTCCCACGGGTGTCCACCGCCCGGCGCTAATGGGACCGAGCTTTGTCGGAAAGGCCGGATCGACTTACACTGCTGAGTGGAAGTGGTGGAGGAGACAGAACGAGTGGCTATAAAATCACATTCGCCTCCTTTAATCTCTTCATTCTGTTTTTTTTGGGGGCGGTGCTAACGTATGGTTTTGTTTTTGGGTGCTAACGTGTGTTTTTTTGGGGGGTGCTAATATGTGTTTTTTTTTTTTTTTTTGGTGCTAACGTGTTTTGGTTTTTCTTTTGGGGTGCTAATGTGTGTTTTGGGTAATTTTGGGTGCTAGCGTGTGTTTTGGGTTTTTTGGTCTTGCTAACGTGTTTTTTTGGGGGGTGCTAATGTTTGTTTTGGGTTTTTGAGCTGCTAACGTGTGTTTTTTGGGGGGGTGGTGCTAACGTGTTTTTTTGGGGGTGCTAACGTGTGTTTTGGTTTTTTTTGGGTGCTAACGTGTGTTTTGGAGCTTTATTTTGGATGCTAACATGTGTTTTGGGTTTTTTTGGGTGCTAACGTGTTTTGGGGGTTTTGGGGTGCTAACTTGTGTTATGGGTTGTTTTGGGTGCCAACGTGTGTTTTGGGGTTTTTTTGTGTGCTAACGTGTGTTTTTATTTAGCATCATGAAAGTTGCCGCCTGTCACGTAGAAAGGAGGCTCTCACCTGTTTCAACACGACCTCACCTCAACCCATTCCAGCTCCTTTTGAAATGAACTGGAATGTTTCATATGTGAGCCAGGCCGAGCTCGAACCACACTCAGTGCCGTCACAACAGGGGGCCCTGAGCTAAGAGCCCCTCCCCCCCCCCCCTCCATGTTAAATCACAACACCAACATATGTGATGTTGTTGTGATCATTACTCGGAGGAGATTGCGACAACACCATGATTGGAAACCAGCTAACGAGTCACACTATCCTGATTTGTTTGAGTTGACAGTAGGGCCCCCTGGGTCCCAATTGCCTGGGGGCCCCTGAAGTCTCTTGGTACGCCCCTGGCAGACTAACTGAGAATCTTATGTAATTCCTCCAATAATGAATGAAAAATGGTTTAGAACATAAAAACTATGTCTTAAGTGAAGCTATTTTTGACTTTTGTTTGTTTCATACATTCACAGGTTGTCCCTGCATATCTTAAATCTTTATTTATCAGCGTGACGTGGAACAATTTGTCACATGAAATGGAAAAAGGGGGTTGTTTTTAAGTCGAGTTAATTTTACACAGCTCAGGCTATTATAAGACATGTCGTGTGTGTGTGTGTGTGTGTCATCCATACGTTGAACTGAAGTCTATTTTTATTTCCCGTCGTAAGTCAGTCAGTCCGGGTTATAGAGAAATTTAAATGTAGAGTGATGTGTCGGTGTTGATGTTGATGTTGTTGTTGTTGTACTTCCTCTGGCAGGCAAAACACAAATATTTATTTATTAGCTGTCACAGTAGGGATGCCAAGTTTCCTTTGCGTCTGTCAGCATCAATAGACACACACACACACACACACACACACACACACACACACACACAGCAGAGACTACATCAGTAAACTGACACCAGATTCCAAAAGTGGCTCCTTAGAAGAGCCAAGACAACGGCCAAGGACATTTGTGAAGACGTTAGAGCAAAATGGCCGAAACATCGCACAGGAAATGTGTAACAGAAGCCTCTTTATTTATCTTTAAATGTGTTAAAGCAGAGGTTTTATACACACACTTACACACACTCACACTGTGTGTGTGTTCCGCTCCGTGTGTGTGTGTCTGTGCATCTGTTGACGTGGGACCATCTGACAGTGGAGGCAGCTGGGTGACTGGATTTTTAGGCTAAGCCTCATCGTCCCCTGCACACACACACACACACACTATACACAAACAAACATGGTCCAAGCTGGCACACACGGGTGAACAGCGGGCTGCAGCTGGCACTGCAGGCTGACCGAGGCAGGGGAAACAAACACACACACACAGTCCTGACTGTATCAGTGTGTGTGTGTGCGTGTGTGTGTGTGTGTGTGTGTGTGTGTGTGTGTGTGTGTGTGTGTGTGTGTGTGTAGGAGGGTAGTGAAACAGAGTGTGTTACAGTGCCACAGCAGCTTTTCTGGGACAACTGTTTCTGTGTGTGTGTGTGTGTGTGTGTGTGTGTGTGTGTACCAGAACCTGGTCCTAATGAGGCAGAACCCCAGTTGAGTTAATTGAGTTGTGTTGAGGCTGTGTGTTAAGTTTGGGGTTCTATCTTGAAGAAGGAACTTCAAACTGGTTCAAACCTGTTTGCTAATAAAGTTTTATATCAATCAATTACATTTGAACCTTGAAATTCCAAAAGGTCACAGAAGGTCAAACAAGGTGTGAGCTTACTCCCATACCTCACTCCCTCTCACACACACACACACACACACACACACACACACACACACACACACACACACACACACACACACACACACATTCATTGTTGTCGTTTTGAATATTTGCAGAGAATCCGGCCTTCGTTCGGCAATTAGCGGGTTGGGAAAACAAAGCCCCGGGCCTGAATATCCAGAACATCTTCAGTACAACATACTGTACATATAGCCCGTGTTTACGTGAGCGGACAGATGGTGCGCTGCACTTGAGAGCGGGTGCTTTTTTCAGATGCCGCTTTCTCTCTATGTTTGGTTACACATATTCCATGCGTGTCTGTTTGTACACGCTCCAATGTGCAGTGTCGCGCTGCAACCCAACACCCGGGTACAGTGATATGCAAGGTCAATTTGCACCTCTCCCACAGCCCGAGGGACACTGAGGACTGTGGTGCGTCTCCAGGAGCTTCTTCTCTGAGGCGGCTGCAGTGTGTAGAGATACGACAAAAGCAAAAGTTTTAGGCCGTCTTATTGACACCGTGTTTGGTGCATGTCTTTATCAACAATGTATGAAAACTAAAGGAAACATAAGGCCACATTACAGAGGTAACATTATACGTTTTTACTCCATTGTGTTTGAGTGTAATTTGTGATTGGTTACACCAATTCATGAGATGATTCATTCATCATTCAATTTTGTATTGATTTTTTATTTTTTTTGTTTTGACTTTTAGAGCCACAATACATCTGCGATCGTTTAACCTCATCTGCTCTGGGTCGATCACTCAGGTCTTCAGGTCAGGATCTTCTGTTGATGCCTAAAACTCGATATATAAAACCAGAGGTGACCTTTTTGTTCTGTCCTTCCTCTAATACAAGGTTTTTAGTTGACTGGTGACTTGGTTTTTATTATATTAATGCTATGTTTTTATGTTTGTATTTGAATTGTTTCATTGTTTTATTGTTAAAACACTTTGTGATTTTATCTGTGAAAAGTACTATATAGATGAAGTTAACTCACTTAATTACTGATGTAAAATAGCTGCTGTGAAGGTCTCTTTTCCCATTTAATAATTAATGCAAACTACAGAGTATTAGTAAAACTAGCGCCACCTGTTGGTCAAACACGGCATTAACATTGATGGATCAGGATTTTGATACTTCGTTTGTTGATAAAATTCCAATAATTTGGACTAAATGTGGCATCAAATGTTATAGTTTTACTTACTTACTCGTGTTTTCGCTGTAATACGAGTCCTTTTTCGCCACTTTAATGATTTTGCGAGTGACGCATTAAACACACCCTTTTAAAAATGGCCGCTCAGTTAGTTTTGCTACATCCACTGTTCACTGTTGAGTTCTGCCACTTCCCGTTGCTAAACACCTTCTTTTCTTACCTTCATGCCCTACTTATTTAATTAAAACGTGCTCCCATCGGTTATGAAGCAATTTCAATAAAATAGTAGTAAAATAGTCAGTTAGGAGCCCAAATATGTTGCTTCGGGGCAGCTTTAATGCAGGTGCTACACTTAGCGCGCTAGCTTGCTAGCTAGTTGTGAACACCCACTGTTCACTGTTTCGATCTGCCACTTCCTGTTGCTAAACAACTTCTTTTCTTACCTTTATTCCCTAATTATTTAATTAAACGCGCTCCCATCGTTCATGAAGCAATTTTCAATAAAATAGAAGTAAAATAGTCAGTTAGGAGCCCAAATATGTTGCTTCAGGGCAGCTTTAGTGCAGGTGCTACACAGCGTGCTAGCTAGTTGTGGAAAATGACTCATTTTTTTGGTGCTTGTCCTTCTTTCATCTCTCCCCGAACTTCTTTCTGCTGGGATTCAGAGGAAAATCTTCGTTTTCTCTTCACCAACTGTAAGTACCTGCCGCTTGTGTCGACATGTCTGATGTAAGTTGGTGTTTTGGTTCTGTTCAGTCATGTTTTTCGGGGGCTACCTTTTTCTGTTGTGTGTGTGTGTGTGTTTGACATTGTGTTGCTAGCTCTGGGCGGTGTTTTTGGTTTAACTTGTGAAATAATATTTATTTTGTGGAGACAGAACTTGGAGAACGTATTTATCTTCTGGCTATGGTTTTGTGGTTTTGCCTAGTGTTGCAAAATATGAATATCGAGCTGCTATTTGTCTTTTCTTTCACATTGAATTTAAGTTTACACTCTGTAAAATGTGAAGTAGGGCTGCAAAAAATATTCGATTAATCGATTACTAAATTAATCATCAACTAGTTTCATTGCTCGATTTGACAAAGAAATCATTAAAACTGAAACATTTTAATCTGTGGACATCTGACAACATCGTTTCCAGGTTTGGAAAACACCAAGGAACTTTTTCTGTAGAGCTGAAATGATGAATCGATTATTAATCGACTACTAAATTAATTGGCAACTATTTTGATAATCGATAAAAGCTTTTTTCGTTATTAAAAACAAGATTTCTGATTGTTTTAGCTTCTTAAATGTGAATATGTGAATAATTGACACATGAACTGATATGAGAATAATTGTTAGTTGCAGCCCTAATCTCAATAAAATCTCCACAAAGTGTAATATGTGTTTTTTCCCTCCAATAAACCTTTTAATTACAATAATGTCACCGTTAATCTCTACATTTCCTGGCCTGACCAAAATCATTGCAATATATGTTAGTCATGAATATGTTCTGGGTTTCTTTGCTCCACATAACAAAGAAATCCTTAAAACTGAATCATTTTGGTTTGTGAACAAAACAACACGTTCGAGAACATAATCGTTTCCATCTTTACGATTAATCCAGAAAATAATCGACAGATTAATCGATTACGAAAATAATCGTTATTTGGAGCTCTAATTTTCTGTCATTTTATCGTCCAAACAAGCTCACAGAGCTCACAGATGAACAAGCCCTACTGTATGAATGGGTTCCAGCCGTTATGAGATTTGTATAGAAAACTTCCAGTTTATTACGATTAATTGAGGGTCTGATTTTGATGATTATTGAGCTTCTTAAATGTTATTTTTCTGTGGTGATATATCCCTTATATGCATATGCACATACTCACCTTTCTACATTAATCATTTTATTTGAAATGATTATACTGTCAAATGTTAAATAATCAACACCACAGGCCTACAAATCTTTCAAATGCATTTTATTGCAAACGGCACAATTCACAGTTTGAGTTTTACACATATTCTTATAGAACAGCTTGTACCTTTACACTGACATATCGGCACTCCTTCTGTGACTCAACCTTGACTTACTTTCATAGTGAATAAGGAAATAATGGCTGAGTGATTTTGAAATATCACACATTCCTCGATTGGTTTGGGCATGTCACAGAAATATGTTGCCTTGAGTCATGTCAGGCGTAGGTTGAGCCAGGCGGCGTGTTTGAGAAAGTGATTGAATCGATGAAACAAAAGGGGAAGCTGTGATCCAGCGCTTAAAAATGTACGTTTACTGATCCCTTTTATTGCGCCGAGCAGAGCGCATGGACACGTGTTTTACTGTGTTTACCTTTCATCGCACTTTTAACGTTTTTAATACAGCAATTAAATCGTTTTTGAACAGGGGGTTTTATGCAGTAAATTAAACTGTCAATCAAAGAGAGCTATTTCGGAGCCTGAAACTTAAAGGGACAATGTGTAGTATGTATGGGTTTATATAACCCAAAATCCACTTTTTTTATACATATTATGTGCTCCTGCATTGTCTAGTCGTTGTATAATAGTTTTTGTTTCACTTTCGTAGTGTTTCAAAAAGTCATGTAAAATAACATGGTCGCGGGCCGCGGTTGCATAGCCACTGTTAGCAGCGAGACGCCATGTTTCTACGGGAGCCTGTAAGGACAAATGCGAGAGAACAAATCAAGCGTCGCTTTACTTGTAGCGGAAGTCCCGCCTCCACTCTCTCCGCTTCGTCTGCTACGGCCGCGGTAGCTCGCCCTCTCCCTCGTCTCACGAACCTCATCTGCTGACACGGAGAAAGACGACGTGGACGACATTTGACCAGCTGCGGATACCGTAGCGCTCAGGGAAGGGCAGAGGAGCAGTTCTTTGTTGTAAATTTCAGCCTCTCCTCTAGATGGCACTATAAACTACTTAATTCACCTTTAAGACTCCTGTTTCAGTTTTAGGCTAGCTTTACACGACAACGATCTGAACGCAAACCGTGAACAGTGGCGTTGCGTTCTCACTTTTTATTTTGCGTTTGAGACGAGCGTCTTTGGGTGAAAATCTGCGTGCATACGGTAACGTAAAAGTGTGTGAGATTTGATGTAGTGTGCATGCCAGGTGGCTAGGTGGCACTGCGAAGCACTGCCATACAACAACATCAGGAGAGCGCGCATGCGTTGAAACTTCCTTCTACTTCTCTCTTGTAGCGCTGAGTAGCCCACAGTGTAAAACCAAAACATTAACTCGGCTTGAATGTCCGACTGATGGATATAATCCGACATGTTTGTTGTTGTTTGTCTGTACTGCACATGGATCTGACATCAACGCGTGCGGGAGGATAGCCAGCGTTAGCACCTCAGAGCACACTTTTGCGTTTTTAACCGTTTAGACGGGAACGCGACGGTGGAGCGTTTTTATAAGATTTCCACTCTGGAGGGTGGGTTCATTTTTTTTTGCGTTTTTAAGCCCCAAAAACGCCGTCGCCGTCTAAGCGAAAGGCACATCTGTCTCGTAAAGCCAGCCTTAGACGTTAACCGGTTGATCGATTAACGTTTAAGTGTCTCTGCTTACCCGCGTGGACGTAAATAAGGTGAAAGGGACACAAAAAAATCAATTAATCAGAAACCCCCCCCTTCGATCCTTTTAATCGATTCTCTCAACTTGACACTCGACAGGGCGACGCGACCTTTTTACGACACCTGATCAGAGGTCGACTCCATCTGTGCTCAATCAATTCAAATTACTACGACTGAATGAAAGGACAATTTATGCACTAGAAGATAATTAAACGCACTCTTTCAGGCCATCGATCCCTTTTCGATTATTAAGACGGTAGAATGGTGCGTGCGGAAGCCACATTCGTGTAAGACGAGCATGGACGCACCGTAATTAGACCCGTCCTTAAAATTGATTAGTTTGGATTTTTAGGTGTAGATGAGGAAAAGCTATTTGAACACACGTGTTATTATTAATGCTGGGAGGTGGTGGAGGGGATGAGATTGTGGAGAAATATAATGAGGTTAGTGGGAGAAAAAGAAAGCCTTTTACTGGAGGTTGTGTGAGGTCATGCTAGGATCCGGCAGTTGGCGCAGAGAAATAAGGGCACAGCTGGGAATAGCAAGTGGATGGATGTGCCGCTTGGCAAGGTGCCCGACGTGACAGCTGACTTAATAAGGAGGGCCTTTTATCCTGCACACCAACATGTCCCTGATGCTGCTGCTGCAGCCTTTCTAACAGAGGGGGTGGAGTCAGAGCCACTTAAAGATCACTCCCTGTCACTGAAGCTGATTGTGCTCACTCTCCACTCACCCTCCTCCCCCTTACTCTATTAAAAAATTATTCATTTCACACATTTTTATTCCAAAAGAAAAAAGGTGCTAATGATCAATCTGGTGGAGTTTTGTTCCCCCCCTCCCCCTCCTTTCAAGTGAGTCATTAAAGCATTAGTCTAAGAAGTTTGTTTTGGCTTTGACCTTAAATATATTCCAATTAATTTGAGTAATGACAGAGGAGACGCCACATATTTAAGGTTTTAATATTTTAATGATTAGTTATTTTCCCCCAAAGCTGTTGGTGATTAAGTTGGAATCCGTTAAGTTAAGCTGCTTATTTAAGCCTTAAACTGAAGTAAATCTCAATGATTCAACGATTCATTGTTTAGTAAATTAATCCTTTAGCAATTTTTATAAGTGATTAATTTGTTTGAGTGTTTTTATTAGGAATTCACAGAATAAAATTTGAATATTTTCTGGTTTCTTTGCTCCATAAAACAAAGAAATTATTAAAAGTTAATTTCACGTTTTTTTTTTTCACGTTTTTTTTTAAGTTTGGGAACCACCGAGCAACATTTTTTTTTCACATTTTCTGGTTCTGGACTTAATCGATTGATCGTAATAATAATTGACACATGAACTGATATGAGAATAATTGTTAGTTGCATCCCCAATCTCAATAAAATCTCCACAAAGTGTAATATGAATGTCCGGTTGATATTTCCAATGCAGCATTTAAGTGTTTTTTCCCTCCATTAACCTTTTAATTACAATAATTTCCCCGTTAATCTCTACATTTCCTGGCCTGACCAAAATCATTGCAATATTATCGCAAGTATTCAAAAAATACTCTTTTATACAGTATATGTATATATGTGTATATGTATGTATATGTTTATATATATATATATATATATATATATATATATATATACGTGTACATTTTCAGATTATAAAACTAAATGTGCCTCCTTCTGTCTGTAATCTACTTTAATTTGGTTCATATCTGCTAGATTTAAGTATATATATATGCATGAATACAGATACAAAGGAATCAGATTAGGAACTTTTGTTAAAAATGTGAATATCACGTAAAATGTTATAAATTATGAGGATGGCTATTCGTAAATAAATCACTGAGACTGTATGTTGTCAAGCTGCACGACATATCCAAGTCACTCAAGTGAAATATTATAAAGTTTCTCCATTCATTAATCCCAATTATCTTAAATCTTTGGAATTAATCATGTATGTATGTTGACCCAACCCCTATTAATGGTTTTATCCATTCAGGATTATTCCAAGAATGGCAATTTGTGATTAAAATCATGTATAAATGGTATAAAGGCCCGGTCCCAAACAAGGTAATAAATAGATGAAGGAACGACTAAGTGTCCTCGCTCTGGAGGATTGATCTCCTCTTTTTCTTTTATCGTGAGGACAACAAACACACATGCAAACATCCTCCAGAGTCAAGTGAATTATCCACTCACCCACTGTCTCCACCTCCTCCTCCTCCTCCTCATCCTCATCCTCCTCCTGTCTGTCTGTCTGAGTTCCCAGAGAGCCCAGCCACTGGAGATCAGGAGAGGAGGAAAACACACTTTGTTTTTGACGACATTAAAGGCAGGCATCCTTGTCACAGCGTGGTTGTGTGTGTGTGTGTGTGTGTGTGTGTGTTACCTTGTTTCATAGGGAAATTGGATCTGGACTTGAGAGAGAGAGGGGGAATGTAATGCGGTTAAAGGCATCATGAAAAGCCAGCTGTAACAGGATTTCACTCCCTGTGTGTGTGTGTGTGAGCTCATGCTGACTGCTGCCGTGAGGCGAGTCATTAGGGAGAATCCGTGTGTCGCATAATGTGTAAAGGGGTGTGCTGCGCGTGTTTGTGTGCAGATACTGTAAATAGGCTGCTGCAGGGTTCTCCCAGGAGTCGCCCGCCCGCCCGCCCGCCCGAGACGAAAGCCCCGGGTCTGTTGTGCGTCGTGGCAAAGGGTCAAAAATGTCAAAAAACAAGTCGTATCACACCTGTACTGTGGTCCACGGGAGTCTGGGAACATGAATGATGGGCTGGATGATGGATGTAGTATGAAAGGTAAATTCATTAGAGGTATGATATTATCTGGCTGATCAGATTGCCGGAGGGTGTTCTCGTCTCAATAATTTTCCTTGTTGTTTTTTGTGTAGCGACTTTTTAATTACTTTTTTGGGCATTGACACTATATTACTTTCCTCGGGCCGTGTGAACGAAATGTCAAAACGTACATAAATGTTTAAATTAAAGCAGGAAAACGCACCTTTATTTTGACTTAAACCTGTCGTTATGGAGCTCAAAACTCATCAACACAGATCCGCGTTTACGTTCCATAAGCGCTCAGTTAGCATAGAGTAACGGCATCGTTGTGGGTTAGGGTGGTTATTTTCATAGTAAATTAGTTGTTTGGTCCATAAAATGTTAGTCAACGTTGAAAAATGTTTTGCGGTGTGTCCCGAACCTCAAAACAGCGATGTTCTCAAATTGTCTACAAACCAAAGTTATTCAATTCCAATTATCTCTTCTTTTTTTTTTTTAATTGGAGCGAATAAAGCAGAAAACATTCACATTTAATAAGCCCCGAAGGTTGTGTTAAATATTATAAAAACAAGTATCTGTGTTCTTACAAGCTTTTTGCTACTGCAGCATTTTTAAGACAGTGACCAAACACGAATTGCCAGGGAGCCAAAAATTGGTTGTTTATCTTTTTTAAATTTAACATTTAAACCACAGAAATGCGACAATTCTCTCATTAGATGAGCTGCAGGAAAAACGTCAAATATAATATATTAAAACAACTGCTAACTGACTAATTGACGCTCTCGTTTTTTTTGCTATGATTGATAATTGTGTTATTGGTATAAACGGATTATGTGGATCAATGCAGTGAGTCAATACTAACATGATAGATATGATGAATAGGTTTATGGCAGAAATAGCCAACACGTCGATGGATAAAGTTGTTATCCATGTTGTTATGTTTTATACGCGTCCAGCTCCATCCAAACACAGGAATTACCCTTATTTTGAAGGGTATCTCTTGATACTGGATGAAAACTTTTACTTGTACTGCTTTTGGCCTTTAACCCAGCGTGAGAGTCATGTCGTCTCGTCTTTTTTATATCGTTTTAGTGCATCTTAGTCTTCTTTTTCTCCATCTATTGATATGTACAGCACTTTGGCAATGAAATGTGCCATATAAATAAAGTGGATTGGATCAGATTTAACCTTGTGAAAGATAATTAAAGGACACACATTGCGCTGGTACTGGAACGAAAAGAATGAATGCAACTATAATTGAAGAACTCGAAAAATATATATACATATATACATATATATCAATGATTATTTTTCCTGTGCAATGCCAATACTAATGCTTTTATACATTTGATCCATGTGATGTTAAACGTACATTTCTACTGTATTGTTTTGGATTATCAAAGCACTTAAACAACAATGACGGAATTACAGCGGCACTTGTCATTGTGTTTTCTGACATTCAGACAAAGCACTTCGTCTGTTATTGGTGGAAAATACTGTAGCGGACAAAAGAATGACTGAAAAACACTCTGCACTGTATATATACCGTGATGTGGTGTTGCTGTAGGTCAAGGTGATTGACAGACGCATACAGTACTGTACTATAGAAAAACATCCATCTGCTGTCACTCTTTCCACTCAAATTTGTTTTCAAAGCCGTTTAGTGAAACATGTTTTTCTTCAGTGTGTGTGTGTTTTTGCGAGCCAAGGTGAGCGCACATACGTGTGCTCAGCGGAGAACAATTTTAATAGCTCCCGTCCAAGGTCAGCGCCTCCGCCGTGCTATGCGAGGAATGAGCGAAGGCCTTCGCTCGCGGTGCCTTCAGCCGACTCCAGCGAGTCGCGCTCATTGTGTGGCAGCCGAGGGGGGAACAAAGACATTTTCCACTGGAGGAACTTTGGGTTCCTGTCGATAAGGAGGGCAGCGTTGTGCACCCAGGCCCCTGCTTATGTGCTTGTGTACAGTAGGGGTCTGCGCCGCAGCAGCAGAGGGCTCGCGCTCTCCAGACAACAAGTGTTGGCTGTATAAATAGTCACTCTTGGACAGAGATCAAAGGGAGGGAGAGAATTCCACCCGTTGATCGAGATTCCCGCTCGTGTTTATTGCCGTTTGGGAGCTTGGAATTGTTTTCAAACAAAAACCTGCAGTCAAAGTTTACTTTGAAACCCTTTTTCAAACCCTCCATTATTCACAAGTTTTGCTGGTATTGTTGAAGTTATTTGTTTGTTTTTGGTGTTCAGTTGTTAGTAAATAGTGCTATTTTTGATATGAGTAGAAGTTTTATCGGTATTTATTAGTATTTCCTTTAGCCCAATACCACATTTTTGTGCCTGATACCCAGTGTTGCAATGTAACGAAGTACAAATACAAACTAGTACAACGTGACGCGTTTTTCGTCTTCCTAGGATAAACGCCCTCAGACTAGCAAGCTCAGTTACGAAACTTGCGAAACGCCAAGAAATACGCCAAATACAAGATGGCCGACTTCCTGTTGAGTTGACCGGACAATATACCCGCCTAAATTTTGTCCAGCTCCATAGGTACTTGACCTGTGGGGGCGCTACGGAGCCATTTTGCATTGGTTTTTCGCAAGTCCATTATTTTATAAAAAAATGTTGGCAGTTCTGATGTGCGTGAAATTTTTGTCAGTTTTTACGCATGTTTAGGGGCTCAAATCGAGTTCACCCAGACCTAAAAATAATAATAATTCCTTGAATTACAATAGGGTCTTCCCACCCTGTGCCCTCGGTCCCTAATAATAATCGTTACTCTACTTAAGTACAAAGTTCATGTATCTGTACTTTACTTTATTTGTATTTCGAGTTAGCTTTACTCTTCTAACTGTCTTTGTCACTCGTTACTACTAGTTGGTATTATGGTCTGTATTTATATAGGTCATTTCTCGTCTTGATGAGCTGCTTTACAATACAGTTGTTACCCATTCACACGCTGCAATTGAACCCACAACCTTCCAGTAAAAAAAAGTACAGTAAATGTCACATACTTAAAAGTGCCATATGTAAAAATGTGGCCAAAAACGGTTACTACATTCAAATTCAAACTTTTAGGTTTCGTTTTCTGACGTAACTGGCAACCCCCGGTAGGTGGCGCCACATGCCAAAACATGATTTCAAAACATAAACATGATTTGCAGTCTGCAAAAGATATTTTTTAATGTATATATACATATACATACATTTTGTCTGTACTGTTGTTGTTGATGAGTTCAATTTGTTATATGAACATTATTCCTGAGTCTCTGTGACATATTAGGAGGATTTTATGACCAGTTGATTTAGATTTATTACATAATGCACCTTTAAGTAAAAAAGTATGTGAAGATAGGATGAGAAACCAAATTATAGCTACAAATAAGCATCATTTTCATAATCTCTTAATCCGTTGATTATTTTCTCAATTAATCAATGAATTGTTTTGTCCATAAAAGGTTCATCTATGTTTCCCAAAACCTTTGTATTTTGTAGATTGGTATACCAACCAAAATCATTACATTTTAATGTTTATATTTAATGAATTATTGTAAAATCAATTATATAAGTAGTTGACAATTAATCAAATAATAATCGCTTTATCATTGTGGCCCTTAACCAACTAGATGAACTAGCCCATAGTTTCATCCTATGGCCAAATGAAATAAGTTGTTCCGAACCTTCCTCCTGAAATCACTGCCGTCGCTGTAGCTTTGTAAATCTCTTCATCTTCCAGACCATCATATTAAATCTCAGCCCCTGTGACTGCGTCCACACACTGTTCACACACTGCTGCGTTTCCTGTTCACTTATCAGCCACTAATTGCCAATCATGTGGAGGAGACAGCGTTGCATCTGAACCGTTCATTCACTTATCGTGGTGTTGAGCCACCAGGCTTTCATGTCTTGTGTTTCCCACGGTGCGCCCTCGCACTCGGGACTTTCCGAAACTCTGCAGACGGGACGTTCTGCACATTTTTGAATTAGTGAAGGTCCGCTGTCGCTTCAAACGCAGCAGCGCGGTGTTCAGTTTCCGCGATAGCAGTCGTTTGTTTACGCGGTTTTTAATCACAACTGTGAACCGAGATGCTTAGTGAGTGTGGGTTCATATGTGTTTTCATTCTTGAGTTGTCTTCCTGCCTCAGTGGTCAATTATCCAATCATTTTAGTCATTGTTTACTGTCAATGTTTTGCCGTTGGTTTTCCTCAGCATCATTTAAATGATTAATCAACCATTAGCGCTTAGCGCTCCATCATGATCCCCAAACACTAGCCTCCAATTATCACTTCCCCTGCACCGTAAAGTGACGAGTGGCGTGCCTTTGTTTGGCGACTGGCTCTGTGTGTAACAAAGCTGAAAAAAAAGCAGGGTGTGAAGGGAAATGGACAAGACCTCAGTGACACCAAAGCCACATCTGACACCTGATAAGGAGCGTGAGCGCGGCGGCGGCGGCATGGACACCAGCAGGGCGCCGAGCCAAAGATACACCACCATGGTGGCAGGACAAATTCATGATGAGAGCCCAGAGTGCTGAGAGGTGACAGACGTGTGTGTGTGTGTGTGTGCATTTGTGGGTACTTGTATTTGTTGCCTGTTTTAGAAACTTTTCTGGCACAAACACTGATTTCTGTCAGGACCAGTCAGACCAAAACCTGGTTCTAATGAGTGTAGAACCTTGTTTCTGAGGAACTGAGACTGTCCAAATGGAAGGAAATCACTCTAGAGTCCTAAGAAGATTAGCTGTGCAAACCTGTGTGTTTGTACTTGTATTTATGTCTTTGTGAGGTCCAAAAATACCTATAAACCTGTCTTTGTGAGGACATTTGTCTGGGCCCCTCAGCTTTAATGGGGCTTTTTCAGGGTTAAGACCTGGTTTTAGGGTTTAGGGTCACTTAGTTGTGATGGTGAAGTTGAGGGTAAGGGACGAGTGAATGCATTACATCTATGATGTGTCCTCATGAAGATATAAAAACACGTTTGTGAGGACATCTTGCCTGTTCCTTGCAATTTTTAAGGGTTTTTGAGGGTTAGGATAAGGTTAAGGGTTAGGATTAGGCATATGTGTTGGTTAAGGTCAGGATAAGGGGCTAAGGAACACATTATGTCCTCACTAAGAATGCTATAGATGAATAACGTTTCTATTTGGTGCATCTTTAGGACCTTTACTGGCATAAACACTGGCCTTGTCGGGACCAGTAGTCCTCATGGAGATCAAAACCTGGTCCTAATGATGCAGGACATCATTTCTAAGGGAATTGTTAAGTTTAGCAAAGATTTGAACTGTGATTAGGGTTAGATGTTACCGATGCTAACCGGTAATAGTTAGTTTAGGATTTCCAAATGAATGGAAGACAATGCAGTGTCCTCACAAGAATAGACATTGTGACCTTGTGAGGACATCTTGGCTGCTTCTCACAACCTTTAAGGTTTTTCTTTTTTTAGGTTGTGGTTAAGGGTTAGGGTTAGGAATTTGTGTGTGTGTTGGTCAAGGTCAGGATAAGGGACTTGGGAACTCCTTTATATCAATAAGTATCCTCACCAAGAGGTTTGTATGTGCGAGTACTTGTATTCTTTACCCCTTTAGGACCTTTTCTGGCCTTTTCAGGACCAGTAGTCCTCATGGAGACCAAAACCTTGTCTAGTTAGGTTAAGGTAAGGGTTAGTTGTGATAGATAAGGTCAGGGTAAGGGGCTAAGTAACACATTATGTCCTCACTAAGAATGCTATAGATGAATAACGTTTCTATTTGGTCCATCTTTAGGACCTTTACAGGCATAAACACTGACCTTGTTTGTCCAGATTTTTACCGGCCAGTAGTCCTCATGGAGACCAAAACCTGGTCCTAATGTTGCAGAACATCATTTCTAAGGGAATTGTTAAGTTTAGCATAAATTTGAACTGTGATTAGGGTTAGGTGTTAACTGGTAATAGTTAGTTTAGGGTGTCCAAATGAAGGGAAGACAATGCAGTGACCTTGTGACCTTGTGAGGACATCTGGTCCTTGGTTTTGGTTAAGGGTTAGGGTTAGGCATTTAGGTGTGTTGGTCAAGGTCATGGTAAGGGACTTGGGCACTCCTTTATCTATGAGTATCTTCACCAAGAGGCTTGTGGGTGTGCATACTTGTATTCTTTGCCTATTTAGGACCTTTTCTGGCATAAACACTGATCTTTTCAGGACCAGTAGTCCTCATGGAGACCAAATCCTGGTCGTTATGAGGCAGAACCTCATTTCTGAGGAACAGAATTGTAGTTAGGTTAAGGTAAGGGTTAGGGATGAATCACACGAATCATAGTCGATGCAGAGTCCTAAGAAGAATAGCTGTGTTGTAAGGAGAAAAAGCTCATGTCTTCACATCGGTCTTATCAGAGTTTAACTCTGTGCGTGGATGTGTTCAAATCTACAATGTTCAACATGTTTCTTAATCCTTTACCTGTTTCTAATACTCTAGTACTCTAATACTAATAATAATAATAATCCTTATCAGCTCTATCGACTAACCCTGCAGGAAATCTGGCAGCTCATGAAAGAGAGTAGAGAAAAGCTTGTGTGTGAGGAGGATAAATCCTGCACTGATGGTTTGATAGTGTTACCAGTACTCTTTCCTTCAGTGGCTGTTTTGACCCGTGCTTATTGATTTTCTCCACAGAGGGAGTCGATGCGGAGATGAGCACTACTGCTGCAGCAGAGAGGGTCAGTAAGTTTATTGCCGAAGGAGGGAGGGAAGGATTTCTACTTCACACACACACACACACACATGAAGAGGGAAGACAAGAAATAAGAAGAAGTGGAGGGAGGAAGACGTGTTTGTCTTTCATGGAGATCTGGGTTATTTTTAAAATGTGGCCTGGGAAAACACTTTAGAATATGATAATATCAGTGCTTTTGGGTCGCAGCGAAGAAATCAATGTTGTGTTTTTGTAGCACATGTGATTTCAAACAAAAAGGCATTTAGACTTTCTCCTGTTGCTGGAAATTCACACACACACACACACACTGGATTATTTACTGCTTTTTAGAGGGGAAAAGGCCACAATAACTAAACAGAGGGCAATATTTAAAGCACATCGCTTCACGTCTTGTAAGACGTAGGGAAAAACAGAGTAGTGTGACGGTCTGCAGATTCATGAATTCATGAATTTGAATTCCCTGTTTTCTAGTTCACACTATTCACATCAAATATTGCAGAATTATTGACCAAAAGTCAAACTGTATGACCTCCATTAATGCAGGACGATCACAGGATGTATTCTTTTAAACTGAACTAGCTTTAGCTGTAGCTGTACCTAATAAACTGGCATCTGAGGCTACACCGAAGAGTGTGTAAATAAGATGATATCTTTTCTTTTTCTTTTTAACTGTATGACTCCGTGGGTGGAACCGATCGTTCATTAATCACAAGGTTGTCAGCTCCTTTCCTGGAAACAACCTGTGCCCACACGATAATGGAAGAGTCCTATAGTCTGTAATTACATTTACTGTATAATCTCAATGTACAGATGCAGTACAACCGTTTAAACAAAGAAAACAGCTCAATAAAATGTTGGTTTTAGGCAATTTTTCCCCTCTTTAAATAAAATTTTCCCATATCTTTGTTTAGTCACTGTTGCATACAGTATGTCAGTGCATGTGTTAAGATTAATGGAGATTAAGAAGACAGATTAATGTGATGATAGAAAGCACTGTCAACACACAGCCATGATGGTAACAATAATGATAATAATAATAATGAAAGTGAGTGTGGATCAGAGGCATTAGATTACATGTGTTATGGTCCTGTACCTGCACATGATTATACTGACCTCTACTGTTGGACTATGGCTCCTACAACTGCACAATGTTTTAAAATTGTCATAAGAAGCATTAATGAATCATTAGCGAATGAAAAAGATGCTACGACGAGCTACGAGCCCATGACTCTTGTCGTTATTGGCGGTATTTTGATTAAATAAATTGACTTAAACTCAATGTAAAGCAGTTGATTTCGACTTGCTTTTACTTTGAAATTCAGTTTAGACTCTTGATTTAACAGTTAAAATACTATTTTATATAATATAAGACAATACTGTAGTGTTACCTCATATAATAAATGATAAAAATAAGGGTTTTATTCCACCCTTTGTATGTTTAAGCTGAATTTGAAAGTGTGGATAATCTTCAGTCGGCATCAAAACTCAAAAGATGGTTAGTTTGTCCATTGTGGGCTACTGTAGAAACTTTGTTTTCCAAAATACATATATATATATATATATATATATATATATTAAATTCACATGAAAGGCTCATTCGAATAATCCCACACTTATTTTATCTTGAATTCCTGCTAAATTAAAAAAATTATTTCACCTATATTTTACCCACTAGACCTTTGATTTGTGTTGATTTTTTAAATTCGAATCTGACCTTTCTTTGTGTAATAAGTTGTGTCCCCGTGTGTGTGTGTGGGTGTGTGTCTCTCTACAACACTTGTGCTTAATCATTACAACACACTGCCTAATTAATGGAGCGTTCAGCATTCCTGGCTTTTATACCGGACCACAAAGGCATCCCTTTCTGTGTCTGCAGCTATAAATCAGAGCCAGCAGTCAGTCAGTGACACACACGCACACGCACGCACGCACACACACACACACACACACACACACACACACAATGTGAGCGTGATGTTTCTGCAGCATCTCCAGCAGCACACATTTCTGACCTCTCCGGTGAATTTGCTATTTTTAGTAAATTAGCACTAACTGCGAAATCGTGAAAGCGTGAAAAGAGGTTAACTGTTAACCAGGAGCAGTTTACTCATCAAACAGAACCAGAGAAGCCGTTTGCGCCGCGTTTACTCTGATTTGTTTTTGTTTTTGAGACACGTCGGACTCGCTGAATTCCGTTAATCTGTGTTTTGTGAAGCTGTATTTAATTAGATTTCCAGATTAGTGGTGCACCTGCAGTTTAAGCCTCAGAATCATGCACATTCATGGACTCCTCACTTTGGGCCAAATTATGTCAACTCACCGAAAAGCAGAACAGGAAGCTGGTTCAAAAAGAGTGGATCAGGAAAGCTAGAAGAAATGTGATTTTAATTTATAAGTGATACAGAGTGTAAATCAGACTTACTGTCATCTCCATCGCCTAAAATCCTGTTGGCAGCTCAACCACCTGTTCACTATAATAAAAGATATAGTCAAAATGATTGAATTACAGAAGAGGATTATAGCCTCAAGCAGCCAGAATTCTGAGGAAAAAAGTCAGATTAGACTCTTTATTGTTGTTGTAAACATGGGATAATTTTGATTTAAGGTGCATACATTCATTCATCCTTCATACAAGAACATTAAATAATAATTTAAAAAAAGTACTAAAACATAATAATTTAAGCATTAGACATAATAATAAATGGGGTATTTACAGACTTCTGAGATTAAAAAGTTTGAATTCTAAGAAAAACTGTTTGAATTCTGAGATTAAAATCTGAATTCTCAGATTAAAAGGTCTGAAATCTGAGATTAAAAAAATCTGAATTCTGAGAATAAAAGGTCTGAATTTTGATGGTAAAGTTTGAATTCTGAGATTAAAAAGTCTGAATTCTCAGATTAACACATCTGAATTCTCAGATTAAAAAGTCTGAATTCTGACTGTAAAAATGTCTGAATGAATGAATGTATGAAAAGTCAGAATCCTGCGATTAAAATCAGAAATCAGACTTTAACCTTACAATTCAGATTTTTGTTGGCCCTAATCCTCTTCCGTAATAAATCAATGAATATTTAGAATTTTCAGAGCAAAGTTATTTAGTTAGTTGTAGGTTTTAGAAATGAGGCCTTTGGAGATTTTATTAAGAATAAATGATTAATTAAATTATGAGTGTGGCAGGATTGTTGGATAGTGAGGAGCAGCAGATGTGAGGGAGGAGGAGGAGGATGAAGATGAGTGCGGGTGTCTGGTGACAGAGAGCTGTCGTTTCCATCAGCCTCATTAGTTCATTATATTGTCAGAGATCCCATTAGTGTTTTCACAGTTCACCGAACTCCTTCCCTTTGTATCAACATCCAGCGTGTGTGTGCGTACGTGCTGCGTCTATTTGAACGTCTTATTTACGAGCTTCTGTTTTTAACTGTGATGGTTTTATTATCCTCCCTCCGGCTCTGTTCTGAGGTGTGTTTGCCTGTTTGTTTGTTAGGTTTTGTTTTCTCTCAGAAGTCTTACTCAAAAAACTACTGCACGTTTCCAAGAAATGTTGTGGTGAACGTCATGAATGGGTGGAGTGACTGAGGAAGAGGCCATTACATTGTGGAGACGATAAACGGATTTTTTTTCCCCACCTTTCTTTGTCTTAACGTGGCAAATAAGGTGTTAGCCTTGGTGCAGGAGCAGCCTTGTTTTTTCTGCTCTCTGATTGTGTGTCTGTGTGATTGTAGTTAAGTGACTCTGGAAAGGAAGCACATGCGTCTGTTTTGCACAGTTTTTCACCTTGCACTTAAGCAGTGACTGAAAGTAGTAAATATTCAATGAATTCACAGATTAAAAAGTCTGAAATTAGAAAATCTGAATTCTGACATTGTAAAAGCCTGAATTCTGAGAATAGAAGGTCTGAATTCTGAGAATAAAAGGTCTGAATTCTGATAGTAAAGTCGGTATTCTGAGATTTAAAAGTGTGAATTCTGAGATTTAAAAGTCTAAAAGCAGTGACTGAAAGTAGTAAATATTCACTGAATTCACAGATTAAAAAGTCTGATTGTGTCTGTGTGATTGTAGTTTAGTGACTCTGGAAAGGAAACACATCCGTCTGTTTTGCAGTTTTTCACCTTGTGTGTACGTAAACATAAAAGCAGTGAGTTTAAATAGTAAAGTGAAGTAGTAAACATTCAATTTATTCATTTACATGTAAAGGTTAATTGTCTATAAAATCACATCAAATCCACTCAAAATGAATGCTAATGACCTTAAATCATGTTGGCAAATCAACCACTTTACACAATTAACAATATTCACTACAGAACTGATGAATTAATTCATATTTTTCATGGAGAACACGGCTATTCAGTCTAATGTTTAACCTCATCTGAATAAATCAGTCCCAGTATTGTAATACAGTTTAGTATAGTATTAAAATAAAATGCAAAATGCACCTATAATGTCTATTAAATGTCATCAATTCATGCAGTAAAATTGAAAATAGCTTAATTAACTTCAGTGCATCTGCTAACACACACAGAAATATCCTTTATCATTAAAGTGAATGATTTAAAGCAGCTTTTCATCTTTAAATTTGAAATTCAAGTTCATTCATAAGACTTCACAAACTTTGTATATACAATATGTGCATATTATATAGTGAGAAATAAAAGTAAGAGAGTAAATTGAGACAGCTTCTTCTTTCTCGTGTATGTGTAGAAACAAACCACTAGGGGGCACTGTAGCCCCACATTACAAGTCTGTGATTCCAGGGCGAATAAAGTGTGCATGTACAGTAATAAAGAGAATTCAGTGTTCGTGTTCCACTCAAAACATCTGTGAAGGAAGTGAAACAAACACAAGTTCAAAACATTGCTTTCTTTTTCTTTTCTTTTTTTAAAATACTGTGACATAACAGACATGACACGCCCCCTTATACATCTTTTTTTTGTATGTTTGTTGAGCATATAAGATCATCAATTTGGTCATATTTGATATTCACTTATTGTACGTTATTAATCAGCACTTTGTCATAAACTGCTTTTTTTTTTTTTTTACAAACCCAGACATGCAATTAAAAGACACAAAAGAACAAGACATTAGAACGTAATTTAAGTTTTAATAGCTAAGCATGTAATAAATAAACAAATAGGTACAAAAAGCAAAATAATCATAGTGAAAATTTGCAAACCTAATAGCAAGGATGCCACGTTCTCACAAATTGGTGAAATTAAAGATGTGTTTTTTAAAATTGTGTATTTTTTAAAAGATTTTTGACTATTTTACACCTTTTTTTCTATATAAATAGAGAGTGGGAATGGGAGAAAGACAGGAAATGCGGCAAGAGAGCAATCTTATGGCCATGTTTAGACCCAAATCAGATTTGTAAGCATATCCGATCAGAATCTGATCTTCCCGACTAACTGTTCTCATCCGATCTGTTCGTATGTCATGTCATATTGACATGGTCTAGTCACGTCTTCCACGTGGATTTCTATAGTTACAAGTCGTCCGAACAAAATGGACATAAATCTGTGTCACATCGTAAAAATTTCTGTGGATTTTTAAACGTTTTAAATCGTCTGACACTGTGTCGATCGTTGTAACTTCGTTCTCTCCGGCTCTACGTCATTCTTGTTGCGCGGCAAGAGCTGCAGAAGACACTTTGAGATCCGACCTGATTGACCGACACGTTCAGATTGAAATGGGTCTCTAAAATCTGATCGGTGGTTTGAATCAGCATTGGAAAAATCAGATCTCGTTGTGTATTTTAGCTGTTCCGACTTGCCAAAACAAATCAAGCTAGATCTCTCACTGTGTCCCTTTAAATTACTTCATCAGTGGCTACACTTTAAGCACTATCTGGATAATCTGTAGTATCTGAGCTTGTTGCCGGTGACCTGTATCTCACACTCGGTCATGCGAGTATAAGTCATACCGTGGTCAACGAGCTTTTAGTCTGTCGAGGAGCAACAAATCACGAGAAGAAGAAAATAAAATCACAAACTCGTCCGGACTCTTCTCTCACACTCCTCCTCCTCCTCCTCCTCGTTTGTCGGGAGTGTGGGATTCATTTGCAAAGTGAAACTCAAGCAAACCATTAAACGGCTTTTAACAAAATCACTTTATTTGATTGCGTCCCCGTGGACGGCTTGTTTGTCTGTGTTTGTGTGTGTGTGTGTGTGTGTGTGTGGAGCAAATAAATCAGATCTTGTTGGTTAAATAAGACGATTTTTGTAACCAGATTTAATGAGAAATTCCTATTTCTGTCGTGCGTTTGCCGGAGACTTGAGTGCATGAAGCAAAGTGGACAGATGTGACTTTGCCGGACCAGAGATGAGGAGCTGCTGTGTTTGACTGCCTCTCCGAAAAAAAAATGTCAACCCGCACCAATCTTTGTCCACCAAAGGCAGGAATCTGGCATTCAGTTTTTTTAACAATTACGGAGACTCTTGTTTGGTTGTATTTTTTATTAAATCCACGGATGGGATTTTTAATTTGCTCATCTAATCGAGTTCTCCAGCTGTACGTGACCTCTTCAGCCTGGTGGAACCAAACATCCAGGAAACGTCCACACGCAGCATTCTTACTCAGGACATTCATAGACGGAATGTATTCCCAAGCCTCTTACCCTAACCTTAACCATCGTAACTAAATACTGAACCCTTAACCTAAACTTCATTCTAACGCCAACCCCAAAACCTGGTCTTAACCCCCCAAAAAGCTCCAAAAGTCTAAGTTTCATAGGTTTTTTGGGGAGTCTTAACAATAGACAATAATTCCCCTTCCCTTTTTAATAAATTACCCTAACTCTTACCATGCCTTACCCAAACGTTTACCCTAAACTTGACCAAACCCAATTCTAACCAGAACCCTTGTCTTTACCTTTTAATTATTGTGTCTTTTATTTATTCTTCTGTACAGCACTTGGTACAAGTGTGGTTGTTTTAAAGTGCGTTACAAAGAAAGTTGGATTGGATTGGATTGGATAACCCCAAAACCAGGTCTTAAACCTCCAAAAAGCACATTAAAGTTGTGAGATCCAGGCAAGGCGTCCTCACTCCTGTTGTATGTGACACATCGTACATAATGCATTTTCCTAACCCCTTACCCTAACCCTTAACACCTCAATTAATAACCCTTAACCTTAACCCAACAACCAAGTCTTAACCCTCTAAAAAGCACTTTAAATTTGTGAGGATTGGTACATTCTTTGGTCCTCGCAAAGATGTAAAAACACACAAACGCACACACACACACGTCTAGGATAATCCCCTCTCCCTCCTGTTATTACTTTCTTTGCCGTTTTTCTCTGTAATCAAACCAAAGTAGTTCCTTTTCAGAATGACTTCTCGCTGCTGCTGCTTCTACTGCACTCGTGTTTCTGAATGACACGGTTAATAATAGGATATAGATAAACTGTTAGACCTTTTTGGAAATTCACAGCATCCAGAAGTATAGAGTTTATCAAAAAATAAAACTTATACAGTATAACAAAAATAGTGTAGTGAACAAAAAATGTAAAATAAACACTATGTACAATTACAAACACTTGCAGAAAATACCGTTTAAAAGCAACAGCTTTAGAGTCTCTACGAACCGTGGACGCTCGAGATGGACAGGAATGTTTGATCTCACTTGTTTAGAAAAAGTCGATCAGTGCACGTGGATCCAAAACAGACAAATATGAATGAAAATGAATCATTTTTCTACCGCAATGACTGTAATTTGTGATGCTTATCATGACAAGGTGGCAGCAGCATCAATCGTTTGGTTTGTGGACGATCTTGAATGCATCTCTTAGCTCAGCATACTGTGAACCCTGCATTATTTTCATTAGCTCTCATACACCAGAGGGTAGAATATCCAAATGTTTGATTTTGTTTATTTTCAAATAAGATATATTCACTGAGGATGTTATTGATCAGATTCTCCCTTTTTGAGACTGCTACTGCTGCTAGTGGTGGAAAGCCTTTTATATTTGTTATCCTGTTATGATAAGAAAACGTGCCACGGTAATGAGATAATTAATCCATGGATCTAGAGATAACATCATTGAATAATAAATGAATGACCATGGTCTTAAAAATCCTTAATTCTAATATTTTTACTCACTTTCCCCATTCTTTAGTGAATAGATATGATTCACCTCCAGTGTTGCTGTGTTTATATATTCGTTATATTCTTGTTTTCTTTTATAACAAAGTACATTTATAGATTGGACCGAATACAAAAACCTGCACACGCGACAACAGTGAGGTATGAAAGTCTCTTCAGAGCTTGTGCTGGAGCTGTCGATTGCTTGCTTCACTTGATTATCCTCTGCAAATAGTCACTTTTCCCATCTTCACCTTCAATAATAACTGGGTAAATTCCATCTGTGAGTAAAGATGATTAGATTTAATTAAAAATGTCACACTTTTTATTTTTATTTTCATCCATTTCATATTCTGAAAATGTACAAAAAAAAGATGCTCCAAGATTTACCTGAAATAGTTTTTTCTGAGCGTCTCACTTACAATTCTACAATGCGCATTGTAATTTCTCACCATCATCTGTTTGCCGACTGATGATTAACTCTGACTCTCGCCCACCTATCGTTACTCTGCAACGATTGTAGTTAATTAATTGTGATAATATTTATTAAAAACAATTAGGGTGGTTTAAATTAAGGGCTTTTAACACCTGCTGAGTAAATAACAAGGTAAATTAGTACAAAGGTAAAGTTGTAGTCTGACTATGCGATTTAATTGGACTACTGTCGACACTACAGCTATCTTGGGCATCATCTCCTCCATCAAACTTCTCAATATTTCATTCTTCAAATCAGTTCTTTCTTGCGTTAGTCCAAAAATAAACTGGTTTTTGTACCAGGGGCTGGATCTGTGGAGCTTAACACAGACAGCGAGGCCACTTTGAGCCAATTTTGACTGGAAATTGACCCCCCAACCACCAACTATATTATCGAGTAATATCTGGGCATGTTAGTCTGACAATTTCACAATAATCGGATTTGTTTCTGAGCGTAAGTCTGCAGGGAAATGCGAGCTAAGCCACTGTCATCAAACTAAAACGTAAACATCATCAAAAAAAAAAAGGCACTTTAAGCAAACGTCAGCAGAACAGAAGTAAAGACTTAGCCCACACACATCATCCCCGTATCTTCAACTCTGACTCCACTTATGACCCTCTGAGTCTTTCCACGCTCGGTGTCAGGAAAAAAACAAATATTTCCCACCATATTGGGCATGTTTTCACACTCTGTGTTACCTCATGTGCCAGGTTGCCACAATATAGAGCAACAACTTCCCACTCTCACTTCTACAAAGCTGCCAGCATGTGATGCCTGTCTTGGCCCTCGGCCTTCAGAGGTCAGCGTGAACCCTGACCCTGCCAGCCTGGAGGTCAGGCAGTTTTGATTCCTTGTTTTGATGCTGGCAGATGCAAAAACAGCGAGCAGAGCCATGCATTTGTTTGTGTCAATTTTTAACCCGCTCTTTGTTTATTGTTTTGCACAATTCGTTTTTCCGATTACGCGACACGATGCTGCACATCTGTGTCGTCGATTTGCTGGAGTTTCTGGCCGCCGCGGTAGCTTATGCAACAGCTAATAAATAAACGGATGTGGCCATCGGCGAACCAGAGGGCAGCTTGTTGGGGGGTTACTAGTTTTGAAGGGGACATAACCTTCTGTTCCTCTTACTGATGGACCCATCTCTACCAGGACACGGGGGACTTCTCCTTTCTCTGTGCCAGCTGTTTCCGCACTAACACACTTTATTAAAAATGTTTTTTTTACACAAAAGAAAAATCCTCTGTCATGCACAGCATCGCAGAGTTTATTGAAGTCCATCAACATTGGGTCAGATGTTTAACGGCCAGTTCCCAAAAATGATGGAGAGGGAGTGGACCAACCAAGACGTGAGGGTGGCCATGCAGAACTTTTTTAGAATTTGGATTGTAAAAGTGGGCATTCTAGAATTTTCTATTCTTGTATTTACCTTTTTAAAGGAGAGAGAATAAGTTTAAATGGCAAAGAATACAACATTTTAGTGCGTTTAGTGTTCTCATGGCTCTTTAAAATCCTTGAAGGTTTTGGAGACCCCTCCCAAATAGACATGGGTTAAGTCGATATTTAGGTTAAATGTCTCCCTTGTTTGTTACGACGCCACCTACTGTTTCACGCCCTGCGTTGCTTGATGTACGTAGACTAAGCCTACGCAGGACAATCGACGAGTTGTTATTACTAGCGGCGTCATGGACACTGTCCACTGTTGCCGTTGACGTGAGATTCCACACAGAACAACAAGCGAGTAAAGTTCTACAAGAGAGCGCAAATGACGACTTGATCCCTGGGAAATAAAAATTCCTAAAGATCTCTGTCTCACCAAAGAAAATTGTAAAAAGACCGACTTTGTCCAAGATCCCAAGGACAATCACTTCAGCTCTGCAGAGCGTGCAGCTTATCGTCTATTTCACTCTAATTGTGAACGTATTTTTACAAAATTGACATAACATGCTATTGATAAAGACCTGAAACAACAGATTGAGGCCATAAATACAGGAAAATATTGACTGATGCTCTTTTTTCTTGCCCTACTTTCAGATCGAGCAAGTTGGCTAACTGCTACTTTGGTACTTTTTCCTCCTTCTTCTTTCCGTGTCCTCCTTCAGACGTCATCACAGAGGCTCACCTGCCTCCATCTTGTGTCCTCTCTCGTGTGTCCTCTTCTGTTGTGTCCTCCTTCACAACAACATCCACGAACCCCCTTTACACGTGACCAGCAAACCATTTCAACCTTGCCGGTTCTTACTTATTTCCAAACATGAGCTGTCCTTCAAAATATAATTGAAACTATCATTTCTAATCCCGTCCATTTTCGTCTCTCTCAACGAAAATCTCAGCATCCTCAGCTCTCAGTTCTACTTCCTAAGCCTTACAATTTCAAACCAGAAGTCCTTGAGCAATCATTATTGTTGAGGTTAAAGCAAAAATAAAATATTTTAGTTAAAGTTATTCTCATTTTTAGGCAAAAAATACAATGGCCAGCAGGAAACCACTGCCAGGTGACCACTTTCAAAAGTGTTCTCTTTCAGGTCTGACTCAGAGAAAGGTGTTTGAATTGATTCGTGTGTCTCACCGCAGCTGCTCTGATAACTCCTCGTTTCCTTGGATCTTGACGGCAGCGGTAACTATGGAGCAAAAATCAGCTTGGTAGTTTTTGTTTAACCACCTCCTCCTCCTCCTCCTTTTCCTTCTTCTCCACCTCCACTTCATCCTTTGCTTCCTTCCGTTGCTGGAGATTTATGATGTCTTTGGCCACTACAAGTCTTTGTCCCTAGAACGTACTCGTATATCATTTTGAGTTATTTACCGGAATGAATGATTGTGTTGTTCAATCCGGACAAGAGTTTATGTCCAAAGTTTTGACCAGGAAGTTTAAAATGAAGTTTCTTCTCAGGATTTCATATACATATATGTATTTTTACCGAGCAGGTAAATGGAGTCAGGTTTGTTCTTGGCAAATAACAGGCGCTGATGGCTCCTCTAAACCACATGCAGAGACCATCGAGGTGTGATCTGAGAAGAGATAATGCACCTCGGGTACAAGAAATAATAATTTCTACTCGCATAAACGTAGTAGAAGATTGAAATGACTGGTGCCAAATCTGAGTAATGTTCATTAGTTATGTGCCATCATGACAACTGAAGGTTAAAAGCTCAATTTTCGCGGCAAATTGCTCCTCCAGGTCCCCAAATGACGCCGGAGAAGGGGGCGAAGCACCTGCCACGACTGTGGGCACAATTTGCACCTTGCAGCCTGCGGTGCACTTATGTAGGGGTTTGGTCAGAATGTAAAGACTGTAGTCCATTACCTGGTAACGTCAAATGAGCCCCGCGAGGCGCTGACACACGCCGCGCGGGCCACAAAATGTAATCATGGAAATTGGATGTTGAGAGGTGAGAAATGAGCGCGTCGTAATTCTGAATGATTATCTCGGCAGGTGTGACGCCGGGCTGCGAGTGGGAAAAGCTTTTCTCCCCCGTCGCTCCCACACCACCCTGCTTCTGCTTCTTCTTCTTCGTAGAAGAAAATTGTCAGAGCCAAAATGCACTTTTAGACCCTGTGAGTCCTCAGAGAGCAGGTGAACTGAACCCGGAGAAAGTATTCCAGCCACTGAACTTTCTTTATTTTGTTTATTAACTTCTGCAGACAAAGTGATATCGCGTGAGGAACCCAGTAGAGAAACTGTACGTAACAGTATCAGTCACGATCGTGACGGCATAAATATTGGGTTTTTCTATTACAATTTGTTATTTTTAACCCATCCTTTTCACATACCAGTATCTATTACGTTAAGGTGGCAGCAGAAGCAAGCCTGTATTTAGTGGACTGCATTTGTGTGAAATTTACGAGGTTTCTTGAATGCAT
The DNA here is from genome assembly GCF_963457635.1 of Microchirus variegatus. Taxonomy (NCBI): domain Eukaryota; kingdom Metazoa; phylum Chordata; class Actinopteri; order Pleuronectiformes; family Soleidae; genus Microchirus; species Microchirus variegatus. Next base: position 23,500,976 of record NC_139813.1, read on the forward strand.
TAATTTGACGTCTTGTCTCGTAGGTTTGCCTGGAGAATAATGCTTATTTTTTTTTAGCTCTGCTAGCATGTTTGCTTGAAATCCACATCCCTGCTATATGAATGATGGTTTACAAATGCGTCATAATGCACTTGGTGCCATTTGTTACATTGATATTCTTGGAGGTGATGGAGAAGCTGAGGTTAGCTGGATATAAAACCCTCCCCGCCTCTACAGTGGACTTGAATAAATTGCCTTTGCGCAATTTACCCAAAACAATGGAGTATCCGTGACGCTGTTTGTTGTTTCCGCAGGTATTTGTAGCCCCGCCCGCTCGTAGCCCTTGGACGCACAGTCATTAGCCGTTTCCTCTCAGGAGTCTTTGCTAATGAGAATGAAGAGGTCAGACTTCCTCTCTTCTGCTCAGTGAGCGGCCGTCGTTTACCTCTACTAACAGTAGTTAGGATTTAGCCATGGTAGCTCAGTGGTAGGGTGAGGTTGTAGGTTCAATTCCTGGCTCTGCTAGTCTCCTTGGGTGTCCTTGAGCAAGGCACTTAACCCTGTGGCAAAATTGTAGTGTATTGTAACCGGAGTGCAGACTGCAGGGATATTTTAACAGCCAAAATGGCATTGTTTTGTTTCTGGGGTTCGTTTCTGTTGCATGACGTCAGCTAAAAGGACTCTGTAAAGGCTGCACACCCACAATCACAATCACAATCACATGTTGGAGACACAGTGTGTTGTGTTTTTTGTGGCTCCCTTTTGACAAGAGTCAACATTTAAAAGAAAAAAAGGTGTTGAGTAACTGGCTGAGCTTTTCTCCAGATGGCTTCATTCTCCATATTTTCACTCTAAGATCAGCCATAAAAAAAAATAAAAAAGTTGTTGGATATAACGTGTGTGTGTGTGTGTGTGTGTGAATTAGCTGATTTGTCTAACATGACGTTGAACAGTGATAATGCACATCCACTGAGAAGGTGTGGTTTATTCTGAGGATTTTTCCCCTGAGCAGATTCAAGTTCACGGAGCAAGAGTAAACGGGAACTAGGATGACGTCCTTCATAATAAAAGCTCATCAAAGTTTGCCACAGGCCAAGAGAAACAGACAGATTGTGACCTCTATTAAAAACGAAATTATTTTTAAATGTATTTGAAAAATTGTATTCAAGGATAAACCCAGCACTTGACCCAGATTTTATACTTTACCAGCAGGGAAATATCCTATTATTTTCTTAAGCATGTTGGCAGGAAACTGCATCTTTAAGTTGCTGCAAATGATGATTATAATCAATAAATGTGTCGTTCTACACTAAATGTCAGGAGAATGTTGAATGTGTTTGCCTCGAATGTCTTGCTTATTACTCTGGTACCCCAAAGGAAGTGTGCCAAATAAATGGAACAGTTGGGGGACGGTAATTTTGGTACTATTCATAATGGAAATGCAAAAAAAATATGTACTGTACCAAACCGAACCATTCCACCCAGGTAGCCCGTAAACGGTACCAATGGTGCTTTTCCACGACACAGTTCCAGCACGGCTCGACTACTGAAAAAGTGAAAGCATTTGTATTTAAATTTATATTTGTAAGTATTTGTTTGATATTTATTTGTTTTTTGCCAAATATGAATTGAAAGTTTTTTGCTTCCATGCAACAAAAAGTTCTCACATTTAGTTTAGTACAAGTGTATTCGTATTTGTGACAGAGTAGAATAAGTAGAATACCTTTAGTGTAGTAGGTGTGTGAATGATCAGTAAACAGTTTTATTGGCAGTAACACAGAGGGCCCCAAAATCTAATGTTGCTTAGGGCCCCATGGAGGCTTGGGCCGGCCCTGTTGTACTGTGATTATTGAAATGATAACCAAATGAAGTATGAGCAGTCAAAATGAGTGCTATGGTAGTTCTGGTAGGTACGTAATTCCTGGTAGTTTGAGTGCTAAAACTATATTGATAACAGCAATTGCAATATTTTATACACAAAACTTAAACGTAACTTTTTCACTTTTTTTTTGAAAAAGTAACTTTTTCACTTTATTTTAAAAAAAGTAACTTTTTCACTTTTTTTTTTGAAAAAGTAACTTTTTTTTCCCCAAATTACAAAATATTTTTTTAAGACTGAGTAAAATGTTTTTTCATTATTGGGTATTATTTTTAAAGGCTTTTATTTTGAAGGATTGCGTGCACCTCACTGGCTCTGACTTGACATCATTTCCCTAAACGCAGCTGGTCGTTTGGCTCCGGGCGGAACGTAACCGCCGCGTCTTATATCAGCGCCACCAGAGAGTCGCTGAAGTTACTCGGCGCTCGACCTTCCCGGTGGACCACCGCGCTCCTCGCCGCTCCGCTCCCCACGACGCGTGACGCCACACCGGGCAACTTTGTCCCCTGCTGCCGCTGCTGCTGTCTCTGGTAAGACTCATTAGTCATTAGACTGTGTGTGTGTCTGTGTGTCCTCCTCTCAGCGTGTTTACCAACACAACATGTTCGTGTTTAAAGCCGCTGTAGGCGACGTGCAGGAGCGCAGGTTCCAACTGTCCCGCTCACTCAGGCTCTGCAGGGCAACAATGATTTAGAGCAACAAGTGGACATTTAGAAGAAGAGGAGAAAAAGAGGAGAAAAAGAGGCCTGTTGCAAGTGAAGTGCGTGTGTGTCAGGATTCAGATCAGCTACAGGGTTTTATTTTAGTGTCCAGGCTGTTTGGCAGGTGACAGATTCATTACCCAACATCTGAGACTTGCATGCAAAATAATATAAAGGAGTCAAATGTGGGGTCAAAAGTGATCGTCTTTAGATTTATGCAGGATTTAAAAGCTTTTTTGCAACTGCTTGACTCAGATTATCTGTTAATGTGACTTTTGCATGATTTAAACGCCTCTAAAGATCAGCTTGAATTGAAGGTATCTGCAAAAACACCAGAAGACATGAAATACAACTGATATGAGCATATGAAGTAGGAAAATGTGTAATTTAAAATGACAATTCCAAGATTTCTACATGATTTAAAAGACTTAAGATTAGTTTGACTTGAATCTATCTGCAAAAACACCAGGAGACATGAAATATAACTGATATGAGCTCATGAAGGAGGCAAATGTGATATTTTAAATTGATAATTCCTAGATTTCTACAAGATTCAAAAGCCTTTTCACAACTGTTCGTTCAATATATCTGTAAATGAGCATATAAAGCAGACAAATGTGACTTTAAAAAGGATAAATCCAAGATTTCTACATGATTTTTAAAGACGAAAGATTAGTTTGACTTGAATCTATCTGCAAAAACACCAGGAGACATGAAATAAAGCTGAAATGGGCACATGGAAGTGGTAAATGTGTCATTTTAAATTGATAATTCAAAGATCTCGTCATGATTTAAAAGCCTTTAAAGGTCAGTTTGAGTTAAATTTATCTCCAAAATGTCCGGGAGACGTGGGATAAAACTGAAATGAGCTCATAAAGTAGAGCAAATGTGACTTTTAAAATGATAAATCCAAGATTTCTACGTGATTTAGAAGCATTTGAAGATGAGCTGGAATTGAATTTATCTGCAAAAACATCCAGGAGACATGGATTTAAACTTGGAACAGGAAAATGTGTCATACTAAATTGATAATTCTAACATTTCTGCATGATTTAAAAGCCTTTTCACAACTGCCTGGAGTAAATATATCTGCAAAAACACCAGGGGGACATGGAATTAAACTTAAATGAGGATATTGTGGCAATTTCCAATGCATAATTCTGAGATTTCTGCAAGTTTTAAAGCATTTTTATGATGAGCTTGAATTAAATATATCTGCAAAAACACCTGGGCGACGTGGAATAATAGTGAAAATGGCACATTTAAATGGATAATTCCTAGATTTCTACAGCTTTTATTAGTCTCACACATGCATTGTATCTGCTTAAACACAACATGTGGACCATACATTATAGGGCTGAACATTTAAAGTTGTGTTTTCAAATCTAAACTGTAATGTAATGAGCCGATCGATGCAATTATTGATTGTTCTTCCACCGAGTCATCGAGCTCTACTTTTCCTCTCCGTTATAATTCCATGTGTGTGTCTGTGTGTGTGTCTTTTAATGTGGTTTTTGAGACTGGGGCGTCCTGATGTGAACATTAGCCCACTTCAAAAAGCACTTATCGCTGTGTAAACATGGGGCCGACCAGGCTGCTATCAGCCAGCTGCTGGAACACAGACGAGCCCCGGCTTCATTCGGTCATCCTCCCTGACTGAACGCTGCGTCCTCTGCAGCCACTGACTCACTTACACTGAACTCCTCACAGCTAAAGTCTCCGGAAAGTGGAAAACAACAACACAAAGATGGTTTAAAATGCTGTTTTTTGACTGATACATCCTCCTGCAGATCTAATCTGAAGAGAGCATCTGCTGCCTCCTCCTCAGATTAGATCACGGTGTCTTACCTGCCTTTGTCAGGTGGTGGAGGTGGATTTACAACTCCAATTGATCCATATTGGATTTTCATTGATATTCAGACAGGAGTGCGGCTAATGGACGTTGTGCTGCTTTTATGTTGGTCTTTTGCAGTTGTAACTGGCAGTAATGTACTAATAATTCATATATATAGTGGCTGGCGATGGAAAGACGATACTGATATCACAAACTCGAGTACAGTCTGATACAGTCATTTTAGACCATTTATGAAGCTGTTAACAACACTTTTTTTTTTATGCCGAGTCATTTCAAAGCCACAACTCTCCAACTGTGTCACAAGTCTTGTAATGATAAACAGTCCAAACATGACTCGGCTAAAATGTTTTGCTGACTTTTATATACATTTTTACAGTCGTCAGTCAGTGCGACATGTAGGATTTTTGGATTGGATTGGATTTTAAGTTTTTTCTGTCCGATTATCCAATCCATTGATTTTGACCAGTATCGGACACAGATACCGATACAGATTCCCGTCCCTAATATTGGCCTTTAAGTCACTTGAACGTGGAAAAATTAAAATTTTGTGACCTCAACCCTTTAAACCAGAGAGTCCCCCGGCTGGGGGAACAATTCAATGATGTTGCACGTCTAATTAGCACTATATAAACAACAACAACAACAAAATAAAAGACTGCACTTTATTCAGAACGCACACAAAAACATGCAATCTTTGAATCTGTGCGTCTAAACATTTACTATGCATAAACTAAGGGTGTGCGTTCATTCACACCAGTTCCTGTTTAAATAAATCCTAGTCCATTTGCTCGGAAAGTCCGGTCCGTTTTTTGGGGGAGGCTTGAACATGCAACCAAACTCTGATTGAGGTGCACCAAAGAAGTGAAATCTGGCTTCAAAAAAAACAAAACAAAAAGTAGGTCTCGATTCGCTTCGACTGAACCAAATGCAGGAAGTAGACTATAATGCAGGGCATTGTGGGTAAACGCAAGCAAGAACGGCTGAGGCCATTTGATGCAGATCCACGTTTTGCTCTTCAACATAAGTTATCCTGCATTAACCAACAGATGAGCGAGTTTTCTTTGTTTGAGTAATGTTTTGTTTCGAGTAATTCTCGATGCAGCGCCGCCTCTGGCGAGGAGGGGAACAACCCCCCCCAATTGTACCCAGTCTAGCAGAGCCTATTAGGACCTAATATTTCCACATGTTAATGAATCTCTTCATAAAGTGTTCCCTTTCCTGTGTTTGCAGAGATAGATTCATTTCATGATGGGTTTGCCATTTTCAAACAGCGACCTAAAAAAAATAAAATAGTCTGTATATGTGCTGATGATACAGATTGTTTGCTTAAAGTCTTCAGGCAAGAACAATATTGTGAAAGTTTCCTGTGGTCCAGACGAGAGACTTTGGTTGCGATAGTAAAAAGATTTATCAGCCAGAGTCCAAGTCCATGTTCTGGCCCGTGAACGATTCCCCCAGGCTGACATTGTAATTTTCCCTCCAGGAGGATAAACTGCTTTTCCAAATCCATCTTTCTTTTCTCTCTGCCGTCACGACGCCAATTCAAATCACTTTTATCTTTACTTTTTGTGGTCGTTCCTTTGATCTCGATGCCGTCGCGTTGCCCACGATGCACAGTTCAATGCCAGTGAATGACATAAGTGAGAGACTGGTTTCAAGGATCAGCATTTCAGACATTTTCCTTATTTGTTTTTTTTTGTATTTGTCATTGGTTCAAAAGCAAGTTTTTTAACTTAATAAGCCGAAGTAAATCTAGAGCACAACGTCGTCTTTTGAACAAATTGCATTTTGTTTTTTTTGCCGAAGGACAGAACAATTCAATGGGATGTTTCACATTCTTTGGCGCTGACCAGCACCGCCGTCTCTGCTCGCACTCCCTTACTCTATATAGAAAGGTACAGCTTCTTCTCTTCTGCGCCCGTGGTTTCACATCCGTTTCCGTCTGTTTTTTTTTTTTTTGCTTTAGGGAGGCAGTCAGTCAGATTTTGAGGATGGGAACGAGACACGGCCTTGAGCTTTTGTGGAACAGGCATGCACTTCTGGCTAGAGGCCGACGGAACGCTCGCTTTAGATTTGGCTTTATTTAGCTTTGTTTACAGTGTTGATGATTAGAGGAAGGGCATTTTTGTGTGAACGTGACATGTTATCTACGCCGTTGTAGTCGGAGTCGTATAAATAACGCCAAAGACGAACCGTCGCTATGGATGTAGCTTTACAAAAACAGAATTTTGTGAAAGTAGCAACTGATTTGCAGCATTTTTGCCTTTAATTGGAAAATACACCCAACATATAATTACTTCATTTTATGATACACAATAAGTTAAATATCACTATGGTGTTTATAATACTAGTAGCAGAATAGCACAGTCACTACTTCAGACCATATTTGGATAAAATTAACAAATGCAGCCTCTGTATTAGTAAACTGAACCCAGTAAAGAAATGACTCGGAATTGTATTCTCTTGAATGGCCACCAGGGGGCAACTCTGTAAGTCTAAGATAATATTAGCCAAATTTTAAATTCTTATTTGACTTATTAACTCTGAAGATGTTTTTTTTAATGGTGTAAATCACTAGTTTCAGGTCTTCTTTAATATAGCGTGACCTCCATTTTGTAAAGAATCATCACATTTAGAGTCTAACATCATTATTTTAAAAACATTCTATATGGAGAACCAGTTTTTAAAATCAAAAAAACTCTTGTGACCCAGGTTACAACATACATTGTGATTGTGTCAACTTTTAAATTTAAATCCCGACTATTTCTTTCAATAGTTAAAACAAGTTTTCTGATTTTTCAGCTTCCTAAATGTGAATATTTTCTGTTTTTTTTGCTCCATAATAACAAAGAAATCATGAAAACACAACATTGGATAACATCATCATTTCCCGGTTTGAAAAAAACAATTATCAACATTTCCTGGCATTTTGTGTTCCAAGCGATTGCGCGATTCGTCGAGATTATGAAAACAATCGTTGTAGTAGTTGGTTCAACTAATTAAAACTATGTTTTATGTGTTATTTAAAACCTATACAAACAGATTCTGCGCATTTGGGGACCCAAAAAACTCTCCTACGACCCATCTGTGGGTCCCTGACCCAGTCTTTTAGAACCACTGAATAGAAAGAAAATGAGCTATGGCATGTATATTATAAGTGTCCAGTACGTACCTGGTGGAGCAGGTGTAGGTGAACGAGCAGTAGATGAAGAAAACAACACGGATCTAAACTCAACAGTTTATAAACCCAAACTGACGTCGCCTCATTACGCCGCCACCTGCTTCAGCCTCCGATTAAATCCCGGACCGTTGCTAACCCTCAAACGTCATTGTTAAACATTAAATAATTGAAGCTGCTCATTGGTTAAACATTGGAAGGTTTCATGTGTAGATGTGTGTTAGACTTCAGTGTCTTCATCTTCTTCAAGGTTAACTGTAGAATTATTTTTTTACCTGAAATGAAGTGGCGTGACTCATCAGAATTCATTTTGATATAATCGAGTTTATGACCCCAGGAGGAATTGATTATATTTTGTTAGTATGGATCGAAATAAATTATGTGCGGTTTTAAAAAAAAACGATTGACCTGACCTTGACCTATTGTGTTGAAATTCAAAATTGTGTTTAAAACCTGACCTAGTTGAGCAGAATTACACAGTCTATGTAATCAAATAATGTTAATATTTACTTTGTACAGTAAAATTATTGGTGCATTTGTGAACAGAATTCAGTAATTCAGGCTCCTAAAACGTGGTAGAAAACCCCCAACGTTAGCATAAAGCTGTGATGGAAGCAGTGTAACCAATAACCCGACACTCCCCACCTGTTGTGCCCTTGAACTGAACCTCGCCCCCTGTTTGAAACTCCATTTCTGTAAAAAGAACACAGGGTTTGTGTGTGGCGGTGATTGCCGTGTCTGTTGTGCGAGCGAGCGAGCGGCGGATGAGGATGAGGATGAGGATGATCAGCATTTTTGGGGAGGATCCGGCGTGGTTTGGTTTCTCCCACAGTGAGCTTGCCAGCTGCTGGTGAGCGTGACAGAGGAGGAGGAGGAGGAGGAGGTTTGCAGGCAAGGTTAAATCTTCAAAAGAAATAATAATAAAAAAAAAGAAAAACCTTCTTCTTCCACATCTGCTTTTTTACCCCTAAAATGGTAATTAAAGAAGCGAAAACCGTGCTACAACTCTTCTTCATGTCACTTAAAATGACTCATCTGTTCACTGGCTGCAGACACAAGGTCACTGGAAACTCGACGCTGAAGAACAACGTGATATGTTTTTAAAACGTCTTTAAAACGTCCCTCTGCCAGTGCTCTGTGTTTTCAATGCAACGGCAACATTAATTCTAACCAAATTTAAATGTTTGTTTGCAAGTTATTGCTGTGTGGAGTTTGCATGGTTTCTTCCCACAGTCTAAAAACAACAAGAACTGTCATCTTAGTTCCTTAAATTAGCCTTAAATCGCTAAGCGACGCAGAAACTTACTAATTAGCCCCTAGTGACAGAAAATGTCACCTTCCCAAATCATATTCTCCCTTTTAAATGGTAGTTGTGTAAACATACTGGCCTTTAGAGGGTTAAAATCCCCACATTTTAATTATTATTTTATATGCATATTTCAGGCTGGAGTAGTTTTAAATAGATTGAGTAATTCAAAGTGGGAAAAAAATATTAATATGTAACTGTAATGTTTTTACAGTAGTTTTTGTGAAGGTGACATTTTCGGCCACAAGGAGCAAATTAGTCAGTTTTTTTCAAAGGAAATCTTAAGGGTTAATATATATAGTTATAATGACTTATTTCTGTATGTTTTTTTATTAATAAATTCATTTTGCATCATAAATACGTACGGGTGGGTCAAAATATCGATTTGGTTAGCTGAAGGATTAACATGGTTGTTTTATTGAGTTTAGACAGATATCGTGATGTGATGATATACGATTGTCTCGCAATAAATTATCACAGAATCGTTTTGTATCGTGATATTAGTGGTGTCGTGGACCGTGAGGATATTTTTCTCAAAATGTTGGATTTGTTTTCCCTTGACCCTGGTTAGGGTTGGGTTAGGATTAGCCGTCTGTGAGTGAGAATTACTCAATCTTGTATAAAGTACCTTAAAGCAATACTTGAGTGAAAGTATCTTACCAGATAATGACTTTGGTAGAAGTTGAAGCCACTTTGTGGAAGGTTGTGGGGTCAATTCCCAGCTCTGCTAGTCTGTTTCCTTGAGCAAAGACATTTAACCCCATGTTGCAGCTATATAGCTATATAAATACGGACCATAATACCAACGCTTCTTCTTCTGATTGTATTTGGATTGTATTACAACCCTGGACTTGTCGATGAAAGCGTTTGCCTCTTTTTGAAACTCAAGTGGAGCGTTTAATTTCTCACCATCAATCATTTGGTCGTGATGTTGATCTGGAACAGATGAGCTGGCAAACGGTGCAATTAAACTCCACAGAGAGACTCACCCAGACTCCTGTTGATTTCCCTGGCATTTCATCAGTCAGATAAGAATTAATAAAAAAAACCCAATAGAAATCTGGGGTGAAACCGTCCTCCCACTGCCAGCGCACACTCGACCAAAAATGCACCGTTTGTCTTTGAAAAAGCATAAATATCCTGAGAGGGGGCCTCTGTTGTTTGCCTGAACATCATCGCCGAGGACGACGTCATCTGTAATTTAATTAAATTAAAACTCGTGTTTGGCTCGGTGAAGTTGGTTTTGGAGCGTTCAGTGAAATGAAATACTCCAAATACTACAAATACTACAAAGCTGCAGAAATACACGTCAAAGACAGAATTAGCTTCTTTGCTGCTGTGAAGGCGACACTTACACATTATGGTATTGTACAGAAGATAAAGAGCAGACTGCTGAGTCCACACGGCTGCTTTATGGAGCCGTTTGTTCAGTCTTTTTTATTTAGTCCTTCAGGCTCCGTTAACGGTGGATTTAGTGGAGCTTCTGTTGTTGAAAAACATCTGTCTGCAGCTGGAACCGTCATTGATTTCTTTACAAGTCTGCAATGAGAATAATTATTACAGGGTATCCGCGGGGTCTTAAAAAGTCTTGAATCCAATAATTTTAATTTAAGGCCTTAAAATGTCTTGAATTCTCCTAAAATCTCATAAAAGGTCTTAAATACAATTTTGAAAGGTCGTTACTTTTATTTAAAACATGCATAAACTTCAGTCTCGCTTTGAAATGTTTCTATTTTTGAGGATGCGATAACAGAACTACAACGCGGAACTAAAGTAGGCCACCTGTGCTGCCCGCTGAGAATTTATCGAGCACCACTAGCTTAGCGTGCTGTGCGCGCGCCGCGGTGTGTTACAGCTTAGCATAGCAGCGGAGAAAACTTAATGAAAGCCCACGGCTAAGCCGAATTGCAAGTTCAACGGTTTGTGGCTCCAGTTTTCCTTCATGTCTTTTGTACTTTTTTGCCAGTATGGATTTGAAATGGGTCTTAAATTGTATTCATTATGGTCTTAAAAAGTCTTAAATTTAACCTTTTGAAACCTGCAGAGACCCTGTATTAGTTAATGGCGGTTAGCGGTGTTTAATGGCGTCAACGTTAGCGCACAACACGTTTCCATGACGACTGACTGAAAAAAAGACACGCGTGACTTCATGTTTACGCGCCACGACACCGTTCACCAGTTGGCTCCGTTAGCTTCTTTAGCGCCGTTAGCGCGCCTACAGTGGAACTGCAGCAGTCTGTTTATTAAAGGAAAAGAGCTACAAATAACTAGCATATCTGTGTACTGCCTATGTGTGCCTCTGTTTTTAAAGTTTAGCGTTACTTTAGAGACAATCGGGAGTCACGGAAACATTACGCCACGCGCGCTAATGTGCGTTAACGTCATTAACGCATGACATTAACGCGTTAATGTGCCCAGCACTAATAATTACGTAAAAATATCTCATTCCCTTCCGATATTGCAATTGCATTTCAGTCCGAAAAGATATTTAATAAGTCTTTATTGAAAATTGTTCAGCCCTGGTTGACACATCAGGTGCTTTTTGAGCTGAAGCTCTGGGTATATTTTTAGTTTTTGCTCCGTCAAACTTCGCACAGGCACAAAGCGATGTTTATTTGATATTCAAATGGACTCCAGGCTTTCAGGTTTCAAAAATCAGGGTTGTATCAGGAGAAGATAAAGTGAAACAAGGCGATGTTAGACGTTTAGAAAGGAAAGCAAAGCAAAGGCCTTTACGGCAGCTACACAGTCAGATGGAAAAGTAACACCTCAGCGTAACGGCTCCACTTTTTTAACGCTAGTCATAAAGTCGGTGTTAAGTAACCGCTTGCTCTCCGTCTCCCACCGCGTTTTCGTTTTTTTCCACTCGTGGGTTTAATTTGACACCATAAAAAGGAAGCGGTCTTTAGCACCTCGCGTCATTAACGGTGACCTGATCGCTGTTGCAGGTTTGTAAATTTTAATTTTTTCCCCCTTCTACAGAGCTCATTTCACACTTAAAAGCACACAGGACTCAGGCAGCTTGACTCCTCCCGCGGATTATCAAGTTTTGTTGGCGGGTGAAACCAAAGCTTGGCAAGATTAACGACCGACCTCCTCCTCTTTCGCCCTGAAAAACAACTTTTTCGCCGGTGAACTTTACGCCAGAAACCCTCGGAGACGCTGTGTACCAACTGTGACTGGAGTCGGACTGCTGCCACCCCAGGAATGATTAACTCCGCTGGACTCGCCGCTGTAAGAGGAAACCAAGACTAACGCGCGCTCGGACGTTCCCGCCGCGTGTTTGTGTTGCGTTTATTGATCCTCCAGCTGTGTCCATCTAAAGTACAGTGTAAATCTCTGTAAAACTCTGTGTCATTCTCTCAGACACAGAAACACCTTCTGAAAAGAGATTAACGTTTTTCCTAATGCAGCCATAAATAAGCCTGAATTTTCACTTTTAGCACTTTTTAACCTGTGCTTACATAAAACATCATTATCCTGTGATATTACAGGAAAAATAGTCATATATTCAACAATTTCTTAAGGTTTCACACTGTTTTACATGATGAAACCACACTCTACGGATCTAAAAATGAGTCCAAATACCAAGAAATTAGGAAAACTTGATTTAAGAATAGACAAAAAAACTGTAAAATTTACATCTTAAAATGTTTAAATACGATTAAAACCTTTAACATTTTGATCTAAAACGGGCATGAAAACTAAAATTGACCTTATTTTTCAGGAATCTTGCAGTTTTGATTATTTTATTCGGGCCGCTGTGGTTCAGTGGGTAGAGCAGGCCGTCTTTCAGCTGTGAGGTTGTGGGTTTGATCCCCAGTGTGCTCTTAATCCCAGGTTTCTGGGCTCTGAGATGAGTTAAAGTTGTGTCTTAAAAGGGAAATTAAAGTGTAAATTTGTGTAGTTTTTGTAAATTTTTTGTACATTTCACTTTTTTAGTTTTGTGATTGTTTGGATTACTAGATTAATTGTACATGTTAGGCCAAAATAAGCCTTAAAGCTTCAGCATATTCCTTATGTTCAGTCTCTGATTTTGAAAAATGTTCCGTGAAATTCTCAGTTTTCCTCCTTTTGTCACATTTTAAACATTTTATTGCTTAACCCTCTTATGACCATCATGATTTTTATGGCTCTAGAATTGTCAGATGTTCAGTGAGTGACTGCTTCTTTCTGCCCCTTTTTCCAAGACAACTTTCACTTTCGATATCTGGCCGTTGTTCGAAATCACGTTACTGAGAAGCTAAATGAATATTTTCTCTTTCTCTCTCTTTGTCTTTTCAGCTGCACAGACTTTGTCTTAGTCCTTTTTTAAACATGTGAGACTCACGGCCGGACGAGGACTGACCCCCGGACGTCCAACATCGACTTTGAAGTCTTTACATTAACGTTCCACACTGAGGAGAATCGGACGCATCTATCAGTGAGTGGAGTCATCATGTGAACACGTTCATCTGCACCAGTAAATCTGCTGCAGTTGTTGACATAACCAGAGTGAACTCGCCTCCAGGAGAAGAAAATGCTGCTCTCTCTGGCTCGTGTTCTGTGTTGATCATGTAGTAAATCTCCTGAAACCCTGAGGGTCGTCTGTAGTTGCGATGGCCGCCGTCTCCGCAGAGAAGGAGCAGCCCCTGCTGCAGCTGCAGGAGGTCGACTCCAGCCGAGTCCGGAGCTGCGTCCTCTCCCCGATCCTCGGCTCGTCCTCCCCGGGCCTGTCCATCGACACCACACAGCCCATCTGCATCCCGTCGCCTTACACCGACCTGGGCCACGACTTCACCACCATCCCCTTCTACAGCCCCACCATCTTCAGCTACGCCAGTCCCGGCATCGCGGACTGTCCCTCCGTGCACCAGTCGCTGAGTCCGTCCTTGTTCTGGCCCGGCCACGGACACATGGGTCCGACCGTGCCGCTGCACCGCTCTCAGGCCCGCCCTCAGCACAGCCAGCCAATCCAGAGTCAGTGGGTGGAGCTAACGCCCCGGGACAGCGTCTTAATGAGCAGGTAAGAACCAGACTCAAAGATGTGCGGCCATCTGCCTAGACAGGTTGGGGTGAAATGGACAAAATGGGCGACAGAGTTGCTGTCCTTGCACCTTTTGTTTATTGTTTATTGTATTATTATTTAATGTAAATGTGTTTATTCGTACATTTAAAACAAAGATAGTGAAATTCTTTGACTCATGGCTGTGTTGGTCGATCAGTAATTGTGTTGTTATTTCCATCAGTTTCTCATCTGTTTTGGGTTTTCAGGCACATTTTTAAACAAACAGATTTTCACAGTAAAAACAGGACCAGTCAGAATTATAATTGTCATCATGGACAAGTGGAAATTTGCCTAATTATGCACATGTGGTTTTTGTCCTCTCACCTGCTGCAGCTTCAGATTCTCTCAACTGCAGCAACATTATAAAACACTGTTTACTTCATGAATTCAGTTCATGATTCTTTATTTGTCATATACTCTGTAATAATGCAACATACATTATGTCAATATTTTAAGCTTCTTTTCACTTTAGTTCAAGAAAAAACCCTTTAAGAAGCAAACAACACTTTATGAATTGAACAAAATACACACAAGCAAATGAAATATCGATTTAATCATGCTAAAATTATAGTATTTTATTTGCTTGAAAATACACTTTTTGTTTGCTCCGACTCTTTTGCATCTGTGCTCCCTCACTTTTTGTTTGCGATTGTGTCCATGGGTGGAGCTTAGGAAGCTGCCTGCTGATTGGCTACTGAGTTTTGGGGCGACGGCTCAAAGTAGTCATGGGATTCGTGTAGTCGATTTTCGTCTTAATTGTACGTATATCTAGCGTTTGTCAGATTATAAACGTTAGATACTTACCATTATTTTGTCGGAAGTCGACGGTGGAAGACGGCGACTCCAAACCCGTGATGACTTCCTGTCCATTGAGCTGCTGCTGCTACAAAACTCTGTAGCCAATCAGCTGGCAGCTTCCTAAGCTCCGCCCATGGTCAGAGTCGCACACCAACAAAAAAAAAACACAGCGCAAAGAAGACGTGAAAGAGAAAAGTGTTGTTGACAGATTGAGATTAACGATGCGTCTCTTTTTTTTAAATCTGTCAGCAAGAGTGCGAGGAGGCGTTCGCAGGAGAGCGACGAGGGCGTGGTGTCGTCCGCCGTCAAAGCCGACCACCACTACTGCGCCGTGTGTCACGACTACGCCTCGGGATACCACTACGGCGTGTGGTCGTGTGAGGGCTGCAAGGCCTTCTTTAAGAGGAGCATCCAAGGTAGACGAGAACAAAGTACAGATACGTGGAATTTTGTACTCAAGTACAGTAAAGTAAAGTATTTGTACTTTGAATTACGACAATAACAAGCATTAGAAATACTACAGAGTCAGTGGAGACGCTGAGAGAATTTGTTTTAGTATCGCGTGACTGAGACAGGTACACGTGGAGAGGAACAGATGGATGTTATTAAAAGATAATTAGTATTTTCTAAATAAAACGTCTGTGAGTCTCCAGTCCTTGGCCTGGTGATGTGCAACCACTGCTCTATTTATTACATTCTTCTGGTTTGCATAGAATATAAAACAATAATAATAATTAAAAAAGAAATAGAACCTTGCTTTTCTTCAGATTTGTTTTCAAAACCAATACAGAGACTGTGGATCATTGGTCCAACATTAAGTTAAGTATCTAAACTATTTTCTTCATTGTAATGAAACGTTAAAGATATCAATGGTTTCCTGATGATGGATCTAAGTATAGTTCAATATAAACGTTGTTGTGGGTCACTTAATAAGCCATTTCCTGATTATCGCTCTTTTTTTACTGCTCACTAATGACATTTATAATAAATATCCGTCCTGTTTTCCTTGTTCTGAGAGCAGATTTCCTCGATACAAAGTGCTGAAATTAAAGTAAATATTTGGGCCAATTATTGATCGGATTTCCTTTCCTACTTTGATACAGAAATTTTTGGTTTGTGTCTTTTTTTTTTTATTTATGCAAAACTAATCCAAAGACACCTACTGAGCATTTGAGGAATTTTAACATAAAACCTAAATACAAAATGATCTGTGTAGACCTGCAGTGAAGAGTCTTAACACCATTTATCTTCTTCTTCTTCTTCTCTCCAGGACACAATGACTACATCTGTCCGGCGACAAACCAGTGCACTATAGACAAGAATCGTCGTAAGAGCTGCCAGGCCTGTCGCCTCCGAAAGTGCTACGAAGTCGGAATGACCAAGTGTGGTTAGTGTCGTTTTTTTTTGTTTTTTTTATTCCCAGGTGGTCATGTTGGATTATCTGTGGTCACATGTCAGGTTATACTCTGTGTTGCTGTTAAACGGGCAAACTGTTTTCTACTTATAATGTAGTGACTACACTACCGTTACACTAAAGTTTGGGCTCAAAAATGTCCTTATTTTTGAAGGAAAAGCACTTTTTTTAATGAATCTAACATTAAATGAATCATATATACACTCTATACATTGTTAATGTGGTAAACGACTATTCTAGCTGTAAACGTCTGGTTTTTAATGGAATATGTACATGGGTGTATAGAGGCACATTCCCAGTGTTAGGGATGTGAATCTTTGGGTGGCTCGCGATTTGATTCTGATTCTTAGGTCACGATTAATGCACCTTTAAAAAATATATATATATATATATATATGTATATATATATATTCATATAAACTTTACATAGGAATATCTGTACGTTTCTACATGATAAAGCTGTGAGGAAAGACAGTTGCAGACTCAGACTATTTCTTTTTTGCTTCCTTTTTTTTATTATCCAGAGTTAAAAATATTTTTTTTTATAAAAGACCACAAACGCCAACTCCTCCATAAAATAAGGTCGTTGTCGTCGTCCTCTCTCTTCTTTAAGAGGTTTTTCACTTTATCCTTTTTTAGCCTTTTTTAAAGGAGCAAACAGAAGAAATCCTCGGTCATGTTTTGTATCACAATGGGCTGAAAGTTGTCCGTCATCAAACTGTGTTTTTTTTCTCCGTTCTTTCTCGTCAGGTATGAGGAAAGAGAACGGGAGCTACAGGAACCCTAAGAACAGGCGTCTGACCCGTCTGTCCACGCAGGGCCGAGCGACCGGACCCAAGGTTCTGATGAGCGGCGCCCCCGCGGGGCTGACGACAGAGCCGCAGCCTCCCGCCGCGCTGACGCCCGAGCAGCTGATCGAGCGCATCATGGAGGCGGAGCCGCCGGACATCTACCTCATGAAGGACATGAGCGGACCGCTGACCGAGGCCAACGTCATGATGTCGCTCACAAACCTGGCCGACAAGGAGCTGGTCCACATGATCAGCTGGGCCAAGAAGATCCCCGGTATGTTCCTTTAAAAATAAACAAAATCACAGGAACGGATAGTGAAAATAAAAGATTTGAGTTCTCAAACATCACATATATCACATGTATCATATGTGTGTGTGTGTCACATTCATCACTGTGCACAGACTGTGACGGTAGAATAGAATAAATATCAGTAGAGTGACAGTAGAGCTGCTGCTCATGAGGAAAACATGGGTCAGTTAGAGTGGGGAAAAGCCACTAAATATATCTTTAAAACATAATAATAATAATAATAATCAACAACAACAGCATTTTAGCTGAGTCATGATGTTGTTGATCTCTTCTTTAGAGGAGAAGAACATTTGTTACAGTCTTTGTCTTTCTTATCTTTTAACTTTTTCTTATCTTAACTTATCTTTTTCTGATCTTAACTTAAATTTTTCTTATCTTAACTTTTTCTTATCTTAACTTAACTTTTTCCGATCTTAACTTATCTTTTTCTTTTCTTATCTTAACTTTTTCTTGTATTAACTTAACTTTTTCTTTTCTTATCTTAACTTTTTCTTATATTAACTTATCTTTTTCTTTTCTTATCTTAACTTTTTCTTATCTTAACTTAACTTTTTATTCTCTTAACTTAAATGTTTCTGATTTTAACTCATCTTATTCTTTTCTTATCTTAACTTTTTCTTATATTAACTTATCTTTTTCTTATCTTAACTTTTTCTTTTCTTATCTTAACTTGTCTTTTTCTTATCTTCTCTTTTTTATTTTATACTTTTCTGTTATCTTTTCTTATCTCTTTCTTCATCTTATCCTTTTCCTTATCTTATTCTCTATATTTTCTTATCTTATGATAATAAGATTAGGTTTAATTTGACTCTTAAGCAGTTTGTAACATAGTGTTTAACAGTGTTATATGAATAAAGTTTATTTCATATCATCTCCCATAATTCACTGCCCTCTCAATCTGCACACAATCATTATTTATGTAGAACTTTACGAACAGATAAAATATATAACACATTAAAGTCCTTTTAACTTTCAAATAATCCAGGAGAAAAAAACACACTGCAGTATTCTTCTTGTTTAATCCTCTTAGACGTATTATGTCTAACATTTGGATCTTTATTTATAAAAAACAGGTTCATTATTTCATCTGAAAAATCCCAGAATGTCAAATAATTTTCTGTCTGAAAGATTCATGATTTTGTTCAAGTCCGAAGAGAAAAGGTACGTTTGTGATTGATGTTTCGTTCAGAGCGAGACAAAAGAAAAATGGCCGACAAAAGACGAGCGTTCACATGAGTTATGAACACGTCGGCTGTAATTCACTCTGTCATAGAGTCAGATCCACCTCATTCTCTCTCTCTTCACATACCACTTCTCCTCCAGAACAGTTTTTTTCTTTGTGACTTTACTTCGGTGAAAACTCTGAGACGTTTTTGTTTTTCAGATTCATACAAGTGTGAAAACACATAGTTCTGTTGTTGTTGTTGTTGTTGTTGTAAACACAATATCTGAGATGCGTAATTGTTCATTTTAGAATTTATTTATTTATTTTTTTAAATAAAATGTATGAATTAATTTGTTGAATATATATATATATATTTTACATTTTTTTGATAATGATAAAAAAAATTTTAAAATAAAAATATTTCAAAAGTTAGAATAACAAAAACTGCTGAAAAAAATTATTCTGGTAAAATAATCTTGAAAAAGAGTATTTTTTTAATGTGGATTTTTCTTGATTTTTGAGGAAACAAATTTCCCATTCATAAAAAAAAGGTAAAAAAAATGTGATATTATCCCAATAATTAAAAAAAATCAGAACAGGAAAAGAAAAACAACAAAGAAACAAATTAATATATTTAAAAAAAAAAAAAAAAAATTTCCGGTTCGGATTTTTTCTGAAAAATGTTTCCTTAAAAATCAAGAAAAATCCACATTAAAAAAAGACTCTCCAAAAAAAAAAAAAAAAAAATCTCCAAACTTCAGAAAAGCTATTGTATTTTTTTTTAAATTATTATTATAGTAACAATGATTGTGTTGTGTGGCCTCCTCTTCCTCCTCTTCCTCTTCCTCCTCCTCCTCCTCCTCCTCCTCCTCCTCCTCAGGTTTTGTGGAGCTCAGCCTCTTGGACCAGGTCCACCTGCTGGAGTGCTGCTGGCTGGAGGTTCTGATGATGGGTCTGATGTGGAGGTCAGTGGATCATCCAGGGAAACTCATCTTCTCCCCTGACCTCAGCCTCAGCAGGTAAATAAATCTCACCTCTCCACAACTCTCTCTCAAAGAAAACTTTAAAACTAACTTTATTTATATCATTATTTCAACATTTTCGTAACAAAAATTTTCACGGTTTTTCACCGAGCTCTCTCCTTCAAAATAAAAGCTCATGCGCTCGTAAAGCAAATGTGCCGAGTATGTTGAGGCAGAGTGACGTTATTTTATTTGTTGACAAACAATGAAGCTGTTGTTTTGTTTGTTTGTTTGTTAGAGAAGAGGGCAGCTGTGTGCAGGGCTTCGTGGAGATCTTTGACATGCTCATCGCTGCCACGTCCAGAGTCAGAGAGCTCAAGCTGCAGAGGGAGGAGTACGTCTGCCTCAAGGCCATGATCCTCCTCAACTCCAGTGAGTCAACACGTGTGTGTGTCTGTGTGTGTGTGTGTGTCTTACATAAGCTGTGTGCACCGACTGTCAAACAAGTCTATCTTTGTGAGGACGTTTTGGCTGCTCCACACAAATTAAATTGGCTTTTTTTTTTTAGGATTAAGACCTGGTTTTAGGGTTAAGATTAGGGGAATATATCTGTGTGTGTGATCCTGTTTGTGAGAGTGTGCACATTTTTGGCAACACGTGGGAAAAAAAAAAAACACAGAAAAACAACCTCCTCTAATGGGAACACGGTGTCGGTTGTGTGGAGAGTAACAGGCAGTACCTTCTGAAGAAGAACACACTCTGATCCTCTAATCAGTGCAGCGGCGCGGTTTTACCACGATCATGTTTCTGCTCCAGCTTCTCCTTTAAATTAACCTCGCATTTAGGTAAACACCTTTTCACATATCCCTGTGTCTGTGTCTGTGTCTGTCTGCAGACATGTGCCTCAGCTCCTCCGACGGCAGCGAGGAGCTGCAGAGTCGCTCCAAGCTGCTGCATCTTCTGGACGCCGTGACGGACGCTCTGGTGTGGGCCATCGCCAAGACCGGCCTCACCTTCCGCCAGCAGTACACGCGCCTCGCTCACCTGCTCATGCTGCTCTCGCACATCCGCCATGTCAGGTACATACGAGTTTAAGCGAATACCACAGCCGGCCACCAGGGGGCTATCGAGATGTTTAGGCTTCATTTGGAAGATTTTTTACGCGAAGGCCAACGTAGTTTCAGAAGAGTTCTGTATTTGTTGCAGTATGCAGTTTCACCACTGGATGTCGCTAATTCTTACATGTTGGATTTTGAGCAATAATAAAGTGATATTACTGTCATTTAAAGGTGGACAACATGGCCGCTAATACCACAGCCAGCCAGCAGGGGGTGGTTAAATTGTTTTGGCTTCATTTTTGGTCTTCTTTTGGTTTGTGTCCTCTGGCTTTTTTGTCCTTACAGGCTACTGTAGCACAAGATGGCCGCCTCTATAAAGCAAGGCCCTCGCCCTACAGTACATATAAGAGGCTTATTTTAAAGTGATTTTACTTGTATATAAACACATTTAAGGGTTGTATATTCAAGTTTTTACTCATCGATTATTAACTGATTTGACTAAATTGTCCGAGTATTGATTTCTGATTTTTCAGCTTCTTAAAAGAGAATATTTTTGGTTTTTTTTTTGGGTCATTTAAACTGAATAATTTTTGTTTTAGGACATTATTATTTTGTGGTTGTCAACATTTTCTGGATTAAAAAACAAATCCACAGAACTTTTAGATATTCAATTTGTTTTTTGTCATTTATTAATTATATAAATCCGGCTAAGACGGGACACACGTGACCTTTGACATCCTCCTGAAGCAGAGATTCAAACACCTCCACGTGTGCTGATTTTTATCTTCTTCATTTGCAGCAACAAAGGCATGGACCATCTGCACTGCATGAAGATGAAGAACATGGTGCCTCTGTACGACCTGTTGCTGGAGATGCTGGACGCCCACATCATGCACAGCTCCCGTCTGCCTCGCTCTGCCACCACCACCACCACCACCACCACCACCGCTCCTCCTCCTCCTCCTCCTCCTCCTCAGCAGCAGGAGTTCACAGAGCAGAGGGCGACTGCCACTCGACCCCCGACTTGTGGGAAAAGCTCGTCGAACACTTGGACTCCCGACAGCAACAGAGACGTGGGAGAAGCCCAGTAAGAAAAGAGAAAACCCCACCTGATTTCACTGCTTTGCACAGAGGAAATCCACAGGACTGATGTGGACTCTCTTCGTTTTATTCTGGAGGGAATGAGAGGATGAACAAACTCGTGTTGTTTGTTTCGTGGCCAGTTTTGCTTTAAACGCTCACAATGAGGTCAAATCGTTTTTTTGTTTTTTTTTATGTCAGATAACGAAGCGTTGGCTTCCTGTGACGGTTAACGCGAACAGGATGTCGCTGAGTCGTTCTGAAAGCTGAGGTGGAGCTGGAAGCTGAGGTTCTGTTCAACCACATATTTTTGTCAGATTAGAGTTCTTGGATTACCAAGCAGATCCTTCACCGCCGTGGCGCTCGCACAGACGCTTTAGTGAGCTTTTTTTAAATGAGGAGTTTCTTTATTTACGGCAAAAACAAAAGGGTTATTGAGACGGATCATTTCTATAATCTACCGAGTTCACGACGAGTTTACTTTGACTGGAATGACTGTTGAGCGCAGTCGCTTTGAAGGGAGGGGGATTTTCAGAGCGTGTGACGCTCTCAGAGTCAGACAATCGCACTTGTTTAGTTGTGTTTTTCCTGTGTTGTCAGGATATGATGTAGAAGAGTGTTTCAATGTAGGATTTCAACCATCCAAATAATCTTAAAGACGTTATTAGAGCAGCCTGAGCAGGTCTGAATCTCCCGTTTCACCATCATCTCACTTCTGGTTTATAAAAAAACAATCAAAATTGCAACGTTCTACTTTACGGCATACGTAAAAACTAGTCCTGGGCACGTTAGCGGCGGTTAACGGCGTCAGTGTTAACGCACATTAACGCATGACGCGTTTCCATGATGTCTGACCCGGAAAAAGATGTGCGTGACGTCATGTTTACGTGCCACGACACTGGAGTCCAGGCACCGTTTACCAGTTAGCTCTGTTAGCATCTTTAGCGCCATTAGCGCTCCTACAGTCGAACTGCAGCAGTCTGTTTATGAAACGAAAAGAGCAGCGCTACAAATAACCAGCGTACCTGTGTAACTGCGTATGTGTGCCTCTGTTTTTAAAGTTTAGTGTTACTTTAGAGACTCATTTTAACAATCGGGAGTAAACATGGCGTCAAGCGCAACATTCTACTTTACGGCATACGTAAAAACTTAGCAGATATACGCAGATAACGCATGACGCGTTTCCATGACGTCTGACCCGGAAAATGACGTGCGTGACGTCTTGTTTACGTGCCGCGACACCGGAGTCCAGGCACCGTTTACCAGTTAGCGCTGTTAGCTGCGTTAGCATCTTTAGCGCCATTAGCGCTCCCTTACAGTCGAACTGGAGCGGTCTGTTTATTAAATGAAAAGAGCAGCGCTACAAATAACCTAGCGTACTTGTTTA
This sequence comes from Microchirus variegatus, assembly GCF_963457635.1. Classification (NCBI taxonomy): domain Eukaryota; kingdom Metazoa; phylum Chordata; class Actinopteri; order Pleuronectiformes; family Soleidae; genus Microchirus; species Microchirus variegatus. Next base: position 23,523,886 of record NC_139813.1, read on the forward strand.
ACTGCGTATGTGTGCCTCTGTTTTTAAAGTTTAGCGTTACTTTACAGACTAATTTTAACAATCGGGAGTAAACATGACGTCAAGCACATAATATTAGCGCGTTAACGTGCCCAGCACTAATAAAAACCCAAATTACAAGCATCAACTAACAATTTAATTTCCAAGAGATGTTTGGAAAACTACTTAAAACTGTATTTTATGTGTGTTATTTGAAACAAATACACTTAAATGTTAACATTGGGACCCAACAAATATCTCCCGCGTGTAGAAATTGTAAATTCTATAAGAGAATAATAATCAGGCCTTTAAAACCTTGTGATGTTGGGGAAACAAATGTATACATATGATAAACATTGATTGATTTAAGCTTCAGAGAGGCTGAGGAACACTAGTTTACCGTTTTTTACAGTTAAATGTATGAACGTTGGAGCACTTACAATAGAATTATTGCTTATATTTGTAAATGAAGGCCTTTTTAAACCAGCAGTTAATACATTTTCCTCTTTATTTGATTCACTACGTTCAGACTTAAATTAACAAAATTTGTGATTTTCTCTTCTTTGATTTCCGCTGCCTTTATTTTTTGTGTTATTGTTATTGTGTTGAAAGAAAAAAATGTTTTCCCAATATTTCACGTGGAAAAACTTTGTCACCAGCACAAAATTTTGTGGAAAAAAAAAATGCAGATACTATTTAGAGAGTATTTAGGAATAAGCTAAATAATTAAGGTTAGTTTCAAAAGAAAATGGAAGAACAATTCATTGAAGGTCCAGTGTGGAAGAATGAGTGAAATCACCTTTCAAGAACAGTGCTTAACAAATGAAATTTAAAAAAAACAAACTTAATTCTACGGTGGCCTTGAAGGATGATGTTTTTACGCATGCTTAAAAAAAAGTTCTCGAAAAAAGGCTAATTCTAAATCTACGAAAACCAAATAATTGTCATTTTTTAACATGATTACACATTTATACAAACTTTAATGCCGGCTAAATGTTACACTCTGGACCTTAAAGCCTTTTTTTCGACAATGCAAACCTTTCATAGACCACTAGAGGGCACTTTACAGCACCCGCTATAACTCCACATATCGTCGCAGTTGAATCCCAGCATCGGAATTTTTTTACATTTTCTGTGAAAAATTATAACCACTGTTTCTCTAAACTCATCTTATCTTATCGAGGCAAACGTAAGGGAAATGAAAAAAAAAGACTATTTTTGTACGTGACTTTTTGCTACACGGTCGCTGTCGTGATGCAGCTTTTTTTCCGACAATCAGATTCACCGCAAAAGGTCAACAAAGGTCATGAACCACACGTGAAAAACGAGCTTGTGTCGATGATTTCTGTCCGTCTGTTTCTCGTCACTCTGTCATCACCGTGTTCAGAAGGTCAAAACAAAAACTTTCACGCCTGCTTCGTTATAATAAACATGTAAACGTTAAAGTGTAATTACTTTTGTCAACTATGTAAAACATGCAAATCATCACTAGCAGTCAAGTCGGTGTCGCCTCCTTTTTTAAAATTCATTTCTTTTCTTATTTTTGGAGGCTTTTGTTGATGTTGAGTCACTCGTTCTGGTTTACAACATAACAAGAAAAAAGATATTGTACAAATTTGACTGTGGCAGAGTGAAATGTGGTTTAAAAATGAAAATGAAAATAAAAAAAAACTAAATCTGTACTTTTGTTTGTGTATTTCTTGTGTTTCTTTCTTTCATGAGAGCTGTAAGGATTATAGACTTACAAGTTATTTATAACTTGTAAGTTTGTCTTTTAAAAATGACTTTCATGGCATAAAATGTCATAGCTTTAGTAAATAAATCAAGTTTTCTGATTTTCCAGCATCTTAAATGAGAATGTTCGTGGTTCAATTTTATTCCCAAAACAACACAGCAGTACAAGATGTTTCATTGGTTGAGTGGTCAAAGATCCTACTTTTGTGTCCCAGCCTCTCCTGATGATTGTAACCTGACGAATATGAGATGATTTTTTTGGTACAATTTTGGACGACATAGTATAGTATGTCGTTTTTGTCAAATTTTGGACCAATTTTTTTTTTTTTTTAAATGGTCACATTATGGACGACATAGTATCGTAGGACGTACTACATAGTTTAGTATGACGTTTTTCTCAAGTTTTGGACCAAAAAAACGTTTTTCAAAAATATGGTCAGATTATGGACGACATAGTATAGTATGTCGTTTTTGTCAAATTTTGGACCAATTTTTTTTTTCAAAAAATTGTCTCATTATGGACGACATAGTATAGTAGGACATACTACATAGTTTAGTATGACGTTTTTCTCAAGTTTTGAACCAAAAAACGTTTTTCAAAAAAATGGTCAGATTATGGACGACATAGTATAGTATGTGGTTTTTGTCAAATTTTGGACCTTTTTCTTTTTTTCAAAAAATGGTCTCATTATGGACGACATAGTATAGTAGGACGTACTACATAGTATAGTATGACGTTTTTGTCAAGTTTAGGACCAAAAAAACGTTTTTCAAAAATATGGTCAGATTATGGACGACATAGTATAGTATGTGGTTTTTGTCAAATTTTGGACCAATTTTTATCTTTCAAAAAATGGTCACATTATGGACGACATAGTATAGTAGGACGTACTACATAGTATGTATGACGTTTTTGTCAAGTTTTGAACCAAAAAACGTTTTTCAAAAATATGGTCAGATTATGGACGACATAGTATAGTATGTCGTTTTTGTCAAATTTTGGACCAATTCTTTTTTTTTCAAAAAATTGTCTCATTATGGACGACATAGTATAGTAGGACAGACTACATAGTTTAGTATGACGTTTTTCTCAAGTTTTGAACCAAAAAACGTTTTTCAAAAAAATGGTCAGATTATGGACGACATAGTATAGTATGTCGTTTTTGTCAAATTTTGGACCAATTTTTATTTTTCAAAAAATGGTCACATTATGGACAACATAGTATAGTAGGACGTACTACATAGTATAGTATGGCGTTTTTGTCAAGTTTTGGACCAAAAAAACGTTTTTCAAAAATATGGTCAGATTTTGGACGACATAGTATAGTATGTCGTTTTTGTCAAATTTTGGACCAATTCTTTTTTTTTCAAAAAATTGTCTCATTATGGACGACATAGTATAGTAGGACGTACTACATAGTATAGTATGGCGTTTTTGTCAAGTTTTGGACCAATTTTTATTTTTCAAAAAATGGTCACATTATGGACGACATAGTATAGTAGGACGTACTACATAGTATAGTATGGCGTTTTTGTCAAGTTTTGGACCAATTTTTATTTTTCAAAAAATTGTCTCATTATGGACGACATAGTATAGTAGGACGTACTACATAGTATAGTATGTCGTTTTTGTCAAATTTTGGACCAATTTTTATTTTTCAAAAAATGGTCTCATTATGGACGACATAGTATAGTAGGACGTACTACATAGTATAGTATGACGTTTTTGTCAAGTTTTGGACCAAATAAACGTTTTTCAAAAATATGGTCAGATTATGGACGACATAGTATAGTATGTCGTTTTTGTCAAATTTTGGACCAATTTTTTTTTTTCAAAAAATGGTCACATTATGGACGACATAGTATAGTAGGACGTACTACATAGTATAGTATGACGCTTTTGTCAAGTTTAGGACCAAAAAAAGTTTTTCAAAAATATGGTCAGATTTTGGACGACATAGTATAGTATGTCGTTTTTGTCAGATTTTGGACCAATTTTTTTTTTTCAAAAAATGGTCACATTATGGACGACATAGTATAGTAGGACGTAATACATAGTATAGTATGATGTTTTTGTCAAGTTTTGAACCAAAAAACGTTTTTCAAAAATATGGTCAGATTTTGGACGACATAGTATAGTATGTCGTTTTTGTCAAATTTTGGACCTTTTTCTTTTTTTCAAAAAATGGTCTCATTATGGACGACATAGTATAGTAGGACGTACTACATAGTATAGTATGACGTTTTTGTCAAGTTTTGGACCAAATAAACGTTTTTCAAAAATATGGTCAGATTATGGACGACATAGTATAGTATGTCGTTTTTGTCAAATTTTGGACCAATTTTTATTTTTCAAAAAATTGTCACATTATGGACGACATAGTATAGTAGGACGTACTACATAGTATAGTATGACGCTTTTGTCAAGTTTAGGACCAAAAAAACGTTTTTCAAAAATATGGTCAGATTATGGACGACATAGTATAGTATGTCGTTTTTGTCAGATTTTGGACCAATTTTTTTTTTTCAAAAAATGGTCTCATTATGGACGACATAGTATAGTAGGACGTAATACATAGTATAGTATGATTTTTTTGTCAAGTTTTGAACCAAAAAACGTTTTTCAAAAATATGGTCAGATTTTGGACGACATAGTATAGTATGTCGTTTTTGTCAAATTTTGGACCAATTTCTTTTTTTCAAAAAATGGTCTCATTATGGACGACATAGTATAGTAGAACGTACTACATAGTATAGTATGACGTTTTTGTCAAGTTTAGGACCAAAAAAACGTTTCTCAAAAATATGGTCAGATTATGGACGACATAGTATAGTATGTCGTTTTTGTCAAATTTTGGACCTTTTTCTTTTTTTCAAAAAATGGTCACATTATGGACGACATAGTATAGTAGGACGTACTACATAGTATAGTATGACGTTTTTGTCAAGTTTTGGACCAAATAAACGTTTTTCAAAAATATGGTCAGATTATGGACGACATAGTATAGTATGTCGTTTTTGTCAGATTTTGGACCAATTTTTATTTTTCAAAAAATGGTCACATTATGGACGACATAGTATAGTAGGACGTACTACATAGTATAGTATGACGTTTTTGTCAAGTTTAGGACCAAAAAAACGTTTTTCAAAAATATGGTCAGATTATGGACCACATAGTATAGTATGTCGTTTTTGTCAAATTTTGGACCTTTTTCTTTTTTTCAAAAAATGGTCTCATTATGGACGACATAGTATAGTAGGACGTACTACATAGTATAGTATGACGCTTTTGTCAAGTTTAGGACCAAAAAAAGTTTTTCAAAAATATGGTCAGATTTTGGACGACATAGTATAGTATGTCGTTTTTGTCAGATTTTGGACCAATTTTTTTTTTCAAAAAATGGTCACATTATGGACGACATAGTATAGTAGGACGTAATACATAGTAAAGTATGACGTTTTTGTCAAGTTTTGAACCAAAAAACGTTTTTCAAAAATATGGTCAGATTTTGGACGACATAGTATAGTATGTCGTTTTTGTCAAATTTTGGACCAATTTTTTTCTTCAAAAAATTGTCTCATTATGGACGACATAGTATAGTAGGACGTACTACATAGTTTAGTATGACGTTTTTCTCAAGTTTTGAACCAAAAAACGTTTTTCAAAAAAATGGTCAGATTATGGACGACATAGTATAGTATGTGGTTTTTGTCAAATTTTGGACCAATTTTTATTTTTCAAAAAATGGTCACATTATGGACAACATAGTATAGTAGGACGTACTACATAGTATAGTATGGCGTTTTTGTCAAGTTTAGGACCAAAAAAAGTTTTTCAAAAATATGGTCAGATGATGGACGACATAGTATAATGTCATTTTTGTCAAATTTTGGACCTTTTTCTTTTTTTCAAAAAATGGTCTCATTATGGACGACATAGTATAGTAGGACGTACTACATAGTATAGTATGACGTTTTTGTCAAGTTTTGGACCAAAAAAACGTTTTTCAAAAATATGGTCAGATTATGGACGACATAGTATAGTATGTCGTTTTGTCAAATTTTGGACCTTTTTCTTTTTTTCAAAAAATGGTCACATTATGGACGACATAGTATAGTAGGACGTACTACATAGTATAGTATGACGCTTTTGTCAAGTTTAGGACAAAAAAAGTTTTTCAAAAATATGGTCAGATTTTGGACGACATAGTATAGTATGTCGTTTTTGTCAGATTTTGGACCAATTTCTTTTGTTTCAAAAAATGGTCACATCATGGACGACATAGTATAGTAGGACGTAATACACAGTATAGTATGATGTTTTTGTCAAGTTTTGAACCAAAAAACGTTTTTCAAAAATATGGTCAGATTTTGGACGACATAGTATAGTAGTATGTCGTTTTTGTCAAATTTTGGACCAATTTTTTTTTTCAAAAAATGGTCACATTATGGACGACATAGTATAGTAGGACGTAATACATAGTAAAGTATGACGTTTTTGTCAAGTTTTGAACCAAAAAACGTTTTTCAAAAATATGGTCAGATTTTGGACGACATAGTATAGTATGTCGTTTTTGTCAAATTTTGGACCAATTTTTTTTTTCAAAAAATTGTCTCATTATGGACGACATAGTATAGTAGAACGTACTACATAGTATAGTATGGCGTTTTTGTCAAGTTTAGGACCAAAAAAACGTTTCTCAAAAATATGGTCAGATTATGGACGACATAGTATAGTATGTCGTTTTTGTCAAATTTTGGACCAATTTTTTTTTTCAAAAAATGGTCTCATTATGGACGACATAGTACAGTAGGACGTACAACATAGTAAAGTATGGCATTTTTGTCAAGTTTAGGACCAAAAAAACGTTTTTCAAAAATATGGTCAGATTATGGACGACATAGTATAGTATGTCGTTTTTGTCAAATTTTGGACCTTTTTCTTTTTTTCAAAAAATGGTCTCATTATGGACGACATAGTATAGTAGGACGTACTACATAGTATAGTATGACGTTTTTGTCAAGTTTTGGACCAAATCAACGTTTTTCAAAAATATGGTCAGATTATGGACGACATAGTATAGTATGTCGTTTTTGTCAAATTTTGGACCAATTTTTATTTTTCAAAAAATGGTCACATTATGGACGACATAGTATAGTAGGACGTACTACATAGTATAGTATGACGCTTTTGTCAAGTTTAGGACCAAAAAAACGTTTTTCAAAAATATGGTCAGATTATGGACGACATAGTATAGTATGTCGTTTTTGTCAGATTTTGGACCAATTTTTTTTTTCAAAAAATGGTCTCATTATGGACGACATAGTATAGTAGAACGTACTACATAGTATAGTATGACGTTTTTGTCAAGTTTAGGACCAAAAAAACGTTTTTCAAAAATATGGTCAGATTATGGACGACATAGTATAGTATGTCGTTTTTGTCAAATTTTGGACCTTTTTCTTTTTTTCAAAAAATGGTCTCATTATGGACGACATAGTATGGTAGGACGTACTACATAGTATAGTATGACGCTTTTGTCAAGTTTAGGACCAAAAAAAGTTTTTCAAAAATATGGTCAGATTTTGGACGACATAGTATAGTATGTCGTTTTTGTCAGATTTTGGACCAATTTTTTTTTTCAAAAAATGGTCACATTATGGACGACATAGTATAGTAGGACGTAATACATAGTAAAGTATGACGTTTTTGTCAAGTTTTGAACCAAAAAAAGTTTTTCAAAAATATGGTCAGATGATGGACGACATAGTATAGTATGTGGTTTTTGTCAAATTTTGGACCAATTTTTATTTTTCAAAAAATGGTCTAATTATGGACAACATAGTATAGTAGGACATACTACATAGTATAGTATCACGTTTTTGTCAAGTTTTGGACCAAAAAAACGTTTTTCAAAAATATGGTCAGATTATGGACGACATAGTATAGTATGCCGTTTTTGTCAAATTTTGGACCTTTTTCTTTTTTTCAAAAATGGTCTCATTATGGACGACATAGTATAGTAGGACGTACTACATAGTATAGTATCACGTTTTTGTCAAGTTTAGGACCAAATAAACGTTTTTCAAAAATATGGTCAGATTATGGACGACATAGTATAGTATGTCGTTTTTGTCAAATTTTGGACCAATTTTTATTTTTCAAAAAATGGTCACATTATGGACGACATAGTATAGTAGGACGTACTACATAGTATAGTATGACGCTTTTGTCAAGTTTAGGACCAAAAAAAGTTTTTCAAAAATATGGTCAGATTTTGGACGACATAGTATAGTATGTCGTTTTTGTCAGATTTTGGACCAATTTCTTTTTTTTCAAAAAATGGTCACATTATGGACGACATAGTATAGTAGGACGTAATACATAGAATAGTATGATGTTTTTGTCAAGTTTTGAACCAAAAAACGTTTTTCAAAAATATGGTCAGATTTTGGACGACATAGTATAGTATGTCGTTTTTGTCAAATTTTGGACCAATTTTTTTTTTCAAAAAATGGTCTCATTATGGACGACATAGTATAGTAGGACGTACTACATAGTATAGTATGGCATTTTTGTCAAGTTTAGGACCAAAAAAACGTTTTTCAAAAATATGGTCAGATTATGGACGACATAGTATAGTATGTCGTTTTTGTCAAATTTTGGACCTTTTTCTTTTTTCAAAAAATGGTCTCATTATGGACGACATAGTATAGTAGGACGTACTACATAGTATAGTATGACGTTTTTGTCAAGTTTTGGACCAAATAAACGTTTTTCAAAAATATGGTCAGATTATGGACGACATAGTATTGTATGTCGTTTTTGTCAAATTTTGGACCAATTTTTATTTTTCAAAAAATGGTCACATTATGGACGACATAGTATAGTAGGACGTACTACATAGTATAGTATGACGCTTTTGTCAAGTTTAGGACCAAAAAAAGTTTTTCAAAAATATGGTCAGATTATGGACGACATAGTATAGTATGTCGTTTTTGTCAGATTTTGGACCAATTTTTTTTTTCAAAAAATGGTCACATTATGGACGACATAGTATAGTAGGACGTAATACATAGTAAAGTATGACGTTTTTGTCAAGTTTTGAACCAAAAAACTTTTTTCAAAAATATGGTCAGATTTTGGACGACATAGTATATAGTATGTCGTTTTTGTCAAATTTTGGACCAATTTTTTTTTTTTTCAAAAAATGGTCTCATTATGGACGACATAGTATAGTAGGACGTACTACATAGTTTAGTATGACGTTTTTCTCAAGTTTTGAACCAAAAAACGTTTTTCAAAAAAATGGTCAGATTATGGACGACATAGTATAGTATGTGGTTTTTGTCAAATTTTGGACCAATTTTTATTTTTCAAAAAATGGTCACATTATGGACAACATAGTATAGTAGGACGTACTACATAGTATAGTATGGCGTTTTTGTCAAGTTTAGGACCAAAAAAAGTTTTTCAAAAATATGGTCAGATTATGGACGACATAGTATGATGTCATTTTTGTCAAATTTTGGACCTTTTTCTTTTTTTCAAAAAATTGTCTCATTATGGACGACATAGTATCGTAGGACGTACTACATAGTATAGTATGACGTTTTTGTCAAGTTTTGGACCAAAAAAACGTTTTTTAAAAATATGGTCAGATTATGAACGACATAGTATAGTATGTCGTTTTTGTCAAATTTTGGACCTTTTTCTTTTTTTCAAAAAATGGTCTCATTATGGACGACATAGTATAGTAGGACGTACTACATAGTATAGTATGACGCTTTTGTCAAGTTTAGGACCAAAAAAAGTTTTTCAAAAATATGGTCAGATTTTGGACGACATAGTATAGTATGTCGTTTTTGTCAGATTTTGGACCAATTTTTTTTTTTCAAAAAATGGTCACATTATGGACGACATAGTATAGTAGGACGTAATACATAGTATAGTATGATGTTTTTGTCAAGTTTTGAACCAAAAAACGTTTTTCAAAAATATGGTCAGATTTTGGACGACATAGTATAGTATGTCGTTTTTGTCAAATTTTGGACCAATTTCTTTTTTTCAAAAAATGGTCTCATTATGGACGACATAGTATAGTAGAACGTACTTCATAGTATAGTATGACGTTTTTGTCAAGTTTAGGACCAAAAAAAGTTTCTCAAAAATATGGTCAGATTATGGACGACATAGTATAGTATGTCGTTTTTGTCAAATTTTGGACCAATTTTTTTTTTCAAAAAATGGTCTCATTATGGACGACATAGTATAGTAGGACGTACTACATAGTATAGTATGACGTTTTTGTCAAGTTTTGGACCAAATAAACGTTTTTCAAAAATATGGTCAGATTATGGACGACATAGTATAGTATGTCGTTTTTGTCAAATTTTGGACCTTTTTCTTTTTTTCAAAAAATGGTCTCATTATGGACGACATAGTATAGTAGGACGTACTACATAGTATAGTATGACGTTTTTGTCAAGTTTTGGACCAAATAAACGTTTTTCAAAAATACGGTCAGATTATGGACGACATAGTATAGTATGTCGTTTTTGTCAGATTTTGGACCAATTTTTTTTTTTCAAAAAATGGTCTCATTATGGACGACATAGTATAGTAGAACGTACTACATAGTATAGTATGACGTTTTTGTCAAGTTTAGGACCAAAAAAACGTTTTTCAAAAATATGATCAGATTGTGGACGACATAGTATAGTATGTCGTTTTTGTCAGATTTTGGACCAATTTCTTTTTTTTTCAAAAAATGGTCACATTATGGACGACATAGTATAGTAGGACGTAATACATAGTATAGTATGATGTTTTTGTCAAGTTTTGAACCAAAAAACGTTTTTCAAAAATATGGTCAGATTTTGGACGACATAGTATAGTATGTCGTTTTTGTCAAATTTTGGACCAATTTCTTTTTTTCAAAAAATGGTCTCATTATGGACGACATAGTATAGTAGAACGTACTACATAGTATAGTATGACGTTTTTGTCAAGTTTAGGACCAAAAAAACGTTTCTCAAAAATATGGTCAGATTATGGACGACATAGTATAGTATGTCGTTTTTGTCAAATTTTGGACCAATTTTTTTTTTCAAAAAATGGTCTCATTATGGACGACATAGTATAGTAGGACGTACTACATAGTATAGTATGGCATTTTTGTCAAGTTTAGGACCAAAAAAACGTTTTTCAAAAATATGGTCAGATTATGGACGACATAGTATAGTATGTCGTTTTTGTCAAATTTTGGACCTTTTTCTTTTTTTCAAAAAATGGTCTCATTATGGACGACATAGTATAGTAGGACGTACTACATAGTATAGTATGACGCTTTTGTCAAGTTTTGGACCAAATAAACGTTTTTCGAAAATATGGTCAGATTATGGACGACATAGTATAGTATGTCGTTTTTGTCAAATTTTGGACCAATTTTTATTTTTCAAAAAATGGTCACATTATGGACGACATAGTATAGTAGGACGTACTACATAGTATAGTATGACGCTTTTGTCAAGTTTAGGACCAAAAAAACGTTTTTCAAAAATATGGTCAGATTATGGACGACATAGTATAGTATGTCGTTTTTGTCAGATTTTGGACCAATTTTTTTTTTTCAAAAAATGGTCTCATTATGGACGACATAGTATAGTAGAACGTACTACATAGTATAGTATGACGTTTTTGTCAAGTTTAGGACCAAAAAAACGTTTTTCAAAAATATGGTCAGATTTTGGACGACATAGTATAGTATGTCGTTTTTGTCAGATTTTGGACCAATTTTTTTTTTTCAAAAAATGGTCACATTATGGACGACATAGTATAGTAGGACGTAATACATAGTATTGTATGATGTTTTTGTCAAGTTTTGAACCAAAAAACGTTTTTCAAAAATATGGTCAGATTTTGGACGACATAGTATAGTATGTCGTTTTTGTCAAATTTTGGACCAATTTCTTTTTTTCAAAAAATGGTCTCATTATGGACGACATAGTATAGTAGAACGTACTACATAGTATAGTATGACGTTTTTGTCAAGTTTAGGACCAAAAAAACGTTACTCAAAAATATGGTCAGATTATGGACGACATAGTATAGTATGTCGTTTTTGTCAAATTTTGGACCAATTTTTTCTTTTTCAAAAAATGGTCTCATTATGGACGACATAGTATAGTAGGACGTACTACATAGTATAGTATGGCATTTTTGTCAAGTTTAGGACCAAAAAAACGTTTTTCAAAAATATGGTCAGATTATGGACGACATAGTATAGTATGTCGTTTTTGTCAAATTTTGGACCTTTTTCTTTTTTTCAAAAAATGGTCTCATTATGGACGACATAGTATAGTAGGACGTACTACATAGTATAGTATGACGTTTTTGTCAAGTTTTGGACCAAATAAACGTTTTTCAAAAATATGGTCAGATTATGGACGACATAGTATAGTATGTCGTTTTTGTCAAATTTTGGACCAATTTTTATTTTTCAAAAAATGGTCACATTATGGACGACATAGTATAGTAGGACGTACTACATAGTATAGTATGACGCTTTTGTCAAGTTTAGGACCAAAAAAAGTTTTTCAAAAATATGGTCAGATTTTGGACGAAAACGTATGTCGTTTTTGTCAAATTTTGGACCAATTTTTTTTTTCAAAAAATTGTCTCATTATGGACGACATAGTATAGTAGGACGTACTACATAGTTTAGTATGACGTTTTTCTCAAGTTTTGAACCAAAAAACGTTTTTCAAAAAAATGGTCAGATTATGGACGACATAGTATAGTATGTGGTTTTTGTCAAATTTTGGACCAATTTTTATTTTTCAAAAAATGGTCACATTATGGACAACATAGTATAGTAGGACGTACTACATAGTATAGTATGGCGTTTTTGTCAAGTTTTGGACCAAAAAAACGTTTTTCAAAAATATGGTCAGATTATGGACGACATAGTATAATGTCATTTTTGTCAAATTTTGGACCTTTTTCTTTTTTTCAAAAAATGGTCTCATTATGGACGACATAGTATAGTAGGACGTACTACATAGTATAGTATGACGTTTTTGTCAAGTTTTGGACCAAATAAACGTTTTTCAAAAATATGGTCAGATTATGGACGACATAGTATAGTATGTCGTTTTTGTCAAATTTTGGACCAATTTTTATTTTTCAAAAAATGGTCACATTATGGACGACATAGTATAGTAGGACGTACTACATAGTATAGTATGACGCTTTTGTCAAGTTTAGGACCAAAAAAACGTTTTTCAAAAATATGGTCAGATTATGGACGACATAGTATAGTATGTCGTTTTTGTCAGATTTTGGACCAATTTTTTTTTTTCAAAAAATGGTCTCATTATGGACGACATAGTATAGTAGAACGTACTACATAGTATAGTATGACGTTTTTGTCAAGTTTAGGACCAAAAAAACGTTTTTCAAAAATATGGTCAGATTATGGACGACATAGTATAGTATGTCGTTTTTGTCAAATTTTGGACCTTTTTCTTTTTTTCAAAAAATGGTCTCATTATGGACGACATAGTATCGTAGGAAGTACTACATAATATAGTATGACGTTTTTGTCAAGTTTTGGACCAAAAAAACGTTTTTCAAAAATATGGTCAGATTATGAACGACATAGTATAGTATGTCGTTTTTGTCAAATTTTGGACCTTTTTCTTTTTTTCAAAAAATGGTCTCATTATGGACGACATAGTATAGTAGGACGTACTACATAGTATAGTATGACGTTTTTGTCAAGTTTTGGACCAAATAAACGTTTTTCAAAAATATGGTCAGATTATGGACGACATAGTATAGTATGTCGTTTTTGTCAAATTTTGGACCAATTTTTATTTTTCAAAAAATGGTCACATTATGGACGACATAGTATAGTAGGACGTACTACATAGTATAGTATGACGCTTTTGTCAAGTTTAGGACCAAAAAAAGTTTTTCAAAAATATGGTCAGATTTTGGACGACATAGTATAGTATGTCGTTTTTGTCAGATTTTGGACCAATTTTTTTTTTTCAAAAAATGGTCACATTATGGACGACATAGTATAGTAGGACGTAATACATAGTATAGTATGATGTTTTTGTCAAGTTTTGAACCAAAAAACGTTTTTCAAAAATATGGTCAGATTTTGGACGACATAGTATAGTATGTCGTTTTTGTCAAATTTTGGACCTTTTTCTTTTTTTCAAAAAATGGTCTCATTATGGACGACATAGTATAGTAGGACGTACTACATAGTATAGTATGACGTTTTTGTCAAGTTTTGGACCAAATAAACGTTTTTCAAAAATATGGTCAGATTATGGACGACATAGTATAGTATGTCGTTTTTGTCAAATTTTGGACCAATTTTTATTTTTCAAAAAATTGTCACATTATGGACGACATAGTATAGTAGGACGTACTACATAGTATAGTATGACGCTTTTGTCAAGTTTAGGACCAAAAAAACGTTTTTCAAAAATATGGTCAGATTATGGACGACATAGTATAGTATGTCGTTTTTGTCAAATTTTGGACCAATTTTTTTTTTTCAAAAAATGGTCTCATTATGGACGACATAGTATAGTAGGACGTAATACATAGTATAGTATGATGTTTTTGTCAAGTTTTGAACCAAAAAACGTTTTTCAAAAATATGGTCAGATTTTGGACGACATAGTATAGTATGTCGTTTTTGTCAAATTTTGGACCAATTTCTTTTTTTCAAAAAATGGTCTCATTATGGACGACATAGTATAGTAGAACGTACTACATAGTATAGTATGACGTTTTTGTCAAGTTTAGGACCAAAAAAACGTTTCTCAAAAATATGGTCAGATTATGGACGACATAGTATAGTATGTCGTTTTTGTCAAATTTTGGACCTTTTTCTTTTTTTCAAAAAATGGTCACATTATGGACGACATAGTATAGTAGGACGTACTACATAGTATAGTATGACGTTTTTGTCAAGTTTTGGACCAAATAAACGTTTTTCAAAAATATGGTCAGATTATGGACGACATAGTATAGTATGTCGTTTTTGTCAGATTTTGGACCAATTTTTATTTTTCAAAAAATGGTCACATTATGGACGACATAGTATAGTAGGACGTACTACATAGTATAGTATGACGCTTTTGTCAAGTTTAGGACCAAAAAAACGTTTTTCAAAAATATGGTCAGATTATGGACGACATAGTATAGTATGTCGTTTTTGTCAGATTTTGGACCAATTTTTTTTTTTCAAAAAATGGTCTCATTATGGACGACATAGTATAGTAGAACGTACTACATAGTATAGTATGACGTTTTTGTCAAGTTTAGGACCAAAAAAACGTTTTTCAAAAATATGGTCAGATTATGGACCACATAGTATAGTATGTGGTTTTTGTCAAATTTTGGACCTTTTTCTTTTTTTCAAAAAATGGTCTCATTATGGACGACATAGTATAGTAGGACGTACTACATAGTATAGTATGACGCTTTTGTCAAGTTTAGGACCAAAAAAAGTTTTTCAAAAATATGGTCAGATTTTGGACGACATAGTATAGTATGTCGTTTTTGTCAGATTTTGGACCAATTTTTTTTTTCAAAAAATGGTCACATTATGGACGACATAGTATAGTAGGACGTAATACATAGTAAAGTATGACGTTTTTGTCAAGTTTTGAACCAAAAAACGTTTTTCAAAAATATGGTCAGATTTTGGACGACATAGTATAGTATGTCGTTTTTGTCAAATTTTGGACCAATTTTTTTCTTCAAAAAATTGTCTCATTATGGACGACATAGTATAGTAGGACGTACTACATAGTTTAGTATGACGTTTTTCTCAAGTTTTGAACCAAAAAACGTTTTTCAAAAAAATGGTCAGATTATGGACGACATAGTATAGTATGTGGTTTTTGTCAAATTTTGGACCAATTTTTATTTTTCAAAAAATGGTCACATTATGGACAACATAGTATAGTAGGACGTACTACATAGTATAGTATGGCGTTTTTGTCAAGTTTAGGACCAAAAAAAGTTTTTCAAAAATATGGTCAGATGATGGACGACATAGTATAATGTCATTTTTGTCAAATTTTGGACCTTTTTCTTTTTTTCAAAAAATGGTCTCATTATGGACGACATAGTATAGTAGGACGTACTACATAGTATAGTATGACGTTTTTGTCAAGTTTTGGACCAAAAAAACGTTTTTCAAAAATATGGTCAGATTATGGACGACATAGTATAGTATGTCGTTTTTGTCAAATTTTGGACCTTTTTCTTTTTTTCAAAAAATGGTCTCATTATGGACGACATCGTATAGTAGGACGTTTTTGTCAAGTTTAGGACCAAATAAACGTTTTTCAAAAATATGGTCAGATTATGGACGACATAGTATAGCATGTCGTTTTTGTCAAATTTTGGACCAATTTTTATTTTTCAAAAAATGGTCACATTATGGACGACATAGTATAGTAGGACGTACTACATAGTATAGTATGACGC
Organism: Microchirus variegatus; assembly: GCF_963457635.1. Taxonomy (NCBI): domain Eukaryota; kingdom Metazoa; phylum Chordata; class Actinopteri; order Pleuronectiformes; family Soleidae; genus Microchirus; species Microchirus variegatus. Next base: position 23,540,144 of record NC_139813.1, read on the forward strand.
TTTTGTCAAGTTTAGGACCAAAAAAAGTTTTTCAAAAATATGGTCAGATTTTGGACGACATAGTATAGTATGTCGTTTTTGTCAGATTTTGGACCAATTTCTTTTGTTTCAAAAAATGGTCACATCATGGACGACATAGTATAGTAGGACGTAATACATAGTATAGTATGATGTTTTTGTCAAGTTTTGAACCAAAAAACGTTTTTCAAAAATATGGTCAGATTTTGGACGACATAGTATAGTATGTCGTTTTTGTCAAATTTTGGACCAATTTTTTTTTTCAAAAAATGGTCACATTATGGACGACATAGTATAGTAGGACGTAATACATAGTAAAGTATGACGTTTTTGTCAAGTTTTGAACCAAAAAACGTTTTTCAAAAATATGGTCAGATTTTGGACGACATAGTATAGTATGTCGTTTTTGTCAAATTTTGGACCAATTTTTTTTTTCAAAAAATTGTCTCATTATGGACGACATAGTATAGTAGAACGTACTACATAGTATAGTATGACGTTTTTGTCAAGTTTAGGACCAAAAAAACGTTTCTCAAAAATATGGTCAGATTATGGACGACATAGTATAGTATGTCGTTTTTGTCAAATTTTGGACCAATTTTTTTTTTCAAAAAATGGTCTCATTATGGACGACATAGTACAGTAGGACGTACAACATAGTATAGTATGGCATTTTTGTCAAGTTTAGGACCAAATAAACGTTTTTCAAAAATATGGTCAGATTATGGACGACATAGTATAGTATGTCGTTTTTGTCAAATTTTGGACCTTTTTCTTTTTTTCAAAAAATGGTCTCATTATGGACGACAGAGTAGTAGGACGTACTACATAGTATAGTATGACGTTTTTGTCAAGTTTTGGACCAAATAAACGTTTTTCAAAAATATGGTCAGATTATGGACGACATAGTATAGTATGTCGTTTTTGTCAAATTTTGGACCAATTTTTATTTTTCAAAAAATGGTCACATTATGGACGACATAGTATAGTAGGACGTACTACATAGTATAGTATGACGCTTTTGTCAAGTTTAGGACCAAAAAAACGTTTTTCAAAAATATGGTCAGATTATGGACGACATAGTATAGTATGTCGTTTTTGTCAGATTTTGGACCAATTTTTTTTTTTCAAAAAATGGTCTCATTATGGACGACATAGTATAGTAGAACGTACTACATAGTATAGTATGACGTTTTTGTCAAGTTTAGGACCAAAAAAACGTTTTTCAAAAATATGGTCAGATTATGGACGACATAGTATAGTATGTCGTTTTTGTCAAATTTTGGACCTTTTTCTTTTTTTCAAAAAATGGTCTCATTATGGACGACATAGTATGGTAGGACGTACTACATAGTATAGTATGACGCTTTTGTCAAGTTTAGGACCAAAAAAAGTTTTTCAAAAATATGGTCAGATTTTGGACGACATAGTATAGTATGTCGTTTTTGTCAGATTTTGGACCAATTTTTTTTTTCAAAAAATGGTCACATTATGGACGACATAGTATAGTAGGACGTAATACATAGTAAAGTATGACGTTTTTGTCAAGTTTTGAACCAAAAAAAGTTTTTCAAAAATATGGTCAGATGATGGACGACATAGTATAGTATGTGGTTTTTGTCAAATTTTGGACCAATTTTTATTTTTCAAAAAATGGTCTAATTATGGACAACATAGTATAGTAGGACGTACTACATAGTATAGTATGGCGTTTTTGTCAAGTTTAGGACCAAAAAAAGTTTTTCAAAAATATGGTCAGATGATGGACGACATAGTATAATGTCATTTTTGTCAAATTTTGGACCTTTTTCTTTTTTTCAAAAAATGGTCTCATTATGGACGACATAGTATAGTAGGACGTACTACATAGTATAGTATGACGTTTTTGTCAAGTTTTGGACCAAAAAAACGTTTTTCAAAAATATGGTCAGATTATGGACGACATAGTATAGTATGCCGTTTTTGTCAAATTTTGGACCTTTTTCTTTTTTTCAAAAAATGGTCTCATTATGGACGACATAGTATAGTAGGACGTACTACATAGTATAGTATGACGTTTTTGTCAAGTTTAGGACCAAATAAACGTTTTTCAAAAATATGGTCAGATTATGGACGACATAGTATAGTATGTCGTTTTTGTCAAATTTTGGACCAATTTTTATTTTTCAAAAAATGGTCACATTATGGACGACATAGTATAGTAGGACGTACTACATAGTATAGTATGACGCTTTTGTCAAGTTTAGGACCAAAAAAAGTTTTTCAAAAATATGGTCAGATTTTGGACGACATAGTATAGTATGTCGTTTTTGTCAGATTTTGGACCAATTTCTTTTTTTTCAAAAAATGGTCACATTATGGACGACATAGTATAGTAGGACGTAATACATAGAATAGTATGATGTTTTTGTCAAGTTTTGAACCAAAAAACGTTTTTCAAAAATATGGTCAGATTTTGGACGACATAGTATAGTATGTCGTTTTTGTCAAATTTTGGACCAATTTTTTTTTTCAAAAAATGGTCTCATTATGGACGACATAGTATAGTAGGACGTACTACATAGTAAAGTATGGCATTTTTGTCAAGTTTAGGACCAAAAAAACGTTTTTCAAAAATATGGTCAGATTTTGGACGACATAGTATAGTATGTCGTTTTTGTCAAATTTTGGACCAATTTTTTTTTTCAAAAAATGGTCTCATTATGGACGACATAGTATAGTAGAACGTATAACATAGTATAGTATGACGTTTTTGTCAAGTTTAGGACCAAAAAAAGTTTCTCAAAATTATGGTCAGATTATGGACGACATAGTATAGTATGTCGTTTTTGTCAAATTTTGGAACAATTTTTTTTTTCAAAAAATGGTCTCATTATGGACGACATAGTATAGTAGGACATACTACATAGTATAGTATGGCATTTTTGTCAAGTTTAGGACCAAAAAAACGTTTTTCAAAAATATGGTCATATAATGGACGACATAGTATAGTATGTCGTTTTTGTCAAATTTTGGACCTTTTTCTTTTTTTCAAAAAATGGTCTCATTATGGACGACATAGTATAGTAGGACGTACTACATAGTATAGTATGACGTTTTTGTCAAGTTTAGGACCAAATAAACGTTTTTCGAATATATGGTCAGATTATGGACGACATAGTATAGTTTGTCGTTTTTGTCAAATTTTGGACCAATTTTTATTTTTCAAAAAATGGTCACATTATGGACGACATAGTATAGTAGGACGTACTACATAGTGTAGTATGACGCTTTTGTCAAGTTTAGGACCAAAAAAACGTTTTTCAAAAATATGGTCAGATTATGGACGACATAGTATAGTATGTCGTTTTTGTCAGATTTTGGACCAATTTTTTTTTTTCAAAAAATGGTCTCATTATGGACGACATAGTATAGTAGAACGTACTACATAGTATAGTATGACGTTTTTGTCAAGTTTAGGACCAAAAAAACGTTTTTCAAGAATATGGTCAGATTATGGACGACATAGTATAGTATGTCGTTTTTGTCAAATTTTGGACCAATTCTTTTTTTTCAAAGAATGGTCTCATTATGGAAGACATAGTATATTTGGACGTACTACATAGTTTAGTATGACGTTTTTCTCAAGTTTTGGACCAAAAAAAGTTTTTCAAAAAAATGGTTAGATTATGGACGACATAGTATAGTATGTGGTTTTTGTCAAATTTTGGACCAATTTTTATTTTTCAAAAAATGGTCACATTATGGACGACATAGTATAGTAGGACGTACGACATAGTTTAGTATGACGTTTTTGTCAAGTTTTGAAGCAAAAAACGTTTTTCAAAAAAATGGTCAGATGATGGACGACATAGTATAGTATGTCGTTTTTGTCAAATTTTGGACCAATTTTTTTTTTCAAAAAATGGTCTCATTATGGACGACATAGTATAGTAGAACGTATAACATAGTATAGTATGACGTTTTTGTCAAGTTTAGGACCAAAAAAAGTTTCTCAAAATTATGGTCAGATTATGGACGACATAGTATAGTATGTCGTTTTTGTCAAATTTTGGAACAATTTTTTTTTTCAAAAAATGGTCTCATTATGGACGACATAGTATAGTAGGACGTACTACATAGTATAGTATGGCATTTTTGTCAAGTTTAGGACCAAAAAAACGTTTTTCAAAAATATGGTCATATAATGGACGACATAGTATAGTATGTCGTTTTTGTCAAATTTTGGACCTTTTTCTTTTTTTCAAAAAATGGTCTCATTATGGACGACATAGTATAGTAGGACGTACTACATAGTATAGTATGACGTTTTTGTCAAGTTTAGGACCAAATAAACGTTTTTCGAATATATGGTCAGATTATGGACGACATAGTATAGTTTGTCGTTTTTGTCAAATTTTGGACCAATTTTTATTTTTCAAAAAATGGTCACATTATGGACGACATAGTATAGTAGGACGTACTACATAGTATAGTATGACGCTTTTGTCAAGTTTAGGACCAAAAAAACGTTTTTCAAAAATATGGTCAGATTATGGACGACATAGTATAGTATGTCGTTTTTGTCAGATTTTGGACCAATTTTTTTTTTTCAAAAAATGGTCTCATTATGGACGACATAGTATAGTAGAACGTACTACATAGTATAGTATGACGTTTTTGTCAAGTTTAGGACCAAAAAAACGTTTTTCAAAAATATGGTCAGATTATGGACGACATAGTATAGTATGTCGTTTTTGTCAAATTTTGGACCAATTCTTTTTTTTCAAAGAATGGTCTCATTATGGAAGACATAGTATATTTGGACGTACTACATAGTTTAGTATGACGTTTTTCTCAAGTTTTGGACCAAAAAAAGTTTTTCAAAAAAATGGTTAGATTATGGACGACATAGTATAGTATGTGGTTTTTGTCAAATTTTGGACCAATTTTTATTTTTCAAAAAATGGTCACATTATGGACGACATAGTATAGTAGGACGTACGACATAGTTTAGTATGACGTTTTTGTCAAGTTTTGAAGCAAAAAACGTTTTTCAAAAAAATGGTCAGATGATGGACGACATAGTATAGTATGTCGTTTTTGTCAAATTGTGGACCTTTTCTTTTTTTTTAAAAATGGTCACATTATGGACAACATAGTATAGTAGGACGTACTACATAGTAAAGTATGACGTTTTTGTCAAGTTTAGGACCAAAAAAACGTTTTTCAAAAATATGGTCAGATTTTGGACGACATAGTATAGTATGTCGTTTTTGTCAAATTTTGGACCAATTCTTTTTTTTCAAAAAATGGTCTCATTATGGACGACATAGTATAGTAGAACGTACTGCATAGTATAGTATGACGTTTTTGTCAAGTTTCGGACCAAAAAAACGTTTTTCAAAAATATGGTCAGATTATGGACGACATAGTATAGTATGTCGTTTTTGTCAGATTTTGGACCTTTTTCTTTTTTCAAAAAATGGTCTCATTATGGACGACATAGTATAGTAGGACGTACTACATAGTATAGTATGGCGTTTTTGTCAAGTTTAGGACCAAAAAAAGTTTTTCAAAAATATGGTCAGATTATGGACGACATAGTATAATGTCGTTTTTGTCAAATTTTGGACCTTTTTCTTTTTTTCAAAAAATGGTCTCATTATGGACGACATAGTATAGTAGGACGTACTACATAGTATAGTATGACGTTTTTGTCAAGTTTTGGACCAAAAAAACGTTTTTCAAAAATATGGTCAGATTATGGACGACATAGTATAGTATGTCGTTTTTGTCAAATTTTTGACCTTTTTCTTTTTTTCAAAAAATGGTCTCATTATGGACGACATAGTATAGTAGGACGTACTACATAGTATAGTATGACGCTTTTGTCAAGTTTAGGACCAAAAAAAGTTTTTCAAAAATATGGTCAGATTTTGGACGACATAGTATAGTATGTCGTTTTTGTCAGATTTTGGACCAATTTTTTTTTTTCAAAAAATGGTCACATTATGGACGACATAGTATAGTAGGACGTAATACATAGTATAGTATGACGTTTTTGTCAAGTTTTGAACCAAAAAACGTTTTTCAAAAATATGGTCAGATTTTGGACGACATAGTATAGTATGTCGTTTTTGTCAAATTTTGGACCAATTTTTTTTTTCAAAAAATGGTCTCATTATGGACGACATAGTATAGTAGAACGTACGACATAGTTTAGTATGACGTTTTTGTCAAGTTTTGAAGCAAAAAACGTTTTTCAAAAAAATGGTCAGATTATGGACGACATAGTATAGTATGTTGTTTTTGTCAAATTGTGGACCTTTTCTTTTTTTAAAAAAATGGTTACATTATGGACAACATAGTATAGTAGGACGTACTACATAGTATAGTATGACGTTTTTGTCAAGTTTAGGACCAAAAAAACGTTTTTCAAAAATATGGTCAGATTTTGGACGACATAGTATAGTATGTCGTTTTTGTCAAATTTTGGACCAATTCTTTTTTTTCAAAAAATGGTCTCATTATGGACGACATAGTATAGTAGAACGTACTACATAGTATAGTATGACGTTTTTGTCAAGTTTAGGACCAAATAAACGTTTTTCAAAAATATGGTCAGATTATGGACGACATAGTATAGTATGTCGTTTTTGTCAGATTTTGGACCTTTTTCTTTTTTCAAAAAATGGTCTCATTATGGACGACATAGTATAGTAGGACGTACTACATAGTATAGTATGGCGTTTTTGTCAAGTTTAGGACCAAAAAAAGTTTTTCAAAAATATGGTCAGATTATGGACGACATAGTATAGTATGTCGTTTTTGTCAGATTTTGGACCTTTTTCTTTTTTTCAAAAAATGGTCTCATTATGGACGACATAGTATAGTAGGACGTACTACATAGTATAGTATGACGTTTTTGTCAAATTTTGGACCAATTTTTTTTTTCAAAAAATGGTCTCATTATGGACGACATAGTATAGTAGAACGTACGACATAGTTTAGTATGACGTTTTTGTCAAGTTTTGAAGCAAAAAACGTTTTTCAAAAAAATGGTCAGATTATGGACGACATAGTATAGTATGTTGTTTTTGTCAAATTGTGGACCTTTTCTTTTTTTTAAAAAATGGTTACATTATGGACAACATAGTATAGTAGGACGTACTACATAGTATAGTATGACGTTTTTGTCAAGTTTAGGACCAAAAAAACGTTTTTCAAAAATATGGTCAGATTTTTGACGACATAGTATAGTATGTCGTTTTTGTCAAATTTTGGACCAATTCTTTTTTTTCAAAAAATGGTCTCATTATGGACGACATAGTATAGTAGAACGTACTACATAGTATAGTATGACGTTTTTGTCAAGTTTAGGACCAAATAAACGTTTTTCAAAAATATGGTCAGATTATGGACGACATAGTATAGTATGTCGTTTTTGTCAGATTTTGGACCTTTTTCTTTTTTCAAAAAATGGTCTCATTATGGACGACATAGTATAGTAGGACGTACTACATAGTATAGTATGGCGTTTTTGTCAAGTTTAGGACCAAAAAAAGTTTTTCAAAAATATGGTCAGATTATGGACGACATAGTATAGTATGTCGTTTTTGTCAGATTTTGGACCTTTTTCTTTTTTTCAAAAAATGGTCTCATTATGGACGACATAGTATAGTAGGACGTACTACATAGTATAGTATGACGTTTTTGTCAAGTTTTGGACCAAAAAAACGTTTTTCAAAAATATGGTCAGATTATGGACGACATAGTATAGTATGTCGTTTTTGTCAAATTTTTGACCTTTTTCTTTTTTTCAAAAAATGGTCTCATTATGGACGACATAGTATAGTAGGACGTAATACATAGTATAGTATGACGTTTTTGTCAAGTTTTGAACCAAAAAACGTTTTTCAAAAATATGGTCAGATTTTGGACGACATAGTATAGTATGTCGTTTTTGTCAAATTTTGGACCAATTTTTTTTTTCAAAAAATGGTCTCATTATGAACGACATAGTATAGTAGAACGTACGACATAGTTTAGTATGACGTTTTTGTCAAGTTTTGAAGCAAAAAACGTTTTTCAAAAAAATGGTCAGATTATGGACGACATAGTATAGTATGTTGTTTTTGTCAAATTGTGGACCTTTTCTTTTTTTAAAAAAATGGTTACATTATGGACAACATAGTATAGTAGGACGTACTACATAGTATAGTATGACGTTTTTGTCAAGTTTAGGACCAAATAAACGTTTTTCAAAAATATGGTCAGATTATGGACGACATAGTATAGTATGTCGTTTTTGTCAGATTTTGGACCTTTTTCTTTTTTCAAAAAATGGTCTCATTATGGACGACATAGTATAGTAGGACGTACTACATAGTATAGTATGGCGTTTTTGTCAAGTTTAGGACCAAAAAAAGTTTTTCAAAAATATGGTCAGATTATGGACGACATAGTATAGTATGTCGTTTTTGTCAAATTTTTGACCTTTTTCTTTTTTTCAAAAAATGGTCTCATTATGGACGACATAGTATAGTAGGACGTACTACATAGTATAGTATGACGCTTTTGTCAAGTTTAGGACCAAAAAAAGTTTTTCAAAAATATGGTCAGATTATGGACGACATAGTATATGTCGTTTTTGTCAGATTTTGGACCAATTTTTTTTTTCAAAAAATGGTCTAATTATGTACGACATAGTATAGTAGGACGTACTACATAGTATAATATGACGTTTTTGTCAAGTTTTGAACCAAAAAAACGTTTTTCAAAAACATGGTCAGATTATGGACGACATAGTATAGTATGTCGTTTTTGTCAAATTTTGGACCTTTTTCTTTTTTTCAAAAAATGGTCATATTATGGACGACATAGTATAGTAGGACGTACTACATAGTATAGTATGACGTTTTTGTCAAGTTTAGGACCAAAAAAACGTTTTTCAAAAATATGGTCAGATTATGGACGACATAGTATAGTATGTCGTTTTTGTCAGATTTTGGACCTTTTTCTTTTTTTCAAAAAATGGTCATATTATGGACGACATAGTATAGTAGGACGTACTACATAGTATAGTATGACGTTGTTGTCAAGTTTAGGACCAAAAAAACGTTTTTCAAAAATATGGTCAGATTATGGACGACATAGTATAGTATGTCGTTTTTGTCAGATTTTGGACCAATTTTCTTTTTTTTAAAAATGGTCTAATTATGTATGACATAGTATAGTGGGACGTACTACATAGTATAGTATGACGTTTTTTTCAAGTTTGGACCAAAAAAACGTTTTTCAAAAAAATGGTCAGATTTTGGACGACATAGTATAGTATGTCGTTTTTGTCAAATTTTGGACCAATTTTTTATTTCAAAAAATGGTCGCATTATGGACGACATAGTATAGAAGGATGTACTACATAGTATAGTATGACGTTTTTGTCAAGTTTTGGACCAAAAAAACGTTTTTTTTAAAAAACATGGTCAGATTATGGACGACATAGTATAGTATGTCGTTTTTGTCAAATTTTGGACCTTTTTCTTCTTTTCAAAAAATGGTCATATTATGGACGACATAGTATAGTATGACGTTTTTGTCAAGTTTAGGACCAAGAAAACGTTTTTCAAAAATATGGTCAGATTATGGACGACATAGTACAGTATGTCGTTTTTGTCAGATTCTGGAAGAATTTTTTATTTCAAAAAATGGTCACATTATGGACGACATAGTATAGTGGGACGTACTACATAGTATAGTATGTCGTTTTTGTCAAATTTTTGACCTTTTTCTTTTTTTCAAAAAATTTTCATATTATGGACGACATAGTATAGTAGGACGTACTACATAGTATAGTATGACATTTTTGTCAAGTTTAGGACCAAAAAAACGTTTTTCAAAAATATGGTCAGATTATGGACGACAAAGTATAGTATGTCGTTTTTGTCAGATTTTGGACCAATTTCTTTTTTTCAAAAAATGGTCTAATTATGTACGACATAGTATAGTAGGACGTACTACATAGTATAGTATGACGTTTTTGTCAAGTTTTGGACCAAAAAAACGTTTTTCAAAAAAATTGTCAGATTTTGGACGACATAGTATAGTATGTCGTTTTTGTCAAATTTTGGACCAATTTTTTTAATTCAAAAAATGGTCACATTATGGACGACAGTATAGTAGGACGTACTACATAGTATAGTATGACATTTTTGTCAAGATTTGGACCTGTCTTATTGCTGTCAACTCTGAGAAAGTTTGGCCAGTTCCTGGGAATGGCTACATCACCTACCACACGTCTCTGAATCCCAGTTCTCCCGCGCTGGCACATCCTGTCCATTCAGGTGCGGCTATCTAACTACATCTAAATTGATAAACTATTAAGTAGATGTGGGGCTAACATTAGATAGCATATAGGAAACTAAACTGCACTACCACTAAACTATCACCACAACCAGCACATTGCAGAAATATGGCATTATTTAGACTAGAGCTGGCACTGAACCCCATGCTGAGTTTCACAGCAGTGGTGTCACCAGTGTGCCCTGGCTGTGCTTTGACATCCACTCTATTACATTTCCATTCATTGAATGGTTCAGTTCTTGCAGATAAGGGCTACCATTTTGAGAGAAACAGTAAGTCATGTTCAGTTGTGAGGTAGAAGGATGCTTCCGGCCAATTTTAAGTTCAGAATTTGATTTGATTGGAGATCATACATATCAGACCGTCATACAAGTGACGGCTGCCAGCTTGGGAAATGGCGGCCATCTTGAATATGAAATGATACTTTTCAATTATACTATAGACATTTACCAAGTACAATATGTGGTAAATATGTCTAAAATATCACATTGTGTCTGTCACTCATAAGAAAACAGGCGTTGCTCGTGGCCATTTTGAAAAATGGCTGCCATTGGCGCCATGTTGAAAATTCATGATGCCTCCACATCCAAATCTTTTCGGTATGCCTTTGGCTATATGTGTACCAAATTTCATGCATTTATCACAAACTGAACGATTGTTTTGGTTATCTGCTGCACTATACACTATATAAAGTTTGCAACGATGCAGTCTGCTCACGTTTTTGTTAACGCGTTAGCATAAAGTCAGCTAGCTTAAATGCTAACGCAAACGAGTATACTCACATAACAAGGACAGAGACCGACACATATCTCACTTCTGCTAAGAAGTACAGCCACAATTGAGTTCTTCTTTTCCTTTGTCTTCATTCAACGGTGAACACACACAGCTCCACAGCAGCAGTGAGGAGCAGCTGCCTCTGCTGCACATTCAGAATCCATGTGTTTTTCTCTGTGATCGACCGTCGAGCAGCTGATTGGCCGAAAAAAAACAACAAAAGCACTGGAATGTGGGCCTGATATGATATCACCACATCCTAACTATGAATCGATTCACAGCGATCAAACAACACTATTCAAATATGAAGTTTATGGTTTTAAGACCCAGAAGACTGTGATTTGAAGCATGTAGTGGCTTCTTCCAAACTTTAACTTGCGAAATTCTGAAAAAAACAAACAAAAGGCATAATTTTGAAGAAAAAAAACAGAAATGTTTTGTGTTCATTTTATCATTTATTTTCCTGCCTTTATTCCCTGAGGGAAAACACTATTGGTCATTTTTGGAAGAGCAAACAAAAGGCAAAAATACAGACATTTCTTTTGTCACAAAATATACATTTTGTATTTTATTTTACTGCTTCAAATCTTGTGCTTTTCTTCTTTTATTTTTCTGTCAAAACATTATACTTTTACTGTGTGTATTTGTTAATTTATTACAAATTTAGATAAAACTTTTAAAAAATAAAACAGTCAGTGCTTCCTTCCAGAGAATCAGGACAATAACTTTTCATGTCATAAATATGCATTATATTATTACATTATGTACAAAAACAATCTTGCTAATCTGTGCACAGGAGGCAAATACATGTCAGATTATAATCTATTCAATGCAAACAGTATCTAAAAAAATACATTGCATGTGTATAAAACTACTAAAATTTCTCACGTTCAGCAGTTCAGTATATGATAATCTGAACATTAAACACATGGATATTAACATTATTGAGTAAAGTTTGTTGAATAATTGAAAAATCGAACAGAGGCTTGTTTAGATCACAATATTTAACTTAATATTAGAGTTAATATTGTGCAACTGCACAGTCTGACCACATCTAGGGGGCGCTCTTCAGGAAGCTGCAGTCACTGGTTCATATGGACGGTTTCAGTATCTTTGCACATTGACATTTCCTGACAGAGATATATTCCAACGAGTACAGAAGAGTATTAGGGCCACACTAGAGAATAAAAAAAAAACATAATTCTGTCTTTAATCTCAGTATTCTCAGAATCCTTACATTTTTCTCAGTATTCCAAGTTTTTGACTTTAATCTCAGAAATCCGACTTTCTGCTTTTTTTCAGAATTTTTTACTTCAATATCAAATTTCCAACATTTTTCTCAGAATTCCGACTTTTTAACTTTAATCTCGGCATTTTGACTTTTTAACTTTAATCTCAGAATGCCGACTTTCTCAGTATTTCCCACATTTTTCTCAGAATTCCAACTTTTTGACTTTAATCTCAGAATTCTGACTTTTTCTCAAAATACCGACTTTTTTTTTTAACTTAAATCTGATAATTCCGTCTTTTTTACTTGAATTTCAACTTTTTGACTTTTCTCAGAATTACAACTTTTTGACTTAAATATCAGAATTCAGATTATTTGACTTTAATATGAGAATTACTTTTCTTCCTTTTTTTGCAACAAACAACTTTTTCCATTTTTTTCTCAGAATGTTTGACTTCAATCTCAGAATTCATGCTGTTTTATGTATTTTTCACTTTCTATCAATTTTTTTCAAACGTGGCTCTAATACTCTTCTGTAAATGAGTCCTAGAATAAATAAAATGTTTTTAAAAAGAGGCTTTAAAAAATAAAATATTTTGGTCGTGTGTGTGTTGGGAGGGTTGGTGGGTGATCAGGTGGGCGGGGGCCCGTTGGTGTAGCGTAACATGGGGTAGAAGGAGCGGGCGAAGTTGTTGACCACGGTGCAGCTGGTGTCGCTCTCCGACTGCGGGATGAGACACGGCAGCAGCAGGAGGAGCAGCAGGAGGAGGTGCAGGGGGAACGCGGCGCGGAGGACGCGGTAGAAGAAAGAGCGAGGAGGAGACGACTCCCTCTTCCCTCTGTGAGACACAGGGGGGGGGAAAATATGTTAAAAAAAGTTTGTCTGACCGAAAAAGTCAACAAAACTTTGGATTCTGAGGATATTAAAAGGGTTTAATACACAATAAAAGTTAATGTTATAGTTTAATTCATCCATATTTAAAGGGGACATATGTAATTTGTGATATGTTATTATATGTGAACATTTTCATACCTGTGTGTGGAGGAAACTTTCTTCTCCTGAGGAGGTTCTGCAGAGGAACTTTGACCTGGGACGTCGTTCTGAATCGAGCACAAACACAACAACAAATCTAAATAACACATTTTATTTTAAATGAACCAAATTTTTTTTTTTTTTTACATCCCATGAGACATTTTTAAATACCAGTCGTTGTTGTAAGACGCTCAGATCTCGGTCCACGTCCCTCAGCAGAGACTTCAGTTTGCTGCCCGTGACGTGAAGCTTCTCCTGAGCCTCTGCTCGGTCCTCGGCGGCAGCGGCGGCGGTGGTGTCGTCTTTGTCCTCGGGCTGGAGCTGTGACCACAGAGTCTGCAGTGAAGTCTGCTGCCTCTGTCTGCTCTGCAGCTCCCCCTGCAGGTGCTGCTCATCACAGCAGACACACAAAGAAAACAAAGAAACAATGATGATGATGAAGAAGAAGAAGAAGAAGAATCTGACCAATAAACAACACTGTCATCAGAGGTGAGCTCACTGTGAGGGTGTCGCAGTGCTGCTGCAGGACTTGGACACACGTGTCCGGGTCACTGATGTCCACCGCGTAGCGTCTGCTCTCGGCGTGGGCCAGCCACAGTAACAGAGAGTGGAGTGTCCCGTGAAACTCCTGCAAGAAGAAAGCATTAAGCATTTACTGAATCAGTTAAAGCAGAACTATACCGATTTTCACTCTAATTTAACAGCTTCAGAGTCAGAATGGTGGTTAAATGTCTTGTTGTGGGGCTGTCTCCCCCTAGCTGTCAGACGTGAGTTCTTAGACAATGGATGGATATGTCCTCCGAAACTGTAGGGGGAGCTCCACAGAGAGAAAAAGCTGCTTGAACATCAAACTACATGTTTACCACTGTACATGGTAACTTTTGTTGGATGTGATGTCACTTAAGTCAATGCAGATGTTTGATGAGTTCTCCAGCTTCACGCTTGAACTTCCTTCTTCTTCAGTTCTGAAGGTTTTCTGTGGTGAAACCCTGGAACTTTAACCTCCGTGAGTGTTTAAAGCTAAACCTTACGACGCAAACGACAAAGAATCACATCCTTTCTGACCCACCTAGGCCACTGTAGTTCCCCGACGTGCTTGAGAACATGGTGGCACAAAATGGCTGCCTCTTAAAGCAAGGCCCTTCCCCTAATTAGCAATTACACACAAACAAATGTAATTAAAGCAAATATAATATTCAATTTGGCCAACACACTCAAACCAAATGTTACACACTGGACCTTTGAGGTAAAAGAAAGTTGCACAGTGTTGTTTTTAAGGATGTAAGTTAGTAAAGTAAAGTTTCAGTCATGTATTGTAACACAACTCAGCTCTCGGTGTCTCAGCCCCACAACATAAGGCCTTATTTTCCTGAACAAAACTGAAAGAATAACAAATGTTATGCATTAAATAATAAATTCACACTGTAGCTGCTCTTGATGTGAAGGAAACTCTTTCCTCTGTGAGGATACGAGTTGGAAAACATACAGAGGGGGGAAAAAACCCAAAAACAGCAGTTGCGTGAAAGAGGCCAAAAGATTTTTACATTTCTTAAATTCATTCTTAATTCAAAGCAGAGGCAGATCTGGAGCCGAGCTGTTGTGTTGGGTCTCTTGCAGCTCAGCTACACTTGATAATTCCTCTCACCTGGCAGCGCATCAGAGTCTTCCTCAGTCCAGCGTCCCACTGCTGCAGACTCGTGCACACTCGGCTCCAGTCTCTGTTCGTGCTCAACAGCCTTTGCTGAAGCTCTGGAGCTTCCTGAGCTCTCAGGTTAACAGACAGCATGATGGACTTGTAGTGAGTAAACATTCTCTGCATCTCCTGCAAAAACAAACAAAAAACCAAGGAGTGTAAACAAACGCAAACACTTATCAGACGTGTTGTGCTTGGTCTGGAGGTTTACCTTTAGTTCTCTGGCTCTGGCCTCCATGTCTGCTACACTCGCCGCCGCCGCCGCTGTGCTGGAGCAATGTGGACGCTCCAGCTCTGGGATCACGCTCTCTAACCAGGAAGTGAGGTGGTCGAGGTCAGATGAGAGCTGTTGAAGCTCCTGTGGGCCGGTCAGCTGATCGCTCCTGGACTGAGCCCGGAGAAGCTCCCAGCGTTCAATCACACCTGAGCCAAAACAACAACAAACTTCAGTTCTTCAGACAGGAAACTTGTATTTTTGTTACAAATCATTAGAGCTTTTCTGAAGCTTTAAATAGATATTACTGCAATTCAATGATGCATCGTGGCTTTATTTAAAACTGTTTCTATGTAAACATTGTGTGTTAAGTGATTTCACTATTATACAATACCAGCTCCTCCAACACCAGCCATAAAAATAAATACTGCAATTTTATGACACAAAAAATAGAGCAAATATATATAACAGCATATCTAAGATATCAATTATTTTGATTATTTGTAATATCTCAAGTGCTTCACTCAAATAATTTGGACTAAAAACAACAGTAATAAACGCTAACTGCTAGTTACTCAGAGGCTAAAAGGCTGGTGGCTAGTCATTAATGAGGTAGCTACTAGTTTCTAAGTAGCTTAAAGCCTGGCTGCTACTTGCTTTGATGCTAGTTGCTATAAGAAGCTTGTAAGTGGGCAGCTAGTTTCATTGAAGGTGGTGGTGGAGTTAATAAGAACCTAGGAAGAACATAAGTTAGCAGTAGGTCTACTAGTGGCTAGTGACTAGTTGCTAAGAACCTGAAAAGCTAGCTGCTAGATGCTCAGTAGTGAAAAAGCAAGTAGATAGTTGCTAAGAAGCTAGCTGTCAGTTGCTCAGAAGCTAGGAAAAGGCGCTAGTTGATAAGGTGCTGGAGCAGTTAACAAGAAAGTTAGCAGTATGCCTACTAGTTTTTTTTCCAATAGGCTTACTAATAGCTAGTGGCTAGTTGCTAAGAATGCATTTGAAGTGGCAGCTTCGTTAAACTGATACATAACATTAAAAGTCAGGCCACCAACAGGTTTATATTGACATGGTGGTCTGTATGTTGATGTACTGTGTGTTAAGTAGAGTCTGAGTAATATTTTGACAGAGAGTGAAACCAGTGTTTTCCCTGATTTATGTCATTTACTGACACATGTTCACCAATCTTTGCTGCCGTGTTTTGGGAAATCTGAGTGCATTTTCTGTCATTTACGGTCCATTAGTGCAGCCTAACTGCCTCTCACGCGTGTCTCTCACCAGACTGTTTGTCTGACGCAGTTAGTCCCGTCAGGCCGAGCTCCTGCGGCTGCTGCTCCTCGTCATCCAGGATCAGCGAGACTCTTTTAATGTCCTCGATGCTGCCGCTGCACTGAGACATTAACCCCAGCTGGAGACACAACAAACACGGGACGGGTCTTAGGACGAGACGGTGCAGACACAGTTATTTTCATATGGTAATAGGTAGTAAAAACGCACGTAAGCCTGCTTTCGAGGCGTGCTGGTGAAGGTGGGCGCTGCCTCGTCGTGGCCCTCCGAGTGCAGAGCTTCGGCGTCTGCTGTCGATCTCCACGCTGATGACTTCTGTAGGACCATTGACCTGCTGGAAACTGAAAACACAAACAACACAAACATTATTATACAACACCGTCCACTGCAGCAAAGTCCCTCCATTTATTTAATGGAAATTAATGAATGTCCAGTAGATGCAAATACAGTATTTATGATTATTTCCAACAGATGTTTGTGCTCTCTTTGGAGGATATTAATGGCTGGTTTTAAATGACCCATTAACTTGATGTCACTTAGGGGAAAAACATTTGCCGAATGCTGAAACATTTAATCAGGTGGTAAAAACCTGAGACTAAAATTCATCCTCCAAAACTAGTCACAAATGGAGTCGAGCAGCGAACGAGCACCAGCAGCATAAATCAGCCGCGCCAGGAAATGACAAAAGCTTGTTGTGTGTGAGTGGTTTCAACGTAACGCCGTATTTCACATGTTCAAGCAGCAGGAAAGAGAGATGAAAGCATTCCAGATCACATCGGAACAAACTCCAGATGGAGACGCGTTCGAGACGAGTAAACAATGAAAACTGTTAATGTTCCGTGCAGCGGCAGCAGTGGAAAATAGAGATGTTTTTGTTCTGTTACCGATTGTCAGACAATCACCTTAATGTGATGGCAATGTTATCAATGTTATGCAATGTTATGTTTCTAAAAAAAACATTAATCTATTGTATTTTAAAGTACTTTTTAATCAGATATGTTGTTTTTTTTTAGTCTTTGTTTTCATTGATAAATGCCTTTGAATGCCTTTTAAATAGCTCCATAGAGAGATAATTTTATTTTTATTAATACTATTTGCAGTAACCTGCAGCAAGAAATGGGAACACAGGTGATTTTATTTCATTCTATTTTATTTCTTGTTCTTATTTTATCCATCTTATTCTCAAACTTTATTCTTTATTTAATGCGTACACCGAGCGAGACGAAACCGAAAGTTAACTTTCCTTGTTGCATAATGAATACTTGGCCAATAAAGTTGATTTTGATACACGAAGGAGGGGAAAGAATCACTGTGAAAGTGTAGAATAAGCAGGAAATAACAGAAAGGATGGAAGAAGACGAGCAAATCCATGGAAAACCATGTCAAAAATAATCTACGGAAGCAAAACTGGTTCAAAAAGGTCATGATCACCCAACCCTTCACAAATGACACTTTTGGCGGTGACATATTTCATATAAAGTATAGTTAAAAGAACAATCGTTTGAATTTAAGAGGTTTTCCCACCTTTAATTATTTCCTCACCGTGAGCCAAATGATTTTTATTTTAAATTTCAGAGTTACTGTGTGCTTAAAAAATGAAGAAAAATGTTTTTTTCCAGACCACGGCGACAGGAGGCAAAGATGTTCACCGTGATTACGTGTGATACATTATCTGCTGAGGAGATCTCGCCAAGGAAATGATTCTAACTTGAAGAGCGACGTGTGAATTTATTACGCAGAGAAGAAAAGAAGACGGAGAACAACCATCGAGACTTTGACACAATCCTCCTGAGGGTGATGTAGATAGATGTGTGTAGATGGTAAGATTTTCCCTTTTTTTTCAGCTTTATGTAAAAATAAAAATGAATGAAGGGATGTTTGGAGGAAGGTTCCTGCTCCACAAACCTTTTTCTTTCATTCTTTCAGTTCTTTTATTGTGAACTGAAGTTGCATCTCGAACAAAACGGTATTTTTTAATGGCGTAAATCTGGAATTTAAGTGAAGTTTAAATCTAAGTTTGTGATTATCTGAACACTGTGAATGCTTTAAGTTATGCACAACGTCATAAACAAGGAGTTACGACAACTATAATCAATATTAGGGTTGAGAGGTGGACATTTTGTTGGTATTTATTAATTTTATGAACATAATTTAATGTTCTGTTTGACATAAAAAATGAGAGGGTGTGTGCAAACAACACGAGTAAACATTAGACACAGCTGTTGATTGCTTCAGTGCTGTTTTATCTTAAATGATGGTGTAAAAATGTCACTCTTTTTGCACTTTATTTAACGCAGGTCATTTTGTTGTTTCCAAATGTGTTAAAAACACATTTTTGTTATTGACAAAAAAGTGACGTTGCTGGTTTTTAATTCATGTTTTCCCACTGAATGAATCTCTCTTTTGTAAACTAAAGTTATTCCTGATCCTGTTTAATAACATTTGACCATAAATAGCATTGTGATATTGTGACGTAACGTCACAAATATTAATGGGAATACATTAAATAAACAAATAACTATAGAAAGAAAACGGAAAATGTTCATTTTAAACTTTTATTATCATTATATATATTATATATATCATTACTTAGTTTAATAACAGTAGTATGTTCTACTTTGAGTTTGCTTTATCTCTTCTTCCTGTTTATGTTTTGATTTTGTTTTTTATTTGTCCGTGCACACTAAATTGGTGAATAAAAGCTCAATACATAAATATATAAGCTGGCAGTAGGACGTACCTGACAGAGCACTGAAGTATCTCTCGTCCTCCTCGTGTTCTTCGTCCTCATCATCGTCATCGTCTTCGTCATCGTCCTCCTCGGGCGACGATGAGCCTCCCACGTCTCCGGTGTGGTCCCACTCCAGAGGCAGGGAGTCCACGCTCACCGGTGTCCCGCAACCCGAACGCTCCAGCGGGGAGGTCAGCGGGTGGGTGGGCGTGGCCGGGAGGCTCCCGAGGCCCCGCCTCAGCCACGACCGGCCAATCAGCTCCAAACTGGACTCCAGAGAGAAGGCGGTACCGGAGAGCTCGGGTTCTTCTTTAATCAGCTAAAAACAAGACACATATAAAAATAGAGGGAATTCAGCCATGTGTCCAATTACGCAAATAAAACAGTGATTTAATTATTTAGTCTAATTTTAATGATTTAATACGAAGCCAAAATCAAAACTTCCAATGATCCCCATTTTTCAGGGATCACAGACGACCGATGGGTCGAAAGAATAACCTTCTAGTGCTAGTAATTGTCACATCAATTCTACAAAAGAGAATGTGAGCATGAGAAAAATCTTGCAGAGAAGTTTTAACTAGATGTTTTCTGTGTTTTTTTTATTTGTATTATTTCCTGTATTTATTGCATGCTGTGTCGGGTTCTGTTATATGTTATTATTGACTAATTTCACACTCAGTGGATAATTCTACATCAATATCATCTTTAAGATTGACAAGTCAAAGTTCCATATGTAGAAGTATAGTAAAAGAGAAACAATTTGATTATTTGTGGAGATTAACTGTCCATGAAGTGAAACGTGTGTGTGTGTGTGTGTGCTGCAGCTGACCGGAGGTTGGCTGAGGCGCTGGTGGAAGCGGACCAGTCTGCTGAAAACCTCCTGGCAGTAGGTGTACAGCTCCTCCAGCTCCTCCTCGATCAGCGCCGCGTCCTGCGGCGAGCTGCGCTGGATCAGACCCTCTCCAAACACGATCAGTCCGTCAATGCGCTCGGTGTTCAGCGTGATCTCCTTCTGGAAACTCTGTGGGAACAAAGGAGGAGGAGGAGGAGGACGGAATGATGGAGAGCGTGTCAGGAACAGAAGACGGAGTTGTAGTAACAGTAACGGGTGAATGAGAACTGGACGATTAATCAGGACTTATGAATATAAACATGCAGATCTAGGACACAGTACATGTAAAATCCTTTTTATTTTCATTGATTAACTTCCAATAAAAACGTATTAAAGCAATCAGAGAGAAGCTAGCTGCCACACGGTGGAAATACAGACTTAAAAAGCCTCAGTGCACCTTTCTCTCTCTCAAAAACGTCTTACCCAGAGGAGAAGAATAACAAGAGTCTGCAGTGGAGATTATTTAAAATATATAGACGCTTGAAAGTGCAAAGGTGCAAAGTCCTCACATTGAGCTGCTGTATCTTGTGATGGACGTCGCTCTCGGAGAAGTGTTCCACGTCGGTGAGCTGCAGGTCCAGCTCGGTCAGCCACAACAGCATGCTCTCCCTGGTGCCTACAAATTCCTCCCTCTGGCTCGTGAAATACTGACATAAATAATAATAAGAAAAAAAACAGGATGAACGGAAGAAAGAGGGGTGTTTTTTCCAGCCTTTAACACATGCATAAAACTCAATTTTGATTCATTATTTAAACAGTTGTCTTCCAAATGTGTGGTTTACCTCTGCAAAATGATATGAGGTGTTAGAGAAATGTTAAATTGTGCAGAAATCAGACCTTCAGCCTGCGGAGGATGGCAGCCACTCGGTGTTGCAGCACGTCCCAGCGCCGGTTCCCCTCTTGGACCATGGCTTTGAGCTGGCTGGCCCGGTCGGTGCGGTTCTCTCGCGCCAGGCGTCGGTACTGGTTGTTGACTATTTCCAGCTGAGTCAGCCGCTCGTGAACCTGCCTTTGGAAACCCTGAAAAAAAAAACAAGAAGATGAAGAAATACAAAATAAGGATGAAGCACAGATCTGGAATAAATACAGAAATATTTTCTTGTTTGTAATCCAGCAATTTGCACTATAGTCATATAAGTCAATTTTAAATAAAAAAAAAAGAGACAACATTTTAGTGTTTTCCATGTTTTCTATGAATGTAAATCTGGTTGACTTTATGTCTGGTAGTTAATGGACATACGAACCTTAACTGTATGTATTTCAGAATCAGAAGTTCTTTTTAAATACTTTTAAAATTTAGTTTTTGTATTATTTGATAGCAATGACAGCGAATGCTCAGAATCATAAAACCTTGAAACCTTTCAGACACTTATTGTGCATCAGTATGCGAAAAATGCATGTTTATTATTATTTATTACATTTCCTGTCTTTTTAGTGGGATTCCTAAAGGATTATATGATCACATCTTAAAAGGAAAAAAGACTTAGGGTCTGTCAAGTCAAAGGCATAAAATACAAAGAGAATGTGAATATTTCACTCTGAGAAACAAAAGACAAAGCCACTTAAAGCCTGTATGAATGTGCCCACCTCAAACTTCTTGAGCTCCTCCTTGGCGACGGTGTAAAGGACGCCTGCAGAGTTGGGGTTGGCGGCCGTGCGCTCGGCAATCTTGAGCCAATCTTCGAACCGCGAGTAGTCGTCGAGGAACTTGCACCAAAGCTTCCACGTTTCCTCGATCCTACGGGGAGGGAAGCGTCAGAGTGGAGTCAGACTGTGGACAATTGTTTCCGTGAATTGAGTCAGTTTCCATCTCTGTCTTTGTTTTGCTAAGATTCAAAGACTTGGAATAGAAATAGTGCTACTGTGTCATATCATGAATAGCTTTAGAACGTGGACGCAGAGGACTGATTTGAGGTCCCACCTGAGCCTCCTGTCCAGAGCCAGGGCACAGATGGTTCTCCAGCGCTGGTCCAGGCTGTGGCTGGTTTCCTGCAGGGAGTCGCTCTCCACCTCAGAGCTGCCGGCAGCATCTTCGTCGCTCAGCAGCTCATCACACAGACTGAGCACCGAGACGATGCCCTCTGTGTGCTGCTCTATGTCCCTCTGCAGCTCCTGGACACACACATATCAAAGACGTCATGACAGAGGACAACGTTTCACTACTCCCAAAGGACAGGCGTAAATTATTCATCACAAACAGAGTGAGAGGGAGCGACAGAGAAGCTGCGTTTCATTGACATTATGTCAACTCGCGTCCGGTCCTCTACCTGCTGCTCGGCCAGTCTCTTCTGGATCTCCTCATGCTGACAAACGCTGTAGGTGATCGGTCTGGAGAGCTCGGCCTCCATGCGGGAAAGCCACGAGCGCAGGTTGCTCATGTTCTTATCCAGGCGCTGCATCGTCACCAGGGTCTCCTTCAGCTTCTTCAACCTGTGAACACACACACACAAACACACACATTAAAACCAACATATATACTATATAACACAGATGCACTTATCTTAAAGTCAACAACGAGAGCTGTGAGGAGCACCGACACACTGGTACTCGTGTTTATAGAAGAGATCTGTCATGTTTTTAGAGTTTGAACAATCAGGAAGCAGCAATGTCGACTTATGGAGCTAATGATCGAAGAAGGAGAATGACAGAAGGAAGGTAAGAAAGAGTAAGAGATGGACAGTAAGAAACAAAGAAACAAAGAAAGAAGAGTAAGACAAAAGTAGTCAGAAAGAAGGGAGGAGGCAAACAAGGAAAGAAAGAAAGAAAGAAGAGTAAAACAGATGGACAGTAATAAAGAAGGAAGGACACGAGGAAGGAAAAAGCTGTAAGAAAGAAGGAAGAAAGAAAGAAAGAAAGATGAGTAAGACAGATGGATAGTAAGAATTCAGAAAGAAGGAAGGAGGCAAACAAGGAAGGGAGGAGAAATAAAGAGAGAGAGAGAGAGAAAGAAAGACGAGTAAGACAAATGGACAGTAAGAAAGAAAGAAGAATAAGACAGGTGGACAGTAAGAAATCAGAAAGAAGGAGGCAAACAAGGAAGGGAGGAAGAAGAAAGATGGACATAAAGAAAGAAAGAAGAGTTAGACAAATGGACAGAAAGAAAGAAAGAAAGAAAGAAAGAAAGAAAGAAAGAAAGAAAGAAAGAAAGAAAGAAAATAAGAAAGAAAGAAAGAAAGAAAGAAAGAAGAGTAAAACAGATGGACAGTAACAAAGAAGGAAGGACACAAGGAAGGAAAAAGCTGGACAGTAAGGAAGAAGGAAGAAAGAAAGAAAGAAAGAAAGATGAGTAAGACAGATGGACAGTAAGATGTCAGAAAGAAGGAAGGAGGTAAACAAGGAACGAAAGAAAGATGGACAGAAAGAAAGAAGAGTAAGACGGATGGACAGTAAGAAAGATGGAAGGAAACAAGGAAAGAAAGAAACAAGGGAAGAATGAAGGAAGGAAAGAAAGAAACTATAGTCTAAGGACAATCTAAACAAAGGGCATTCATCTCTTCACTAACCTGCTACTCTCTCAGGTATCTTACACTTCAACTTCCAAAGTCTCCATGGCAACTGACCCGCTTATGTGCACACACACGCACACGCACACACACACACACACACACACACACACACACACACATGCTGGTGTCATAGCAACGTGCAGGACAATAACAGCTCTCTGCAGAGGCTTAAAAGCCCCTGAAAGTGTGTCCCTGTTTGAGAGTTTGAGTTAATTTCCTCAGTTGATCCTTCATGTGCTGAGGAGCTGCAGCAGAGTCTGAACAACTAAGAACACCTGTGAGTGTCAGTGAGCGTCTGAAGGGTGAATGAACGGATGAATGAGTCCTGACAGATGTCAGACACACAGAGAGAGAGAGAGACAGCAGCAGATCAGAGAAGAGAGTGAGGGACATTCATGTGTCCTAATGAGGACTGACTGACGTTAAGGTTCCTTCAGAAAAGGGAGAAATTACTTTTTAGAGCTAGAATCAGAATCAGAATACTTTTATTATCCCGAAGGAAATTGTTTTTGTTACAGTTGCTCCAAAGTTAAACATTTAAATCAAAAAAGAGTAACAAATAGAGTGCAAGAAATTAAGATTAAAATAAAAATAAAATAGTACAAAGCACTTGTTTAAAACAAGAATGACAAAAATGTGTACAGGATAGACATTATCAATATGATAATTAATAAAATGACCGGATGCCTCTAAAGATTGAATTGATGAAGTTTTGGCAGTGGTTATATAGTACGATTATTTTTTACTTTTGAATTCCAGACTAAATGTGTATTTTAAGCACAACCTGGTATTATTTATTATAAATCTTAATAAAAAAATAAATAAAAAAAAGTGTGAATATTAATATTAACATAGTAAAAAAATAATATCAAAATGAACATTGGGAGAGATATTTGTCATAAAACAATCATGTTTTGCACTTTATTTAAAAGTCTGTGCCCTAATCTTTAATTTTTTACACTTAAAATTCAGATTTTAGACTCCATTTTGATGTTTTGAATATATTTATTCATCATATATACTCACATATATATATATATATATTATATAATATACAGTATTATTGAAGAAAGTATGATAATGTCCTACTTAGCAGCAATAGTATTAGTATATGGTTTATAATTACACTTACTGGCCACTTTATTATGTGTACATCCAGGATTGGATGAAAGGATGTTTCAGAGAAGTGGGGTTAATTCCTTAACCTAAAGTTTGTCGCTGTCTTGCTTTACTCGCGTCTTCCCTACGTCAGTCACGAGGCTAAAATACATCGCTCTGTGTCTCCACAGACGTGAAAATAATTCACTGCTCTATTGAGAAATATGTGTAGCTGAATCGGTTTGAATATAATGGAGGGTTTTTATATTTAAAACACATTACGTACTGCAGCTTTAAGGGGAGTTTCAATTAAAAACAACTTAAAATGACCGCTGTAACTTTAAACTTTAAACGGTCGTAATCCCTTGACAAGGTTGTGGAATAATATACAGCGCGTCGTCAGGGGGACGTTTGTGTGTGAAGTTCATGTGGCCTCATGTTTACGGCCGTGTAATGAAGACATAATATAGCCACTGTAAATTCTGGCCGGCAAACAGACGTCCACCGGGCAGAGAGGGAGAGAGGGAGTCTTCCTCTTCGGCTAAATTGTCTCCATCTCCCTTTCACTCCCTTCTTCCCACCTCTGACAGCCAAACAAAGGCCAGCAGCTTCACGCCGAGGCCAAACAAAGGCACAAAGGCCAGTCAGGGGGTCCACGGGCGAGGGGAACGGGACAACAGAGAGAGAGAGGGAGGGAGAGAGAGAGAGAGTGGACGCATGAAGACGGAGCAGAAAAGAGCAGGAAGGGTAAAAGTGAGGCTGCGTGGTCGCTGGAGAAAAGTGCAGCTGGAAAAAGTGCAGCTGTCCACGGGAGGCCTCGCACTCTCGCTCGCAGAATAAAATCCAACTGGCATTTATTCATGTCACGGTAAATACCTGCCTCTTAAGTGCACGTGTGCTTTTTCTCCTCCTGGTGCACCACCTCTCTACTGCGACAGTTTACAATAAACTTTTAATACAACCATAAATGAATCGTCTCTATTGGAAAAAATGCCTTGTATAAATGGTAAATGTTATCTATATAGTGCCTTTCTAGTCTCAATGACCACTAAAAGCTGCTTTACATGACAGATGTTCACCCATTCACATTCATCTTTCATACTCATTCACACAAGTATGTTGCTCAAGGACAAGTCGGCATGCAGACGAGTGGAGGAATAAAACCCTTCAGCTTACCGCCCCATATACATATATTATTTAATTGTTAATTTCATTCATTTTTAAATCCAAGCTTGTATTTAAACTATGTTAAGTGTTTTTTATTTGCTGCCAGGACTCTCTTTGAAAAAAAAAGTCTTCATCTCTATGGGATTTTCCTGGTAAAATAAAGGTTAAATAAAAGGAAATTTAAAAAATATATACTTTCAAGGGCATCCTGAAGTTACAAAAAGTGTGATATTTAAGGGTTTAACTCATTACAGCATTGTAACGCCCAAATACTATAGTAATAATAGCGTTACAGGAAAGTTATAGGACAGTTACACAGTATGTTATTTGCAAATGCATTGTATGAGGACATAATCTTACAGTAATACTGTTATTTCAAAACTAATAATGATAATTAACAACAACAGGTAACAGCACTGCAATAACTTTCAAAATTGAACATTTCATTGCTCTTTCTGTGAGATAAAGTTACAATATGTTAAATTAAATTTAATAAACAGCTTCTACTTTTGGCTCTGAAACTGAAATCATCCTAATCCTAATATCACACACACTTTCCCATTAATATAAAGCTACTACTTTGTAGATATGACTATATAATATCTCCATACTGTTAATACTGTTAATGTTGTAAAAAAAGGAAATAAAAGAGAGGCCACTTGTCCTAAGAACAACCATCAGGATGCTAATGTTTTTTATACTTTGCTGAAAATCCTTTGTAACGTTGCCATAGCAACTCTAAAAGACACTTCTGCCCAAGCTGCGTCCGTCACAGCGGACTTTTAGCACCTACTTGTCGTCATGAATCAGTGAATGCCGCCTTAAACTGTTACACTAAGACACTTAAAAAGATGTTTCTTTCTACATTTTTAATCTTATTTATGTCGTCACGGTGAAGGGTGAGAACTTTAAATTATAGTTAAGAGTTAGTTTTAGTTGCTTAGTAATTTCAGTTACTGATGGTGTTATTATTTTTGCAGGCTCACTTGTGAGTGTAATTAATAAGGAGTGCAGCAGCACAGCGGTCTAAATATGCTGTGCTGCTGCCAGTAAAAATAAAAAAGTCCCAGAGAAGTTGTGTTCAGGTGATCATGAATTCAGTTTAACATAAAGCCTCGTGTTACCTTCAGAGGATCAAGCCTCTTTTAATCTGCCCATTTAAGAGTTGGTGATTAATTCACGCCGACAGATCCCTCCCCTTTCACAGCGACCCTCCCCTCCCCTCCCCGCCCCGCCCCCTCGCTCACATCATCGCACTCTGACAGGACAGGAGAAAAGGAGGAGGGGTCATGAGTGTGGACGTGAGGACATATGGTTCTGTCTGAGACTTAAACACGGCTTCTGTTTTTTAAAAAAGGTTTTAGACGAAGGTCTGTCCATCTGTCTGAGGGCAGGTCAGTGGCTCCGACTCTTTATTTAACCTCTACAACAGTCTGTACATTAGAGAAGCCATGTTTTTTGTCTGACAGCTGCAGGAATATAAACCACAGCAGGTGCAGAACTGGAGCTATTGTTAAATCCCTGTTAAAGCCTATGAAGATACATAATTATGGTATTTAATGCCTTGCCATAAAAGGCGCTCGAGTGTAAATTTGTCACACAAACGCGCAAGTAAATGTAACCATCTATTTACTCTTTGACGTGCTTACTTAAAGGTCCACTGTGAAAACTGTTGGTGCCATTTTTTTGTACATCATTTTTTCTGCAAATAAACAAATAGAACAAGGAAACACAATGTGTTGTGTTTATTTACAAGCAGAAATTGTCTATATATCGCCGCGCTAATAACACACAACGACCAGCTATTTTGTCTACAGACTTCACTCACAAAATAATAATAATAATGCATTATATTTGAAGGCGCCTTTCAAGACACTCAAGGTCGCCGTACAACAACAAAATAATAATAACTACACAGGACTGAGGCCCCGCCCACTGCTTCCATGGAAGGGATGTTTTTACTGTATATACCAGACCTGGAAATCATGATGTTCTCAAATGTCTTTTCAGTTTTAACAATTGTTTTTAAAGTATTTCAATAAGTAATTGCATTTAAGAAGCTGACAAATCAGAATTATCGATTATCAAAACACTTGACAATTAATTTAGTCATCGCTTAACAATCGATGAATCATTGCAGCCTTAATATCCAATCACCTTAGACACCGCAGTAAAGAAAAACTATTCTGTATCGTCCCATAGAGAACAGTTGAAGTTGAGCTTTAATGCGGAGGTTGCTATGGGAATACGGATATCACGTAAGACAATCCGTCTGATTCTGAACAAACTAGTGACAAATTCTAGCGCATGTTTAGTATTGAGATGCTTCATTTTACACACTGCACCAATGTTAGTTTTTCCTTATTTGTGGGATGGGAAATTGTCTGCGACACCTGCTGCTGCTACTGCTCTTACCTGGCTTCGATGTGGTGGAAGAGGTTGTGCCAGCGCTGGTTGACTTCTTGCAGCGAGCCGTGGACCTGCGTCTGCTTGGCCTCGTCGCTCGCCAACAGCAGCTGCTCGCCCAGCTGCTTCAGGTGGCTCTTATTCTCACTGAACAGGTTGATTTCCTCCATGCAGTCCTGAGGAGACGTGACAGCACAACGACTTTGATTAAGAAGTCAATAAATTCATCTATATTTGTGTGTAAGTAACTAGTAATTACTATATTAAATAATGATGAAGCCATCTCCTTCTTTGTGAATGACTCATTGATAGTTAATAATTCAGTTATGATTGGTTAAAATGAGTTGATGGTCTTATTTTCACTTGTTTTGTTGTGTTATAGCAGCAACATTTATCTCCAATCCAAAAACAGCTCAGTTTGAACTACTATTGATTCCTGTTACAATTCAACCCACTTATCATGTTTACCAAAAAAAAAAAGAAAAAAAGAGCAAAATCCATGATGAGGCAGGTACAAAAACTCTTTCAGTCACTGAAAGGACAAACTGTTGTGTGTGAACAAAAGCCACGCAGCCATCCCATTCCAGGCCACCATCTGCTATGAACAGCATAATACATGTTGCTCATGTATGGACTTTAATCACGTCGACACAAGTGCCACTCCTGCCCTGAACCATGGCTTGTTTGGGGGAATAATGAGCGAGTATTATGAGCATTCTTAGATCTGTCATCACTCATTCAGAGGCATTTGAAAGAAGGGAAAAGTGATCAATTTTACCAACAAAAAAAGTGATTCCACTCTAAGTACAGCTCCTGTGGACACAAAAACACTAAAATAACAAGAGCACAGACCTCTGCCAAGGCTTAATCACCTGTATTTTATATTTTGATCCACTGCATCCAGAAGACTTTCTGGATCTGTATAGAACTTTACCAGCTTATAACTATTACCATCTTGTCAATATGCATGACAAGATTCATCCTGATCTATTCAGATATCATGTGATCATCTTTGGGACAAAACCTCACGTGATTTTGTTCTGCTCTGAAAACACCAAATATTGTGAAATCGACAAGATTATAGTTTGTTTGTGTACCTTCTTCAGTTTCTCCACCATTTCCTCGATGCTCTGGTCGCTGCTGTGGCACACCTTGTTCTCCATCTGAGTCAGCCAATCGCAGAACTCTTTGTTCTTGTCGTTGAAGATGGTCCAGGCGTTCAGGCGGTCGGCGATTTCCTGCTTGCGCAGCGACACCTGCAAAATATATTATAAAGAGCATAAACTGGCATGAGACAACGTGAATAATTGGAGGTTGAAATGATTGATTCTGAGCTTTTCTAAACTTGTAAACTTGAATGTTGAACTCTTGAATGTTGTGGGACACTAGACACTAGATTCAGCCTGAGACTGAGGGAGCAAATACTTTATAACAGTGATAGCTGCCACAGTATTGAGCTATTTAGCATGTATATCAGTCAAATTAATTTGATGAGAGCAGCTTCGAAGAGCTCTTTGCATATCAGAAAAAAAGTCACTGAGAACACGTGAAAAGAATTGCTACTGCTAACCACTGAGTAGCTAACCACTGCCTAGCTAGCTGAGTTGTCTTTGTCCTCAATGGTAAACATACAGAAAAGCTTTGCCAAATTAATGAAAATATGGAAGAAGAACAGTATTGCTGCTTCTCTACATGTTTGTCAAACAAGTGGTTTGAATACATTTAGGTTAAATCCCTTACGAAACACCTACAAACCGATGTTATGCTGCTATGTTCCCCAAAAACCCATATATATCTATATGTCTGTGTGTATTTGACTCCTGAGATGGCTGCCACCATACAAACACTGCTTCTTGTCAATAGCACGTCTGTCGTATTTGTTTTACAGTCGTACACATAGTACTGTAAAAGCATTGTCATCAGCTGCCATTGCTAACAATAGCTAACAATAGCAAGCCCTAGGTACGTTTGCATTTCTGACTTCTCAACTGGAACGTGGTGAACTCCAGGTGACATCAAGGCCCCGTTCTGACTTCCAGTGTAAATACAGCAAAAGTCACAGGAGACATTTTTCATCGCTTTACAAAAACTTTAAGACTTCATATTTTTAATCCAAGGACATTCAAGGCATTGAACTCCCATGAACTGAATTATAGTGCTGACGGGGGACACGGGTGGCGCTCCTACGCTGCTGTGAGAAATAAACTTGTTTTATTCTGCTGATCTATTCACCTCCACGTTACAGAGCATGGAAGCAAACGGAGGTTACACTGACAACTTGTTGATGTCACTGTCGTCCAAGTGCAAGACAAAGAGCAGATCTGGTGCGGTCTCCGCCACAAGAACCATAAACAAGATTTATAGTCGTCGAAGAAACCATAAAACCGATCCGTGTTTACAACAAACACAACAAAGGTTTCTCAATCACGACTATTAGGTTCTTTCTTTCACCAAATTTACGACGCACTTGCTGAGAGTGGTGGAGTCGAGGAGTTTGACGAGTTTCAGTCCAATATTTCCAGGGAACACAAGTACACACAAAAAGCAAGAGAATTACGTAGAAAAGGATATCCATATAACATCAATTTAAGAAGTGTGAAAATCAAATCTCAATCAACTAAAACGACAAAATACCACGGCTCTTTGATAAAAGTCCATTATCCTAATGAGAGCTTAATGCTGTGAAAACACCCCCCCCTGAGAGAGATGAGGAGGGGGCTGGTGATGTTGGCGAGCCCGCGGGGCATCTTTGAACCAGCTATATTTTACTGTTCAGTGGCATTTATTTGATTTAAATGAGCCCCGCTTTTGGTTTTAATGTACTAAACACTGCCGGGCCTTTTGGAAAGCGAAGAATTTAGGGGGCATTGTGAGCCGCGGTCACCCCCGAGCTTCACCGGGAACAATAGAGCCAGACCACTGAATCCCTTTAGACCAGCCAGGCCATCTGCTCATCGGACCCATTCCAGTGGCTCCCCCCCCCCCCCCCACCTACAACCTGTTAAACCCTGCAGAGGCTCAGATACATGGCCCCAGGCCATAACACTGCATAAAAAGATTGGATAATGTGATTAAACAGCAGAAAGGTTGAGTTTTAAAGAGTCATAATTGTGTAAAACCAATAAAACTAATAGTGATTTAACATGCATATAGTAGTTCACTGTTCTCTAGAAGAAAATCAAAGGTTTACAGGAAAACAAAGATTAAGTAATAGTTACTTTTGGTCATTTTGCACATAATGAAGTCAATGCTGCATAAATAACTTAACAAATCAAAATGTAAAAACCCAGTGAGTGAGGGAGTGTTCTGGCAGCTGTCACTGCATCTGTGAATCTGCTGCCAAAATAGAAGGAAGGTGGAAGCATCCAGGCAAACTACTGAGGTCCCAATTAACACGAGTGCAAATTATCCGCTCGTGATAAACAAAAAGAAAATGTCCCAGGCACGTCATGACCATTGTTTCCTCCGGAACAAGAGTGCATTTATGTTAAAGCCAACGGATTAAACTGTAGGAATTTGAGCCCGTTTGTACAAAGTGGAGCAACTTTCAACAATAACGCAGTTGCATAATTAATGTCCAGTTTCATGTGCTTGCTCTTGGTTTACACCGATTATAGCCTTGATTAAACCAATTGATTTGCACTTTCCTCTCTTATTACAGCAGAAGAAGATCAGTTTATGCAACTCTGATGTAGATCCGTGAAGAAGAACATTAATTTGAATTGTAGGGAGGTTGATAATGTTTCAACAATAGAGCGAAAGGTTGAGGTTTTCCCTCCATGAACCTGCACATGCTGTGTGAGAGTGTGTGTAGCCCTAGTTTTCTGCCAAGAAAACCTCTGGAAGAAACTTCTCCCCCCTCCTCCTCCTCCTCCTCTTCCACTCCACCTGCACACCATCTAATCTAAAAACTCTCCAATCTCTGACTGTCCCAGTTTACGTCCAGCACACGTATCCATCCGTCCTGCCTCACCTTCACGCACAGCTCTTCCCATTGACCGTGGAGTTGCTCCAGCTGCTGCTCCAGGATAGCCGAGTCACCGGCGGCGATGTGCTGGGACAAGTCCGTCTTCATGGTTCCCAGTTCCCTCAGTCCAGTGGCCAAAGGCTGCAGAGAGAGCTCTGTCTCCTGCATAACACACACACTTACACGCTCAGGCAGACAGCCATATACAAGCCGTGTGTACACGCTTCTCTACAGCCTTTTTTTTTTTGTTGCGAGCATTAGCTCTGACCATCCAGATTAAAGGGCAGTGGATGGGACAGGGGGGGAGGGTAAAGGGGGTAGAAAAGGGGGAGGGGAGTGAAAGCATGGGGTATTAAACAAGGGAAAGGGGGGGCAATGTCAGAGGCTCTGTGCTGGGATGGAGCTGAGGGGAGGGGAAACTTTTGCCAGCTTTCAGACTGTGCAGCAGGTTTTTGCTGATACATACTGCTGCAGATTATGATGATTATGTATTTTAATTTATGTAAATGACAACTGTAATGTGGAACTTTAACATATGAGGAAACGTTGTAGTCAAATGAGTTCACACAATGTTGAATGAGCGTGTCAGCTAACATGTCTCTGTGGCCCCCTTTAACCTCTTCTTCCCTGACCCTCTTTTTGGAGTCCCTGCTCGAAAATGACATGCCCAAAACTAAATAGAGTAAATATCTCTGCAGTTACAAGCTCTATGTGGATTATCTTTGTATCAAAATAAAAATAACACTTGTGAGATTCCACCAGAGGTGTAAGTTTCACTGTAGATGCCACTGTGTCAGAGTAAATGTACATGGAACACAGCATAAACAGAGAATTTTTCTCTCGCCTAAAAAAATATTGCATTTTAAAGTAAATATCACCAATAAAATATGCAGTAGGAACTTAAAAACACATGGAGGTCATGAAACAACATGTGAACATGAGCTGTGCAAAGTCTGATGCTGCTGAAGTGAAGCAGAGTAAAATTACGGCGGTTTTAGTAAAGAGATGTTCACAGTGTGAAGCTGGATATTTGTGTGTTTTGTGAATAAAGAGAATAAAATCACTACTTATTTCCTTTATTTTTCCATGGATATAGTATTAAAAACACACCTGAATGAGTTTCTCTTTCTCCTTCTCTGATCTTTCAGGCAGCTGCAGCTTCATTCTGGTCCTCACGTCATTCAGCTCCGTCACGATGTTGCTTATTCCGTCCTGGCACTGGGACCATTTCTGAAGAAACAGCAGGACACACGCTTACAGACCTCACGTGTGTGTGTGCGTGTGTGTGTGTGTATGTCACAAACATCTGACACACTGTAACTTGCAGCGACATCTTATTTTTCATGTTTGATTATTGTACAAAAGGCACAAAAACTCAGAGAGGTTCCTGTTTCTTCAGACACATGATGACCATGTGTGTTAGTTATTCTAATTTGTGCATTGATGCTTGTGTGTGTGTCTGTGTGTCTGTGTAATCAGAGGGATTTTCCTCTTCCTCTGTGTAGATCCTGTTCAGATTAACAGGGGTTAACACAACTTTCCCTGACCTTTTCACACACGAGAAACATGTCATAGTCACAGCTCATGAAAAAGCTTTTTCCTGAACCTCAACAACTATTAAAATATCCTTTAATATCAGGCATAAACTTAGTTGTTATGGAGCTGAACAATGCGTCAACGGAGCAGTGATGGATGAGAGACATGGATATTTGTAACCTGCTGCGTGTGGATATGGAGATTTGATCCGCTCTTTGATTCTTCTCGCCAGAAGCTCAGTTTCATTACAACACACCAGCTCCTGTGTGTGTGTGTGTTTCACTGCATGTTTGAAGGGTGGATCAAATCCCGGATATGGGTCATGTAAAGCTTAATACTTGGGGTTTATTGGGATTTACTGTACAGTATATATACTGTAAATCCTGTGATCGTGTGTCAATAAAGGGGATTTTTTTTCTTGCTTCAGATGAAAAACGGGAAGAAAATGTAAAATAATAGAATATCTAGTGAGATACTGACAGGGGGATGAACTGATTATGACACGTATTGATCCCGATAATCATTGAATCATTGATTGATATCAATGAGAGAAAAATGCAAACTTTAGCTGAGTCATGTTGTGGGCTGTTTATCAGCACAAATATGCACAAATATGTTCTTTAGATTGTTGGACATATTATTGCGTTAACGACGGAAAAAGACGCACGTGACGTCATGTTTACATGACTCCCTATTGTTAAAATGAGTCTCTAAAGTAACGCTAAACTTTAAAAACAGAGGCTGGTTATTTGTAGCGCTGCTCTTTTCCTTTAATAAACAGACCGCTCCAGTTCGACTGTAGGTGCGCTAACGCCGCTAAAGGAGCTAACGGCACTAACTCGTAAACGGTGCGTGGACTCAAACATGACATCACAAGCGTCTTTTTCCAGTCAGTCGTCATGAAAACGGGTCATGCATTAACGTGCGTGAACGTTAACGTGCCCAGCACTAGTTGGCAGCACTAACAACGGAATAAAAGGTGTAAAATTATAGAATTTTCTGTTCTGATATCAGTATCACAAAAAAGTGACCTTTGCGATATTTACCATAAAAGTCTGATGAATAAATGAAGCCAACAGCTATAACATGTCGTGCTGGTACCTGAGCCGTTGTATGGACCAGGTCTTTCCTCTCGTGCAGCAGTGAGGTGGTTCGTCTCCAGGACGTTTCGACGGCGTGCAGCTCCGACTGCAGTCGACTGCGACACTCTGCCTCTGTCGCGGTGTCACACAGACGTTTGCCGGCCGCCAGCGTCTGGTAGAACACGGTCGAGTGCAGATGCAAGGACTCTTCAACACACTTGGAACAAACGAGGACATGAGGTTTTTAGAGTCTCACCAGAGGAAATGAGCTACTTCTACAGTGGGAATGAATTCAATGTTCTGTTTTGTGACACTAAAAAAAAATGTGTGTTTGTTTTCACTTCCTTTCTTCCTGTGCAAATGAACAAGCACAATGAAAACAAACACAAGGTTATTCTTTAAAAAAAACCTGTCTCCAATCCAAGACTTTTCATTATTTTTAGCACAGCAAACATTCTGTCACAGTGAAAGGGCACTGGCTGATTTACATACCAATGTTGTCGTCAAAAATACAGAGACTGAAGCTCAAACTTTTTATGTGAAACAACACAATTTGCAATTTGCATTTGAAGTTATCTCGCAAATTCCAATTGAAATTCATGTGAAAACAAAAGCAGAATTATACGTTAGGGCAAATTATTCAGCCCTAACGTCTTCATATCAAGCCACAATCTTGACATTTGATGTCACAGTGGTCTCCAACTGTGTTCCATCAGTTGGCCAATGGACTTTTTTTTTTTTTTTTTGGACATTTGGGGGCGATAGGATTGATGTAGTGAGAAGGAAAAACACTGTCATAGATACTGAGAAGGACGTCCTGGTGAGTTTTATGCTCCCTGGAAGCCTGACTGTTCATTTCTGGGCAAAAAGTACAATCAGGTGATGGAAGGAAGGACGCTACGGCCAACCATGTGCTAGACAAGACCACAGAATGGATGCTTTTCTCCCTTCAATATTCTTTTTTTGTGTGTTTTTCTCCCCATTTTGATTTGCTTCGATTTCTGCAAACAGAAAAGTTCTGAAAATCAAACAGAATCCGTGCTAACCTGGTAATCGTCCGCACAGCTACGTGGCTGCTGCAGTACGCAAAGAGCGGGGCCAGCAGAGGGCAGCAGAGGGTCGACACCCCTCAACAGCTTCCATAAGAGTTTGGAGCCACGGCGGTAGATCCTCCTGTGTCTGAGATGTTCTTCTACCTTGCATCTGTGGTGATGAACCAAAGCGACGGCACTGAACCAACTCTGCCTCATTTTCACTGCCGCAGCCAAGAGTTCAGATCTGTACGAGAAGCAACGCAACAGGGTTCAGTTCACGTGGCTTCACTTGGGTGATGAAAATATTTGCTAAAAAAAACAACTAAAAAACTTAGCGATAAACTTCCTTGCAAAAGTATGAACCCAGAAGTGGTAGGAGTAATAAAAGGAGAAATAAATATGGGTCTGTCATAGGTTATTCACAGGCAATTGCTACAACAACACGAAATCAGCAGATTTTTAAGACCGTCGTAAAGTCTAAAGTAGCAATCCCAGCAGGGGGAACAGAAAGTACTTTTCCCTTGGACGCCTTTAAAAAACTCCAGGAGCTGTCCAAGTTTTCCACACGCTGCAAGAAATGATTTAAGGCAGCAGCGAGAAAAGAGACATCAAGCTGCTCCAGGGAAGGAAACACCTGCCCACGGTGGATTTTTGTTGGTCGTGCGTCAGTGAGCAGCTGAGAATGAATGTGTGAGGAACGAAGCCCTCAAATGTAATTAACTTTAATTAGATGATGAGGTCTGAATCGCTCATAACCGACATTGTTTGTTTTCTGTTGTTAAAATGTTTTAATTCCTATTTTTCCTACGTTAAGAGATGCTCCATCCACGTTCGTATGCACTTTGTTTTCTCTGTTGTGAATAAATAGAGAAATTAACTTTTCACAGGCACAACTATGCGCTATATTATTGTCTTGCAAAACACTGATTATCACAGAATCGTTGTATCGTGATATTATTGGTATCGTGGACCATGTATCATGAAGTACCCTGTGATTCACGCCGCTATTTTTTAACGCATGTAGCCTTCAGTTTGCATCAAAACTCAAAAGATGTTTAGTTTGTCCATTGTGGGCTACTGTAAAAACATGGTGGTCCAAAATAGCCGCCTCTGATGAACTAAACCCTGCTCCTGATGTAAATTTAAATTCTGGTTCTGATTGTGCACTTAATTTCACCAGATTTTTGACACACTGGACCTTTAAAGAGACAAAAATAAACACTTAAAATAATACATTCTCAAAATATAGTTAAAAGCATTCAAACACACAAAAACTAACTTTAAAACAGAACTCAAAACTACAATAGACATTAAAAAACACCTGTAGCAGCCAAGTTCAAATATCATAAGTCTTATTGGTTGTTAAGAATTACTAATTTAATATGAGGAACACAAACCTTGAACTTTGTGGGTATTTGCTTAACTTTGTGTTGCAGCTCTATAGAAGCTGTGGTCGCTGATTCCCCTAAAATCCCATTATTATCCCTGTAGTTCTACCTGTGCCATGACACATCCATCATAAAAAACAAGCACATGATCCCTTCAGCTTCTCGCTGTGCAGTCGTAAACTATTACAGTGAGAGAGCCAATTTCTTTTTTTTGCCGATTTTTTTCCTATTTATTTGGACAGTATTTTAACAGAAAATGGCAAAATTGGCAAATTCGGGGCAGTGAAATTAAGACTTCTCCAATCAAACCAAAGAGTTCGCCAAACTAAAACAGTGTGAATGGACTTCATGTTATACAGTAGAGGAGCAAAAACTAAAGGGGAAAATAATTTTACAACAATTTAATGCCTTTTCCACAACGTGTACCTTTTCTCTCCTGTCTCTTTTTCCATGGCCTTGAACGCATCACAGAGAATGTCCTGTAAAAGTTGGTGTCCAGTAATTATTTCAGCCTGAAGCCTCTGAGGACAAACAGCAGGAGACGCAGAGAGAGA
Source organism: Microchirus variegatus (assembly GCF_963457635.1). Taxonomy (NCBI): domain Eukaryota; kingdom Metazoa; phylum Chordata; class Actinopteri; order Pleuronectiformes; family Soleidae; genus Microchirus; species Microchirus variegatus. The sequence goes on from NC_139813.1 coordinate 23,578,093, forward strand.
GAGAGAGAACACAATAATAGAGTCAGTGATCTGTAAAAATGTCCTGCTGCTGCTGTAATTACTGTGATGGCACATTAAACTGATAAATCAGTATTTCTTTAGCTTTCTCAAGCCTTTATTATAGTTGAGACTCTGCTTAAGGAATATAAATCACTTATTCACTCTCCTATCTTTGAATGTCAGTTTTGTATAAAGTACCTTAAAGGGATAATTGTGTAAAAGTACAAGTATGTTACCAAAAAATGACTTTGGTAGAAGTTGAAGTCACCTTTTTTTATAATATCACTTCAGTAAAAGATTTAAAGTTTATGACATTTACTGTACTGTGGCTCAGTGGAAGGACAAGTTGTCTTTCAACTGGGAGGTTGTAGGTTCAATTCCTGGCTCTGCTAGTCTATATCCTTGATCCCTAAAACACTTAACCCAGACTACACCACCTGAAGTTCTTGAATAAACGTATTAAATAGTGTGGACAGGATTTAGCATCTGTTCTCTTAGGTCTAATGTGAGTAGCAGGTTTGTGTACCTGATGCAGACTCAGCGTCTCTTGAAGACATGAGTTACTTTGTGGTTTCACGGCCGCTGCCGCCGCCGCCTCGTCGACGATTTTCTCCGCGAGACGTGTCAGTTTCTCACACTTCTCCTGAAAGTTCTGGGAACTCTGACACCCGGCCTGCAGCTCTCTGTGAGGAAAAAAGAAAAAAAACACACATGATATTCAAACACATGTGCATCATCTGGTGATAAGGTGATAAATCTCCTTACGAGGGCAAAATAAGTGAATCATTTTAAGGGCTTGCACTCGTGGTGGAGTTCTGGAGACCACTTTTTGTTTTTTTTGCAAGATCTTGGTCTCGTCTTGAACTAAGACACATTTTTTGGATGTAGAGGGTTTAATTTTGGGTCCAAATACTCTCTGTCTCCATCCCCAAAAAACCTTCCTTCGACTGACCTCCAAAAACTGCAATACATCCAAAATTCAGCTGCACTCGCTCCAGAGACCACATTATAGCCCTATCCTCCAACAGTATGAACTCCTCCTCATCACCTACAAATCCCTTTCTGTTGACTTATAATAATATCACGTACCTGTTCATGTCAGCTGTGCGACTCATGCTCTCCATCCACTCCCTGACGACCATGTGCAGTCGCTCTCTGTCCTGGTCGCCGAGGCTCAAACAGCTGCCCGTCTCTGCGACGTCGACCAGTGACGGAAAGAGATCGCTGAGCTCCGAGAGAACCTGCTACACACAAAGAAACAGTGACGATAAACCATATGTTTTAAGGTTAAAGACCCCATAGACAAAACTTTCTATATGGGGGACTCACTATCACTATCGTGACCAAAATCCCGATATAAAACAAGACAAAAGCAAATTTCTGCTTCGTTTTGCAACTAATTTACATTCAGATCCATAACAACTAATATAATTTATCAGAGGTTTGGTAAATTAATAAAAACTACATATATATTCAAATCATAAACACATAAATCTCAACTAAAATGTTGGGGATGAGCATTCAGACCAACCTTCACAGAGTCTTCATCCTTTAAACCAGTCATCACTTTATCTTTAATATTCTGTGTTTGCTTTTCAAGGTTCAGCAAACAAGTGTGAAACAGTCTGTGGTTTTCCAGATCCTCCTACACACACACACACACACACACAGAAAAGTAAAGTAACTGAATAAATCAACATGAATTTGGTGAAAGATCAACAGCCAAAGACTTTAAAGACTCTTTACCTGAAAACTTTTCTTTTTCTCTGCCATCGCCCGGGTCAGCAGCAGGGCGTCACGTGACAGGAGTCTGCTCTCTGATTGGATCAGATTCGCGGCCAGTGGTTCTGAGCGTTCAACAAGAGGCTCGGAAGCGCCCAGCGTCTCGCTCACGGCGTTTTGTATTTTCTCAGCAACTTCCTGCAACTTCTGGTGTTAATAAGAGAAGGAAAAACAACAAATAATCAGTGATTGATAGGTAAAATAAGTTGGTCAACCACCAGGGGGCAGGATATGAGGTGTGAAAGCTTAAAGCTGCATTGAGTAACTTCTTGGTGATTTTTGTTATTGTTGATATCATCATTTTACTTCTGTTCTTCCTGAACAAAAATGATTAAATCTTATTTGTATGGTGTGTCCCCTCATTTGAAAACGATCAATGACTGGAGGGAGCGTTTGTGTGCATACAGCAGCAGCGCAGGGGTGGGCGGGGACAAAAACAATGTTGTCAAACTGTAGAATTACTTCTGAATCTGTGCGTTTTCAGGCAAACTACAACCTCTTTGCAGTCGTCTCACATCACTCGTACTAGTGTGGTTGTTGCCTCCATCTTTTTAACATGAAACAAATCAAATAGAGGCTAAATTACAGACCTCAGCTTCATGTTTATGTACAAATCTTCATATTTCTGTGAGAATTAACATTCTTGTCATAGATATGAGACGAGCTGTGATGTGGCATGGTTTTCCTCCATGCACTTTCCACCAAGCATTTTTGTATCGTAGCTTTGCAAATGAAAGTGCTGTTTTCTACGGACGGAACTGAATCAGGTATCCAAAAATACAACTTCCTGTGTGTGTGTGTGTGTGTGCTACCCTGTAAAGAGATTAGAAATGACCGAAAACATGTTTGTTTTTTTTTTGGGCCTGAATGTTCAAAAACAACACATGATGCAGCATCTGCACTGAGCGCTAAGTACAACAGACCCCTGCGCACGCTGCATCTCTGCTCATGAAGAGTGTACTGGCTGTTCCTTTCCAAGAACAGGAGCCCATTCACTTAGCAGAAAGAGAGGGAAAAAAAGCCCAACATTTAATTGAATTGTGAATGGAATGCATATAAACTCTCTGCATCAGGACCCAGAACATGATGAGTCAGGCTGGGAACGACTCTCACTGAACTTCAACAATGGTGGAAGGTCTGCAGAGAGCACAGTGAATTTTCTACTCATTTATAAAGGAAGGAATAAATAAATAAACACGTAAGCATAACCTTGTCTGCCAAGCAAAAGCTGCTTAATTAATTTCCTTGAAACTATGTTGGAGAAGTGAGCTGAAGGTCAAAGAAGAAGGACTCATTATCTTTTGAAGTGAATTCAATTGCTGAGGTCTTATTTTTAATTTTCTTTAAAGAAGGTCCATTGTGTAGCAAATAGTGACATCTAGCGGTCAGACTGTGCACATGCACATTTAATTTACACACAAGTAGCAGGACGTCACGATTCGTCAATGTTTGTACTGAATATTTCAATGACTTACTGTACACAAACACAGAACTGGTTTAGCTACAGTCCGGCTCCCTGTCTCCCTCTTCCTCCATCAGTGGTACTGCAGCCTCACAGCACGAGTCTGCTCTTCTTTTCTGTTCATCTTCTCTACTCCATTTCCTCATCTTTAGGAATTTTAAATTAAGTGGCTGAGCTTTTCTGTGCGTTTTTTGCATCAAGGTAAGACGACAATTCAGCTAAGACACACACACCAACATCTTTTAATCCATAAAACCTAGATATTCTCTATTCATTTACCATGGATCTCATGTAAATTATTTGTTTCAACAACAAATGCTGATATTAGCTGTTGCAGAAATGGCTGTAAATGTTTCTACATTATGCACGAAGTTGCTCTTGTGGATCAAGGTAGTTCAGCATCTTTAAAAAAGTGGGTTACTAAAGCAAAAAAAAAGGATTTTGTTGCACACGTTGAAGCTGTAGCCCCCCCTGTGAACTCACCTCCACAGCATCGACGACACCCTGTCCGTCATTTTCAGGTGATTGTGAATTATCCAGAAGCTCCTCCCACTGAAGCCTCAGGCGCTTCAGGTGAAGGGAGGAGCTCTCAGAGAGACGACTGTACTCCTGCCACAGAGACACCGTCTCTGCCGTCTTCACCTGCTCGTCCTTCAGCTCCTGCGTTATGTCCTTCCACCTGACGCAATGAATGATCTGGTCATTTCTTCCACCTTTGATTTCATTTAAAAACACTGTGTTAACTGACTAACCGTTTCTGCTCGCCTTCCAATTGGTCACTTAGCACCTGTGCTGTTCCACAATGAAGAGTCTTCACCAGACTGTGGAGTGACTTTTCTGCAGCTGCCCAAAGCTCCTCTCCTTTCTCAGCCTTACTCTGGAGTTCCTGTGCAAAGAAAGTCACCTTTCTTTTATTATTACCTCTTTGAAAAGTAGTATTGACTTCCCCAAAAGACATAAATACACCTAGATTTTCTTTATTTCAATTTTTAAAAGGTTAAAAATTTATATGTATATGCACATGTTCAAGACATGATGTTTCTGCTCACCTGGAGGATCTCCATGTTTCCCTCCGCCTGCTTCAGCGAGAACAGTGGAGCTCGCTGACGCTGCAGAGCACAGAGAACCTCAGCGGCGTTCAGAGTAGCTTCGCTCAGGTCTAGATCAAAGCGGCTCCACACCTCGAGTGTCTGCTGCAGCACTGGTCTCACAACTTCCATCTGCTAATGACCAGATAGAAACAGGTGAAGATTTGAAAGGGAAGCAGAGCTTTTTTAGTATTTTTTTAAGAAGAGTATTGGGAACAAAATCATACACTTTATGCTGCCGATTGAAACATCCAGCTACATAGTGTATGTTTAACCTTTATTTAACCTTTAAGAACCTCATCTTTTTAAAGTCCTCGATAGACAGCAGTAAAACACCACGTTACAGACATTTTGGACAAAAGAAGTTCAACTACATCTGAGGAAATACGCCTCAAATTCTTTTCATTCTGAGTTTAAATGCAGTCAGTGAGATTAATCCACTGCAGTTTCTGAATATAACAGTGCAATATTCCTGGTAACCTTCAGATTGCATGTTATATATTGAAGAAAAGGGAAAACAAGAACTGTATCAGTCTTTATCGTGCTAGTTTTTCCTCGTAGATTCACCAAATAGACGATCATTTTCCCTTTGTGCCGTTTAGTGCTCGTTAACGAGCTAACGGGGGATTTATGGTGGAGTTTTTGCCTTGAAATAAAAAATAAAAAAATCAGATTTGAGCAGCTGGAAAGAGTAGACACAGTACAAGAGCGCAGTAAAAGTGAAGGAGGTCGTAAAATCAAAAGCAATAAAGAGCATTTCTCTGCGGCTCTACAAATGTTTCAAAGCCTATTTGGGTGATTTTTCTCAGCAGGACAACACCAGAGATTCATTTATTTGAGCCATAGACCATGAAAAAACGATAGATATTGATCATTAGAGCGAAAAAAGTGGCTGTTTTAAGGTGTATCAAGTGACGACAATCTGCTGTTCACCTGTTGTCTAAGATCCTCACAGGCATCACAAACACTCTGTGCCTGGTTTGAGAAAGTGACATCACAAGGACGCTCCTCTTCCTGTTCACCACACACTCGAGAGGCTTTCAGCTCCTGCAGAGCTGCAGCCACCTCCTTCACTCTCTCTGCAGACGCCTGCGGGAGGAAACAGACAAACCATCTTGTACGCGAGGAACGCACACCAACGTACACCTGCTGCGTTTGTTTCCGTCACTCTACCTCCCACTCTTCCAGAGCCCGGCGAGCCTCGCTCTGACTGACGGGCTGTTTCCACTGACTCAGCTGCTTTTTCTGCTGCGTCACCCAACCACGGAGACGCTTCAGCTTCCTCTCTCTGACCGCGCAGGTGTGACGCATCCGTTCGGCTACACGAATCTGAAGCAAAAGAGAGCGGCTCTTTCATGACCACAAATGACAGATAAGATAAACAGGAAGTTGCCATCATTACTGGCATAAATAGAATCATATTACTTCCTGGCATGACAAGTTCAATGTGGCCTGCCAGGCATTTTTAAAGTAAATAATGTAATTTTTTTGTGAATATTTAACTATGTCAAGCTAGAAAAAAAATTTAATTTAAGGAACACGAGGATCCAAGTACTCGCTTTCAACAACACTGATACGGTGTATGCTCATCTGGGAGCTGAGACACTGACCTGGCTCTCCAGCTTTTCCTGCAGGTGAAGCCACTGGAGTCTGACTGTGCCAAGCTCCTCTGCAAACACCGTACGCTCAGACTGTAGAACCTGGACGTCCACTGCTGCTGCCTGAGGCCCAGACTGGCACAGGAAATCAAGGAGGAGCTGCCCACTGACAGTGCCTGCCTTTAACTCCTGAAAAAGGAATATATCAAAAAAAGGTTTTTTTTGTTTTTTTTATGGTGACAGAGAAGTGAGGTCCTGTACTTTTAAAAGTTGTGTTTCTTCACCTGTGGTATCTCTGGGTTAATTGTACATGAAACCACAATAACTTGAATTTTAGCTTCATGTTCTCGTATGGAACCTCTATCGCCTCCCTGTGGACCTCTGAGTAATAACAGTGCACTTCCTATGACCTAGTTTTCTTAGGCACAATCACAAAGAGGGAGAGAGAGAGGGAGAGATGTGTCTTCTGATGTTTTTTCTTGGTTACTTTGGTAAAGGCATGCATTGTATTTCTGTCTTTTAACATTGCGTTACTTGTCCAGACTGCATCCTGGTAATTTGGAGCTGCACGGTGGAGGAAACAGCAGCAGCTGAAATTGGCACGTAGTCGGGCAGCTCCTCAGGGAGGAATCAACGTTTAGATTTTGATTGAAATACAACGCATGTGCATGTCCAGGTTTATTTTTTAGTCTTTTATCCGAATCTTTTCATCTGCACTTCTTTGTTTTCTGCTGCTACATTGAGAAAACGGCTAGAGTCGAGTGGAGCAGATAATCTTAATCAGGATTATGTGAACTTGTTTGACAGCAACAGACATGTGCACTCATCACCTCAGCCATCTTTTTGTGTTTTTCCAATGCATAAGCTTTGGTATTAATTATTTAAACTCCATCTACTGTGTTTTATTTTATCTTAACTTTTGTCTATTTGAATTTGTCCGTTTTACTTTTTCTTAACTTTTTAATTTGTCCGTTTCTTACCTTAACTTTTGAGTGTTTGATTTATCTCCTTATATATGAAGATGAAAAGACACCTTGAGTGTTCGAAATACAACACAGTGGTCCTCTTTTCAAAATGAGTACTTTTGGACTTCAGAGTACTTCAGAATAAAAGTCCCTGAGCTAAAAATAATAACTGAAGTGAGTGGCGAGACGAGAATAGTTCCTGTACCTGATAATGGTGAACGACGTCATTGATCTGAGCAGCATCTTTAGTCTTGAGATGCTTTTCGTTCTCTTGGCTCAGTGAAGCCTGCAGCTTCTTCATCCACGTCTCCAGGTCGGAGAAGATCTCCACCGGTGGCCACAGAGCAAGCAGTCGCTAAAACACAGGGGGAAAAAAAAGAGTTAAAGCAAACCTCTCATTTCTAATCTGTTTTTCTAATTCTACTGTTTTTAAATGATGTTATTCAACCTGGCAATCTGATTAGTGAATCATCCTTCTTGTAACTAAGACACTGAATTTAAGCTTAAAATCCGGTTCCATTCACTGGTGATAAATGGCTGCAGAAAAAGTGTCCTCTCCTCCTACTCCTGCTTTTAAAAAATCCTCCCTGTCCTCAATCACCACAGAAACTAATTTCAGCCGGGCTGTGGTGACGCGCGTACTCCCCTTTATTTCTCAGTGTCTCATTATTTTTTGAAAAACAACAGCACTTTCATGGAATTTGGACCATTACGCGTTAATTCACTGGGGGAAATGGAAAGTTTATGAGGCATGTGGTTCGAAATTTGGAGGAAAGAAAAAAAACACAAAACACAGTAAATACTGACTGGCCCACCACCAGTGTGTGTGTGTGTGTGTTATTCCTGACCACAACTGTTTATTTAAGACACGTTAGTGAGGAAATCATGAACTAAACAAGAGAACAAATTACCCTAATGAGCTGCTAATACCAAATAAATTTAAATAGTTAACACTTTTTTTTTTAAAAGAAAACGGTAAACGGTGAACCCAAAAACAATTTCTTGATTTTTGATGGTGTTTCACAGCTGTCATCATCCCTAATGTTGTCTTACTTCCTTCCTCTGAATAAATGTTTAATTCCAGTGATATTTGTTGGTTAGGGTTAACATCAAATTCTGTTTCTCTTAATCACAACTTTTGGGTCTTGTTCAATAGGAAATTAAGTAAAATGTTGTAGATTATGTTTGCATTTAAAAGGAAGTTGACGATAAAGTTTGGAACATGTGAGTGTGATTGACAGCTGGTATCAGGTTCCAGGTTCTGGAGGCTTCAAAAATGGACATTCAGATTCATGATGGAGTAAAGAACATGTAAAGTAACTTGAACATTTTTTTTTTCACTTTAATTTAAGACAACATTAACCGAAAAAAAAAAACGCTCTAGCCCATCTCAGACTGGTTTTAGTCTTGAAGAACGGCCACCATGTTTGAAGACATGAAGAAATAAAGAAGTTCTTAAAGGTATTCTTTTAAAAAGCACCTTGTGAATCTGGTCTTGTGTCTTGGACAGGTCAGAGGTCAGCTGGCTCCACTTGACCTCCAGCTGAGTGACCTGAGCTCTCACACCGGAACTGTCGGCTTCCCTCAGGTGGAGCAGCCGAGTGGCTTCAGTGGAAACAGCTGCTCTCTGCACAGACATGGCCTCCACCTCCATGGAGAAGTCCTGGATGATGGAGACAAAAATAACTTTAATTTTGATTCATGGTACCATCACAAAGTGATTTCCCATGTTCCTGTCGTACAATAAGACAATAACACTTGAGTCTTACCAGCAGCTCCAAGAGACTGTTGTGGACACACTCCTGGTTCGGGTTGGACCAAGACTTCAAACGTTCGTTGGCAGCGACGAGCCAATTACTAACCAAGGCGAAGTCTGTGTGGAATCTGTGGGAGAAGGAGGAGGAGGATGAGTAAAAAAAACAAAGGTGATGCAGTGGAGCAGAACACGACTGCTCCACTGAGACGCTGAGTGAATTCACCGCTGAGGTCTGAAGCCAACAATAAGATAACAAGATTATAGATGAGTGGCAGGTGTTATTTGCTCTGTCTATGTGGTTATTAAAGGAAGAACTGATTTATCTGAACCTTCAGAGAGACTGGAAAACTTCTTCTTATTGAATTAGTCGTTGGATCAGAGGTTAAACGTGTTATTGTTTGTGATCAGAGGCAGTAAATAAAGGTTATTTGATGAATTTGTCGGATGATTTCTTTGTTCTTGCTACTAAAGAACAACACTTTGAATGTGCTGACTGGTGCACATCATTTGAGCTGAAGTGCAACGTTCTTCATCACGGTTACTCGAAAAAGCCGTAGCACATCGTTCTTGGTCAAACGGCACATTTTGATGAATGAATTGTGGGGGGGTGGGGGTTCTAAACGCTGTGGAATAAGTTTTTCAGGAAACTTCTGATTGTAGAAGAAGATTATGATGAAGAAAAAGAAAAAGATTAAGATGAGGGAGAAGAAGTAGAAGGGATAGAAGTAGAAGAGGTAGATTAAGATGAAGGAGAAAAGTAGAAGGCAAATAAGTAGAAGAAGTAGACCAAGATGAAGGAGAAGAAATAGAAGAAGTAGAACAATATGGAGAAGAAGTAGAAGAAGGAAATCATGATGAAGAAGAATCCTATGGGTGACTGCATCAACTTAAAATAATGTTATTTTTCAAAAACTGCCATTGAAGTTCCAAAATCGATCCATTGTGCATTGGTTATACCTATCATTTTTCACATTGATTCAAATGTAGTGACAAAATACTGTGGAATATATCTTGGACAAGATTTAAAAACAAAAAATTCATATATTAATCTTTCACGGCTGTTGTTTTGACAAATGTGCATTTGCATCTGAATAGAATGAAAGAAACCACAGGTGATTGGTGCAGTCATGACTAATTACAGCTTTTAACTATAGTTGTGGTGGACGTTACCACTCATACAAATAATAATAATATTATTATTTGTATGAGTGGTAACGTCCACCACAATGTTGTTATATTATAACAACATTAATAATAATGAAAAAGACTCAGCGTGTCTCTTCCAGCCATGGCACATTGTGGGGTGTGAGACCTTACTTTTAGTTCCGTGTTCTCGCTAATAGCCGTTAAAAGGTTTGGCCTTGGAGTGAACAAAACACTTTGGTTTGACATTTTCTATTTTGTATCCATGAAAAAAAAGAGAAAAATATAGAAATGCTGACGTGGTTGTTCCAGACATTTGACAGACAATAATTACACCTGCCTGGCTGGCCGGCCCCACACAAGTACATTACATAGACTTCTCCAGCTCTATAATGTGTTTTTGCTTTTTTGAGGAGAGGAAATGCAGGTTATTTTCTGAGTCTGTCCCACCTGAACCCAGCGTCCTGGATGTCTCTGCAGCGCTGGATCTCCTGCTCCGCTCGCCTCGAGGCATTCGCCCAGCGCAGCTCCACAGCGCCTCCTGTCTGGACGAGCGAGGCAGCAAACCACGCGGGCTCCGTCTGCAGCAGCCTGCACCGATCCTGGAGGAAACCGACGGCAGCTCGGCTCTCGTCCAACTGCGCCAGGGATTTCTGAGAGAAGAGGGGGGAGGGGAGGGGGGATTCAGAATTGAAAATGTACAAAATACAACACAAGAGGGATCAATGGGATTTTATTTTAGAAAAAGGCAGTGGAACAAACACATCCAATTTTAATAAACACTGTGCACTGGGCAAGATCGACAAAATAACAACTACAAAAAACAAGCAAAAACATCAGCGCTTGCTCCCAGAAACTTCAGGTGTGGTCAGAAATAAAGAGATTTTTGCTGTTTTTATTTTTGCTTTTAGATGAGAAACATCTTGTACATTAACTTTAAGACAAGATTTTCTGACCAAGTAACCGTCATGGAGACGTGGTCCCAGTGAGGCAGAACCTCATTTCTGTTGAGAAAGTTTAGAGCTCAGATGTTTAATTGTGGCTTTAATTGGTTATGGTTAAGCTTAGAACTAACGATTTGTTTTAATGCCGTGTCCTAAGAAGAACAGCTGTGTGTGTGTGTGTGTGTGTGTGTGTGTGTGTGTGTGTGTGTGTGTGTGTGTGTGTGTCGGACAAACAGACAGAAACTTGTAAAGAGATGAATCAGCTCCAAGGAGAATCCAATAATTCAGGACTGTGTCTGTTAATCTGTCAAAACCTGACGTCTGAACCAAAACACTCGCTCCCTCGCTCTTGTCCTCAATGTGAACCTCATCACGTGACATACTGTACATCCTCTAATGGTCTCTTTACTTTTGAACAAACAGCTACGATTGATCCATTACTCTACAAGAACCTTTCAGTATAACGTTAACGTAACCTTTTTATAAAGGTTCCACCTGGAACCCTCCAAAAGGGTTCCACCAATAAACCCTTTTAAAACCCTTTATTCAGGAAAGGGTTTTTCAGAAGCAAATGGTTCCAGGTAGAACCTCAGCCCTTGTAGAAGAACCCTTTTGGAACCCTTAAGAGTGTATAGTGGCTGTAAAATGTCAAGTTTTGCTCTAAAGAATCTCTTTGAAAACTTTGTCAGTTCCTCTGATAAAAACTCGCTTTGCACAAAATGTTATTTTTGAATTTGACAAATATTCAGATTAAAGTAGCATATGAGGAATGTTTGGAGGTGAACAGGTGAATGTAGCAAATTAACTGTGAGAAGAAAATAGCAAATGAATGCAATAAATAATTGTTTCTGCACAGTTAAAAATAAAAGCATTTTAATGAACAAATAAAACACAAGAGTAGAGCACATAACAGTAATTATCAGATAATTAAAGACTGGTTTTGAACCCTGTATATTAGACGTAAGAGCTCACACCTCAAAGTGTTCATGTGTCATGTTTAGAGCTGTTCGTAATAGATTAATCTGTTGATTATTTTCTCGATTATTCGTTGGTCCATAAAATGTTAAAAAACGTTGATCAGTGTTTGTCAAATCCGGAAATGACGATGTTCTCGAACGTCTTTGTTCTGTCCACAAACCACAAAGGATTCAGTTTTAATCATTTTTTTTGTTATGTGGAGCAAAGAAACCTAGAAAATATTCACATTTAAGAAGCTAAAACAATCAGAAATCGTGTTCTTGTTTTGATCATGAAAAAAGCTTCAAACCGATGAATCGTTTCAGCTCTAGTAATGTTAATGCAACGCTTACTAAGAGTAATTCAAGTATGAAAAGAAAGACAGAATAAGGGGAAAATAGTGAGAAGCCCAGGTGAGGAAAAGTCTAACCTGGCAGGTTTTCAGTCTGTGCTGAACCACAGACTCCTCATCGTCTCCCTCTGGTTCCCCGCTGCTGATGAAGGCTTCAAACTCATCCAGCACCCGACCCACTCGACCGCAATGCTCGTCCCACAGCGCCCACTCCTGCACGAGGCCCAAACACACACACATCCATAGATTTACAGAGGACTCTGTGCACCAGAACTCTTCTTCATTTGTTGTGAGTGTGTGGGGTTTTTCATGGCCTTGAGCATAACGTGCACTACAAACCTGCAGCCTCCTTTGAGAAGCCGCGTCCTGTCCCAGAGCCTGTTGCTGCAAAGCTTTGGCCCTGACTTCCAGCTGCAGCCTCTCATCCTCCTGACACCTGAGCACCTCTGGCTCGCACTGCCGGAACAGACGCTGCACAAAAGCCAACTGAGACCCGAGGACCTGCTGGAGCTTCTGGGAATCACCAAGAGACCAGATTAACGACAGGAGTGAAGAGAGATAATCTCAAAAGTAGACAAAGTAAAAAGTGAAGGTAGATCGAAAATGAAGAAGATGATGTAGGTGAGGTCTGAATACATCCATGTTAGGTCTATTGATTAGTTGTTTGAGGGTGTTTTTAGAGAGAGTTCTCTCTTTGAAAAGCATCAAGAGGCTTCTACACACTTTGGAGAAAGGGCCTCAGACTTAAATCTGGGGTTTCTTCAGCCCCGGCTGCTGAAGAACTCGCTGAGAGCACAGTGAGATACCTGGTGTCTGCAGAGAGCAGCTTGAAGTTGGCTGCGGCTGTGAACCTGGCTCATCTGCCTCTCTTTCATGCATTCCTCGCCCACTTCCAGGAGGTGAGTTATCCCCTGAAGCGAGGCCCGGGATGCTTGCTGCAGCTTGGCTCTTTCCCCCGGACTCGGCCTCAGATGTCTGCCCAGGACGCACCGCTGAGACGTTCCGGGGGGAGCAGAGGGTTTAAGGAGAATACCATTAACTTTAGAGAACACAGGCTCACTGTATCATGTTTCCACCTCCACTGTAATGGAGGTGAACGTACCGAAAGAAAAACACACATGTTGATATTGCTCTGCAATTAGAAAATGAGTGAATCTCTCCATTTACTTGTTTTCAAGCTTGGATTATTCAGTAAAGGTCAGATCTGATCATGAATTACGGCTCGGTCACCAGATTATTAATCAATCATTCAATGATACAAGCTGTTTTAGGTGACGTCACAGTCGTTCTGGACATTTCTGGATACACGCTTATATGAATTATGTGTGCATTACCTCCAGATTAGGAGCATCCTTTAGATTGGGGAAGGTTTCGCTCTGTCGCACCTCAAACTCGTCCAGGATACACAGCTGGTTGAAGAACTACGTGAAGAAAATGAAAAATAAAAACCGACTTTAAAATACTTTAAATAGAAGTTTGAGTCACTCTGATATCATAGATACATTTTTGCATTTGTAGCTGGTTGATATAATAATATAATTTCATGATTTTTGTGATGCAACACATCCTAATCTGTGGTTAATCCTGTTCTAGTTGAGTTATTCTATATTTTTAAACAGACATCTGCATCTATAAAGTACAAACTACATTATTCACCTCTTTTATGGTGGAAAACTAACTATGTACTGATGTAAATGTGGTCAAATTGTTTGTTTTTAACTGTCGATTAAGACTGTGTTTGTGGATACAAGATAAAATCCCACCGTGGCGTTTTTAAGGCGGTGAGAATCAGAAAAAGAAGCTTGAGGTCAAACCTGAGGTCGGTGTTTGAAGCCCAGACGGTGAGTGAGGTGGTCGATGGATGAGGTGAAGAGCAGCTGGACTCTGCAGAGACAATCCTGCAGGCAGGTCAAACCGTGCAGGGAGTCTGGATCCTCACGTCTGCTGTCAGATTCCAGCGTCTTCAACAGGTCGGCCAGAGTCGCCAACTCTGCTGATACACACTGGAATCACAGAGAGAGATAAGAAACCAACATTAAATCCTTTCTAATCCGTTACAGCCTTTCATTTACTTGTATTACTACACACATCATATTGTTTGTACCACTTTTATTTTTTTGGTTTTATCTAGTCGTACATTTTAGTCTATAATTGTGTTATTAAAGCTTGTTAAGCCTTTGTCATGTGGCTTTTAACCAACTATTATTCATTTATTTGTCTCATTTAACCTTTTGTTGACACATTCTTTTAGTGTTAATATCTTTATCTTTATATATTGTACTTTATATATTCTATCTCTTTTTGGTAATGCATGTTTATTATTTATTATCCTATCTTTATTGTCTTGCTGCTGTAACACTGTAAATTTCCCCACTGCGGGACGAATAAAGGACTATCTTATCTTATCTTATCTTATCTTTTATGTATACCATATTTAATCTGCCTCTCTGTGAATCTTAGTCTTTTAAACAATATTTTTTACCACTCTTTTATCCACTCTTACATTTTAATCCATCACTTAATAATTCACTTATAATTTACGCTTGTGCATTTCTACCTTTAAACCTTCTCCGTCTGACTTTTATTCATTTATTTGTCTAATTTGACCTTTTTCTTTTCTTTTACTACTGTACACATTTTATTTCTACCATTTTGAATCTGCTTATAACTGAATCTTTATCATTTGACCTTGGCTTTTAACTAATAATTCACTTCTTCGTCTATTTTAACCTTATATTTTGATTTACTACTGGATATTTTATTCATGCCATTTTTAATCTGCTTATTCCTGAATTCCATTGAATTTTTAAACAATATTTAACATCATATTATCATTTACACTCAGGCGTTTCTATGTGAACCTTTACCGAATGTTAACTTACATTGTATGTAAAAATATCGTAGTATAGATTTTTAAAACAATTTTAACTCATTGGTGTGCAATAAATGGACTATATTCTATAGATAAACACACCAAATTAGAAACTGGCATAAGGTTTGCACTTATAATACAATGTGCGAGTAGTTCTATGTGTCTTAGTTTCGAATTTTACCATTTTATTAGATTTTTGTGTATAATGTATAACCGTTACTATATTTATTACTCTCTTATCCCTGCTGATTTTTATTCTTTCAGTTACATGACCTTGTTAGAAAAGCGTTAAAATAAAGTGTGATTCATGTATATTTACTAATACAGTAGATCTTAATCTATGAGGGTTTTATTTTAGCAGTGTTATGGTGAGTCACCTCCTGCTGCACCAGCCTCAGCTGGAGTTCGTCTCCACCAGCGCCACCTGGAGTTGACAGAAGGTCAGTCCCAGAGTCCAGACAGACGAGAACCTTCTGCAGAGCCTCGTACAACTTCTCCTTCACCTCTGGACCGGAACCATCTGACGACCTCAGCTGGAAAATATCAAACACATGATCGTCACTATCACTCAGGAGCAGCACTCTCCAGGGTGAGAGAAATCTGTTTTCCTGCGGTGATCTGATTTAAGAACATCTTGAATCTTGCTTCACTTAAAACTGGCAGCCACTGTTACAGCAGGAGCAGAGCTCTGATATTTTCCATTTTTAATATGATTCAGTATTTCTGAGTAGGGGTTTATATGCGTTTGTCCGTACATGACAAGACTACACTTGGTCCAATTAAAACCCTCTTTGAGTCATTAATGTGAAACTCACACAGATCTATGCGAGTTCGTCATTTTGTCTCTGGATTACGTACTATTTGTCTCAGCGCGGTGATGGCCTCGTGTGTCTGCTGGAGAACAGAGGAAGCACATCCGGATGATAGCAGCTCCTTTTCTGGAACCTAAGCAAAATAATAGATAAAGATCACAGTGAGTGAAGGAAAGACTAAGTGAACAACAAGTGAAAACGGGCTAGATTCATTTATTCTCATCGTAAAAAAAAAAACTTGTGTGTAAGAACTTGTGACATCTACAGAGAAGATGCCATTCTTTGTGTTCTTGGTTTTTTTGGTGCTAGTTTGTCTGTTTAAGCTGCTGTAGAATCACGGTGGCACAAGATGGAGGCCTCTGTAAAGCAAGGCCCTTGCCTAAAATACATATAAAAGGCTTATGGTGCGTTTAATTTGTCGTCAAAACTCTGAATTTCCTGTCTAAGGGACTAAGCATGACCTGGGATTTCCATCTCAGACATTGGGGCCAACCTCAAGGGATTCCAAGATGGCTGCCACCATACAAACACTGCTACTTTTACTCACTTTAAATCAGTCGTAGACATACGACTGTTTAATTTTTACCTGAAGACATGATTCTAAGCTGTTTTTGTGCGTAAAATACCATGTTTATCAACTGGTATCAGCAACAATGGCTAACGATGGCTAAGAGTGGCTAAAAATCCAAGGCTAAGGAATCCAAACAGTTTTAAATATAATGTGATTTTACACTTTATACAAACACACTTGAATATGAAAAGTATCTTCAATTCCTGCCAATAAATCCTTCTAAATGACCTTTAAAGCAAAGGCCGGTCCTCCAATATTAAAAATAATAATAATTATTGTTATTATTGAGCCACGTTATTGTCCAAGACTGAAAGACTTTATTTATTCATTCATTTCAAAAGGTCTCGACATCAGTAAGTTTAGCCCTCTGTTGCTGTGGCAACAGGTCTTTATCATTAATGCTTATCTGTTTATCCTGAATATCCGGTCTTTTTTTGTTTTGACTCTGTTATCGTCCAACCTGTTCATGTTCAGACGAGGTTGACGTTTGATGCTGAATGTTGTTCCACGCGGTGAGTGTTTGGGAGATCTGGGCGTACAGTCGACTCCATCTCTGTTTCTCCTCCTCCTCCTCTTCATCATCGTGTCCTCCTGCCAAACTGGCAACCAAAGACAACACACACACACACAGTGTTAGCCTCAATCTATGGTGCGTTGTGTGCTCGTGAGATTTCAACCACTTCTTTCCGTCGTTACCTGAACTGCACCTTCGACGACTCCTTCACTTGTGGCTTCTCCTCCAAACTTTTATGACTGGTTCCAATTTCACTTTGCTGCTTCAAGCCCTGGAGAGGTTTGTGGACATTAAAGAAAAAAACAGGGACAAAAACAGAGTTTGTACTGCAGAGTTTTTCAAGATTAGATATAAGTAGGGGTGAAAATTCCGAGTAAATTTTCACAAACTTTAGTTTGGGAAATTTGGAAATATAAAAAAAACACATTTTGCATGGGAATTATGAGACCTTAGGGGCATTATTAACAGTTAATTGGACATTTTAGGAAACTGTGTCATATGCTATTCTGCAATGAGCTCAATTGTGTCGCTTCAATCGTTCCAGTTTCTGGAAGTTTCTAAAAATGATGTCATGTGATGCACAATGAATGTGGGGGGTGTGGCCTCAATAGCCCTGCAGTATGTATTGAGGTTCAACTATATTTGCATCTAATCTGATTGTTTTAACCAACTATTATGCTACAATGTATTATATTTACTGACTATATTTGAAGTTCCAAACCATCAATTTTGATTTTTTTTTAGTTAATTCCCATAAATTCTAACGTAAAGTTTCGTAATTTAGAAAATACCCGGATATAAATAAAATGTAGGGTTTTTATTCGGGGTATCATGAAACATGGTAAATTAAAAAACACATTCGAGAGTCTATCAAAGTACCAGTGTGTAAGAATTCTCGACACCTAATGGCGAGACAGCAGATTGCAACAAATCAAAGCTCCGCTCACTCTGCCCTTTCCAAACAGCATCAGAAAATTACGATAGCATTCAAATACCATAAAATAAGTCGTTATTCTTCCGTTTCTGCCTCAGTGAAACAAGCTCCTTGGATACGAAAAACCAAAAAACAATTTCTGACAATAAAGAGTCCCACACTGGACCTTCAAGTTGTAAAATCAGTTGTATTTTTCTTACCACATCTCGATGTGAAGCTGTGGACAGAGCCAGGTCTTCGTCTCCGTCCGCTGTGAACTCGGCCGACTCTCCAGAGGCGGTGAAAGGAGTTATGGGTCTCACGGGGATGAGCCTCGTGTCTTCAATTGCAGCTGCAGCCTGGGGGGACTCTGTGTGAGGTTTGGGGTCAAGTGTTTCATGTTTGGCTGATTCATGTCGGTCAGTTGCAGAGTACGCTGCAGCGATCGCTGCGGTCTCAGGTGCTGGACTCTCAGGACGGGACGAATCGCCAACGTTGGCTGATTTTAATCCAGTTCCCCCAACATCTTTAGCTGCAAAGTCAACGCCGTCAAGTCCGGGTTTCGCGTATAAAAGCTGAGCTTCAGCGTTGTTTGAGCTCATCTCCATGTCAGAGGAAGCCTGAAGTTAAAAAGGATGAGTTTGTGCTCATTATGTCAAAAATAAATAACAAGTTTATCACATAAACACCAAGATAATTTACCTTCACGTCCGAAGCTTCTTCACTGTTCACATCGGGGATGATGAGTGTGTCCTCCGGGTCCTAGTATGTGTGTGTTGTATAAACATATAAATGCAAGAGAAATCCGTGCACACACACACACACGTACACAAAAGGAGAGGTTACTAAAAATATACACAATTGAAGCAGCTGCTTGTGACAGCGCCAAAGTGGATTTATCACTCTCCGCCTGCAGCATGCAAAGAAATCTGCCTCCAAACAACATAAAACAAGCAAAATCACACTTTAAATATGTGAATCTAAAGAAAACATGAAGAGAAGGAGGAAAATAGCGAGTGAAAAAGCCAATTTAGATAGAAGTTTTATTCCAAAATGTTGATTATGTGCATTTTTCAGACAAATAAAAAGTGGTTTTGATTCATTTTTGTACAGTTTAAGTGTATTTTTTACCTATAAGAGACATTTTGGAACAAAACCCCAAAGAAAGAGGAAACCAGACACATGCACTCCTCAGCTGTTATTAGGTTTTCTCTTTTTCTTTGATATTTTGTTGGTGGTTTACCTCTGGAATACTGCATGTTAGTGTGTCAGAGGACGACGAGTGACAACTCTCGTCGTCCTCATCATCCTCCTCCTCCTCTGAGTGAGACGCCACAAAAGGCTCCTGCTTTTTTTTTTTCATGACGAGAAACAATCAAAACTTTCATTTAAATAAGGAATTAGACGTGGAGTGTCTAGATGAACATGTCTTGCTTGGTTACAGAAAGTATTTACATAAAGTAATATTCAGTGAGATATTGTGTTTTCAGTATTTATCTCATATTCTGAACAGAATGTGGAGCATTACACAATGTGACTTTCAGGACTTTTCACTGCTTAATATTATTGTGTAAATGAAGATAAGATGGTTTGAAGAATGTCTGCTGACTAATGGGAGTCACACAGAGTTAATTTAGTAAACATTTTAGTCGCTTAAGATGTTCATTTTTTGAAGGGAATGGGATTAATAATCTTCATACCCAGCAGGCAAATGTTTGCTTTCAATGTCCTAAAACCTTTTTTTATGAAATCCAGATTTCCAAAATAACCTTTTGTCTGTTAAAACCACTCAAGTGGAAACATTTGATGGTATGATAATCCCTCCAAAAAACAAACACACTCAAGGTTGTTTGCTTTAAAAACACGGTAAATTCAACATTTCACTCTGAACTTTGGTGTTTCTAGGAGACAGAATAAATGACAGTCACAGAGAGATTCATCAGTATGTATGTATACTTGAACCTGGAAGTGGTGACTAACATTTATTTTCTCCACAGTGTAATTAGTATGTAATTAATAATAAAAAAGTGAAATTAAATGGTAAGTTTTATTAAGAAAGATGCTTTAAACTGGTTTGATTTCAAAGACGATGCACACTGGAGGTGTGTCTGATTATTACTGTGAGTATTAATATTATTACCTGAAGGCCAGTTAGGGATGATGTGTCCAGCTGCTGAATCTCTCCAAGTACATGAGAGACTGTGCCGACGCAGAGATCCTCATCGGTCTCCCCTTCCTCCCTAATCTTGTTCTGCATGAGTCAAAGATGAAAGAAAGTTGTGTTGTAGTACGATTTATTTTTGTGTTGAGGGATCATCATTCAGAGACATTCAGACTTTACCTCCAGCTGTGAGGCTTGACTCTGGGTGAGTTCCTGCAGCTCCTCCAGCGGCTGCAGCAGCTGCTTGGCTCGAGAGAAGACCAGCAGACTCTCTTCTGCCCCCTGTGGGAGAGGAAGCTCGGCTTTGCAACTCTCCATGTCCTCCAGAATCCGGCGGATCGACCGCACGTTGGCCAGGATCACCTTTCAAATGAAACACGTGTGTCAATGACTCTAAAAAAGTGTTTGGAGGACGATTCGCTGACAGGAAGTGAAGCAACTCATTCATTTAGTTCATAAACTTTGATAAAACACAAGTAAAATGGTTTTACCCAAGTAAATCACAACTCATGAAAACAAAACGTAAATTTTTGTTTGTGTTTTCGTTTAATTTTGGTCAGTTAATATAAAGAAAAAAAGTCTAAATTATTTCCAACAATATCCAACTTTAACCTAGTCTTGAGTTTTCTTAAAATTGTACATTCCTTCCCTCTGAAATCAAAGTTTTAAATATGTTTATATCAAATTGGACTCCTGCTTTTTTGACTGAGATGAACGCGAGTGCAAATGGTCACCTGTCGGTTGTGGAGATGCTCTCTGAGAGTTATGTTGGAGTCGTCCCCGGAGGATAAAATGGTTCTGATCTTGGGAACGTTCTTCTCTATGGTCTTCACTTCAGTCTCCATCGCCTCCACCACCTGAAAGGAAGTTTGTCAGCAAGATGTTTTGAGCAAATGTGACTTTACATTGTTTCCTCTCACTTTCTACCATCTACAGATGTTCAAACTATCCGTCCACACAGGAATCAAGTGATAGAAGGAAACTGGAAGTTCTGAGTTCTCACCACAGAAGCCTGCATGAGTTGCTCCAGCGGCTCCAGAAGGTGGCGCTGCATCTTGTGGACCCCACGGTCGTTCTGGTCGAGCCCGTGTTCCTGCGCGCCGACGTCACACACGGCAGAGATTTCCGCCAGCACCGGCCTGAAGTCCTGCAACATGTCCCTGATCCTCTCGGAGTCGTCCAGCACCAGCTGTGGGTGAGGATTTAAGATAAAACTGGTCACGTTATCATTATGATTCCAAAAAGTTTTGCTCAGTACATAAGGTCTGGCATGTGGAGGTACTAAATAAGGACAATAAATAAGTAGAATAATAATGTGTAATTGTATCATACAAATTCATAGTATCACTTTTACAAAATACAACAGATACATAAACAAAAACAAATATTTAAGTTATGTACACTACCGTTCAAAAGTTTGCATCACCTATTTCTGTTTTCCACATTAGCAATGCATAGAGTGTATTTCTGATTCATTTAATGTTATATTCATTGAAAAAAAAGTGCTTTTCCTTAAAAAATAAGTACATTTCTAAGTGACCTCAAACTTCTGAAGGGTAGTGTACATCAAAGCTCTTATTATACTTTGCGTCACTGACCTGCAGGGTCTTTGCATGATTCTGGAGACTTTTGGCTGTTGTGAATGAGTAACAAGCGCTGAGCCATGCCTGGGCCTCCTCTAACCAGCAGGTGGCGCTGTAAGAAATGTCTTCAAACTCCTTCAGACAGGCAGGAATCTGAAAAAGGTAACAGAGATAATATGTAATTTTTTTTACTTTTTTTGTTCAGTGTTGTAAATACTGCACGAGACTGTGTTTGTGTCTGACCTTGCTGAGGAAGGACGTGCGGTGCTCGGCCATCTGCGAGGCGTTCTGGTAGAGCTGCAGCGGCTGCGTCAGGTGGTCCATGAGGAGGTGAGCTTGATCCGGCTGCTCCTCAGCGAGGTCCTGGACCTCGCTCTCCAGGAGCATCAGACGGCTGTGCCACAAGTCCAGCTCGTCCCAGACACGCTGGAGGAAACAGGAGGAGAATATTTTCATTTATTTATCCTTTATTTAGCCAAGAATATTACATGTGAATGCAGACAGTGGACACACCTTGAGCACATGCTGAGCTGCACTGACTGTCGGACTTTTCTGCTCCAGTAGAACTTTCACCTTTTCCAGACCTGAGCCCAGCTCCCTCACTCGAGCAGCCAGTTTACGGACAGGGACACTTCCCTCCATGAGCTGAAAAACAGTCAAGACCAGATCAGATCAGTCTCCTCTACATGAAGATTTCTTACATGAGAGGATTTTCTTTTTACCTCCTCTTCTGCTCTCTGCAGCGACACTTCGGCTTCTAGGAGACGTTGGCCGAGATCGTCGGGAATCTCCGCGTACCGGCTCTGAACCTGGTCCATGACGCTCTGCAGTCTGGTCTTCTGCGAGGACAAATCCTCTCTGAGCTCCTGTTTAGTGTTAGAGGATCAGAGAGTTACAGATACTAACCGGGTGGTGATGGTGTTACCTTTGATTAAATTGATCAAATGTGATTAACCTATTTTCCTGTTAGAGGCTGAAACTTGAAGAATGCTGTATATTTGAAAGGAAAGGACAACAATAGCTGTACAGTACTGCTGATTTTTGCTGGTTCAACTTGGACAAAACGCCTGAAGTCTACAATCTAATTACAGAACATGGAACCGAGTATAAAAATATACTGGTTCACAGTATGTTACTGAGGACAATTACCCCGACAAAACTAAAAAAAATTTAAGCTTTGTACCATTGTTAAATAACACTCACTGTGTGTATTTCACATTAGTAACCGATTAGACAGCATTTAATTGTGGAGAGTGGACTTTCGTCATTAATTTGCACTTATCCTAATGTTACTTAGTGTGGAAACGTTGTATAATTTAAGATTTTTGTTAATAACAGATTGTGTAGAATATTTGGCACTAGTGTCCTTGTTGTCCTCCCATTTTAAAAGGCGCACTCTAAAAACATTAATTTCAGAATTCTGACCCTTTATTTGTTTGTGGAGCTTAAAGAAAACAAGTCTGACCTGTCGCTGACTTTGGTTGGAACAGGTTTCCAGCTGTGGCAGAATGGTGAGCATGTGTTTCTCCACCTCTTCCATCTCCTCTTGGACTTGCTGCCTTTTGTTCTCCTCTTCCTGGGCGGCAGCTACTATCAGCAGGTTTCTCTCTTTCAAGCTGCAGGGGAGAAACAACGTCAACATCGTCTCAGCATCTCTGATGATAAATGAGTATTTGCGCACTCTCCATGTGTGTATGAAACAAATCCCACCTCCTGACGTTCTCTTGGATCTTCACCAGTGTTTTGCCGACTGGTCCGGGACTGACGGGGTCCTGGGACTCGGACAAGCTCAGCGCGTGCTCCAGTCGATGCTCCAGGGACGATAAGGCCTGCTGCTCCTGCTCCAGACCGGCCTGGTGTATCTCAGCCTGGACCAGAAGCTCCTGGGGTTTCTCCTGAGTGAAGCTCACGGTGGACGAGTCGGGCACCTCGGCCTGAAGACTGGCCAGAAAACTGCAACACTGCCGTATCTAAAAAGGCATAGGGTTAAATCTTAGATATGAACTTTACACTAGTTTTCTGCCCTGGACAAGAACAGAATGGTTGTATAATAGAGAAAAACATTGAGAGGGTTTATTTGTTTTGTATATTCTGTAATTTATGCGCTGGAGTGCCGGCCTGTGTCTTTAAATAATGTTGTCTTGTCAATCCTTAGGGCATATTTTCACATAATAAAGCCTTTATTGTCATCAATACCAATGAAGAAATTCTTTGTGCTCACTCAGTGCCGATTCGACTTTACAGAAGCAGCATAAATAAGAAAAAAGTGGTGGTTTCTTTAAAAAGAATGTAAGTATATAAAGAATACAATACGATATACAAGAAATTTGCAGTGAGAAATAGCAATGCTAAGGGGTGGAGAACATTGCATAATTACTGTAATGACTGTATATGTGTTGTTTAGATTGTTCGTGGTTGTTCCAACTCACACTTGTTGTGATGTCCTTCCACTCCTCTTGCCGCTGCTCCCCGTGAGCCATCAGGAGGCCGACGCCGCGCCGCAGCGCCGACCATCGGCGCCACAGGGCTCCCAGCTCCCCGTCCTTACCGACACCACAGCCCTGCATCGGACACCCGGCTCTCAGCTCTTCTATCTTCCGGGCGAGGCCGCGGAGCTCCATCGTCAAAAGCTACATGAAAAGATGAAAGTTAAGGATTTACATGGAACCATACCAGAGTGTGTGTATAGAAAAAAAAAACGTACGGTTGCACTCTTTTGCTGGGCGAAGCATTTGTCGTGCGACGTCACTGGTGCTGAAGCACATTCTGAAAGTCTGGCTTCAAGCCCGGAAAGATGCTGCTGCATGTCTTCATGACAGCTCCTGTGGCTTTGTTGTCTCACTGCACACCTGGAAGAAATGTGTGTCCTGGGTGATTTTGAATTAAAACAAATAATAAGATCATAAAAAGAGTTAGTTTTAGGACCCAATACCTTTGCAAGGACTCCAGCCTGAGTTGGGCCTGTGCCTCCAGTATCGCTCGACCCACCAACAGCTGGCTGAGAATGCTGATGTGGAGCTGCTCGACCTCTGGGTGTGAGAGGCAGGGTTGCTGGGGGATCAGCTCTGCAAGGTGGGAGATGTGAGCATGAAATCCATCCTCGAGAACTTCTAGAGCATGCTGGGTCTGTCTTTGTTCCTCGGTGCAGTCCAGAAACCCTCCAGGAGCTGACAAAAAGGTGGCTTCAGCGTTATGGAGGAAGGATATCGCTCCTTGAGCTGCCCACTGGTAATCCTTTAAAGATTCTCGAGCCTGGGATAAAAGCTCCTGTGTGGTCACATGATTAAGAAATGTTTAGAGAGAACCACGAGTATAATGGAAGAGACTAAAATAGAAAGTGTTCAAGCTTACCATTTGCACACGACATTGTTGTATAGCTGTGTCTACAAGACAGTTAAGCTCTTCATCGTTCTTCAGGTTAATGTTTTCTTTTCTTCCAAGAGCTTTTAACACCCGCATCCCAGACTTCATATTTCTCCAAATGACCCAGGATCTTCGCAGCGCAGCGTCTATCGCTTTCTCATCTGGACTGACTGCTTTGGCTTCATCCAGCTCCACTGTTGTTCTTTGGAAGAGCTCAGTTAAAGCAGGAAGTTCAGAGGACAGGTGCAGACCTGACAGGAGCTTGGCCTCGAGGTTTTTGATA
This sequence comes from Microchirus variegatus, assembly GCF_963457635.1. Lineage (NCBI taxonomy): Eukaryota > Metazoa > Chordata > Actinopteri > Pleuronectiformes > Soleidae > Microchirus > Microchirus variegatus. The sequence continues at coordinate 23,603,212 of NC_139813.1, forward strand.
TCATCTGTGACGGAATGCTCCCAAGTCACCAAGGTTTCCACGGTGCGATGAATCCTCTGTCTCTCTGAATTAAGCTGGGATGGGTTCAGCTCATGAGCTATGGCCTCTAATTGGTCTCCTGCTTCTTGACACTGTGTCTTCACCAGAGGAAGTTCCACCAGGAGGGTTTGGCATAATCTGAACCTCTCACTCACACTGATTGTTCGTTCTCTGGCGCGCTGGATTTGCTCACTGGCAATGTCCCTGGATTCCTCCATCTGTCGCCTCAGGTGCAGATACTTGTGCTGCTCAAAGGCACTGAGGCGAAGTGCTTTGCACCTGTCTTGCAGTTCCCCGATGGTGCACAGCAGGGCACTTCGCTTGGCCTCATGACAGTGCTGAAGCTCTTGTGCCTGACACTGATTCTCCATGAGCATGTGCATCACCTGTACTACCATTGAAAGGGTTTCCTGCGTTAAGGGGAACCTTTGCTTCTCCAGATCAGTAGAGATTTCCTTCAGGTTACTCCGAATGGTTGATAATTCCTCATCTGACAAGGTTCGCTCATGAATCAACTCCTCTAACTCCCAGCTGGTTGCTTTCTCGTGAGCTAGCAGTCCTTCTAATTCTGTCCAAAGGCCTGAGAGTCTGTTGACGAGATAGCGGCTCTCTCCTGGACTCAACCCCTCTGCGATGTCCTTGCAACTTTCTTCCATGGCCTCCACCAGCTTTAACTTGCTCTGGATCTCCACAGTGGCTAATCGGTGCCTCTCCAGTTCGCTCTTCAGCTTTTTGACGTCAGCTTTGGAAACATTTTCAACATGGGAATACACGTCTCTTGTAGCATGTGATTCTGCTAGCCAGGCGTCCAAGCTAGCCAGCTGGGATAACAGTTTCTCCCTCTTCTGTAGGTGGTTCTTCATCGTGCCAAGAACATGATCCAAACTGTCAGCAATAGCTTCATAAAGGTCTTCTACCGTCTTCACCACTTGGTCACTTTCCTCTTTTTCCATATCAGAAGCTACTTCTTTTATCTCCTCTATCTGTGCTTGCATTTTAGACCGCTGGGACAAGATATCCGTCTGAAATTTCTTCATGTCAACAATTTGACTGCGTGCTTCCTCTGGGAAGAGAGCAAGTTTTTTCCCAATGGAGATGTGGTTTTCTGCCTGTTTGGCCCAGATGATCAAGTCCTGTAATTGTTTGTTGATCCTGGTCAACGACGCTCCTCCACAGTTACCTGTGAAGGTGCTGAGCATTTTCCTGGTGACGTCAAGCAACGACTCCAGCTCCTGAAGCTTATTCTGAATCTCATTCTTCTCCTTCTGACCTACGGAGAAATGGACCAGAGCGTCCGACTGGGATTTTAAGTGTAGATAAAGTTGGTTATATAGTTTTACATCCGTAGTCAGACAAGCTAGCTCTAAAGCGCTTTTGCCGTCATTGCTTTGAGGGCTGGACTTGTGAAGATCTTCAAGCTTGGCTTTCAGGTGTTCGGCCTCTTTGATGAGGACAGAGGACTGAGAGGCAGAGTTAGCGGCGTGTCGCAGAGCTCTCTTGATACTTCCTTCTAAAAGCCTCCATTCCTCTTGGACATCTCCAAGCTGGGCGAGAAGAGCGCCTGAACTCTCGGCATCGCTCAAGTGTGCTGATAGCTGGCTGCTGAGGTGAAGCAGCTCGTCCATGACTTCCTTCTTCCTTTCCATGGTTTGCAGCAGAGCATGCAGCTTCTCAGCTTGAACAGCACTGCTCCCCAAAGCATTTCTGACAAAACCACAACACAAAAACATCATCAATCTTTATATATCAACCGCATACACAAAAGGTTTTACTTTGAGTTCAAAATATGACTCACAAACTCATGTTTTCCTTCTCAGCAGCTAAGACCTCCAGAAGAGCTCGAGCCATCTTCATCTGTCTGTGATACTGTTTGACCTGATCCAGCTGTGCCGCTTTCACCTGCACTGTAGCAGAGGCGTCGAGCAGCGCTGCACTCCGCTGTTCTTCAGCTCTCTTCAGGGCATTCGGGTCAAAGTCTGTGGCGTCGCTCGGGCTTTTCATAGCCGATACCTGCTCCTGCACACAGGACCTGTACTCCTGCGATGGACAACAACTTAGACCGTTTTCTACTAAAAAGTTATATGAAGTAATTTTACGTACCTCAGCTTCCTCCAGCTGTTTGGCCATAGATGTGGCATCGAGTTGTGCCGGCTGGTATCGACACGCCAGGACCTGCTGGACGGTTCGTACCAACCGTATCTCTGGCTCGCCAGGAGAGGACTTCACATACCACTTCAGATCAACGTGCGGCGTCCTCTATTCAATTATAGCATTAACAAAAAAAGAAAGAAAGAAAATTGGTGAGAAACTGAAGCTTTGTTGGTGAGAAACTTGAAAAATAGTCAGAAAAGGCAAGAATATCACATTTTTATTGTCTCAATAAATAGAAAACTTATAAATACTGGTAATTTGTTAAGGGTATGTGGGTTTTGGTGGGACTTCTTCATCTATTTTCATGCTTTTTGATACCAAGTCACTCATTGACATCATCTTCCTTATTTCTATTCAAGAGCATGGTCTTAAATGGATTTGCACTCAACCACTCTCGCTCTCCTGTTCAGATAAGAACAGTGTTTTTTTTATCTGCACTCAGATACACAGTTGTTGCATAAGTGTCCCATATGATTCAGTTTAAAATCCTTCATCTCACGCTCAGGGCGTTACAGCAGCTGTTTGAGAGAGCGTGAGAGCAGAATTTTCAGGAGGGAAATTGTTTTCCGAAATGAGTTAATAATGCTCTCAAAATGAAAGCTGCTGAATAAAGATATAGGAAATGCATTCCGTACACAAAGTGAATGATAAACCGTGGGTAATTAGAAAGCAGCAGGAAGCCATTGTACCCTTTAGGTGCTTCCTGTATGACTTCCTGTCAGCGGCATCATGGGAATACATCATTCTAAACAACTGCTACTCCCATCTCATCACTGGTCTGTTTGTAAATAACTCTGTGGCCCCTTTTGGACACACAATTATATTTCTAAAATGCTACATACAAAAAGAAATTGAAGTAGATTTCATGAAGATGATTCACCTCTAACTGAAAAGAACAAGCATTTTCAGTCCAGGTGCAACTAATTCAAATACTTTTAGAGAACTATGACTATGATGGATAAATGAGAATCTACACTAAATGTAGATAATAATAAATCATTTTAAACCTCATACTCTTACTATTAAACCTCAAACTCACTGTATTGACTCAAAGCAACAGGTGCTATTTCAAACACACGATACTCACATTTATTATGTTGCCCCTTTCCACCAGGCTCTGTATGTCGGATAAAATATCCAGCATTGTCGCGGCTGAGCTGCTTTTGTGGGACATCTTTGTCTCCGCGGCGGACAAGCCCAGCGCCGTCCTCTCAGGCTCTGCGTCTTCTTTCGTCTGAGGCTGCAAACACAGAGGACAGGGGTGGCGTCAACATTTTACCTTTCTACTTCTTCTTCTTCATCTCTTGCGTTTGCTTACAGATGATAAAGAGAGCTTCCTGTTCGTTCCCTGCTCCACAGTGAGTGAGCGCTGCTGCTACTACTGTGTTAACAGTGGCCCGGCGAGTCAGGTTAACTTGACTGAAGAATGTGCCTGCGTCGGGAGCATTTCTGCCCTCAGGGACATGGACTTTGTCTATTCATCTGTGTAAAGTAAAGTAAATGCCTGCCTTCTCCCCACAGCTGATTTGTAATAACTTGGTTAGACATGGGAAACACCAGAGCGGAACATGTTTGTTTACCTGGGATACCAGACGACAAACAGGGGATTTATAGCCCTTTAAAGTGCCTTTAAGTATGACCACAACATGCGTCGTGAAAGGGTGTAAGTACAGAAGAGTGATAAAGGCTATAAAACAACACGGCAGAGATAGAGTTTCTGATATTTTATACGGCAAGAATCAAGTTTGACTCATAATAGTGTTTCCTTCTCATGTTGCAAGAGGCTGGGATATGATTCAAAAACTTTGAAGTGGTTTTTACGTTGACAAAGGTGGATCACTGTGATCGCTAGGTAACCGTTCAAACATTCAGCGTATCGTTTTACACAGATGTCACATGGCGTGCTTTTTAGATATAAAAGAAGAACACGGCAAAAATCAATGAAATTAAAGCGAATGTTGTATACAACAACGTTGTATAATGCTTATATTATCAAGAAATGTTCAATATCTTACAGTATATAACAGTTAAAAGGAGAGCAAACTACAAAACTATCAGTTATGCAAGATTTAAATAGTTAAAATCAGGATTAAGATGCAAGGAAAGCAGCAGCAAATAGAGCAGTTTTTAACTTTTAAGTTTATTTGGTTGCAGCAGTGGGCAGATTATACTCAAATGTTTCTGAATTACTATTAATATTACACTTTAACAGCATCTAATTTTCTAATAAAAAAAGGTAAATAAACAAAGGCCCACGCTTCTACAGTGCAAAATCTTGATTTAAAAACAACAAATTAGTGTCCTATAATGCAAATATTTTTGGTGTTTAAAGGGTAATATCAGGACAATCACAGTTCAGTTATCACTCACAATAAAACGACTTGTTGCACAGCTATTTTCTTTATGCACCATGGCTTGAGAAACATCTAAAAACTAAAGAACTCTGCAGTCTCTTGGCAGTTGTCACTCGTAAAAACAGTCATTTTGGGAGAGTTTTCTCTCTCCTGCTGTTTTTTTGTAGTAAGTACATCCTCCGTTTTCATGGATGTTCGTGTTTGATGTGTTATATTTCTTCCTTGATATCTTTATTTTTCCCCTTTCATACCTAATTTATTATCCTGTCTGTGGAGCTGGTGCAAAAACACAACAGGTGCCAGGAAAAAAAAAAAGAAAAATCCAAGTTTCGGCCTCAGACTCGCAGCTTTTATATCATTCTTTTTTTCTTTCTTTTGAACGTTTATTTTTCTGAACACTGGTGTACTCTTGTGTTCACACTTTAACGTGTCATTTGTCAGTGCATATTAATTAGTTTTGGGTCGTGTGACAGCAGGAAAACAAACACTGCGCAATGGCTGGATTTCATTTAGCTTATTCAGTGATCCAGGTGCCGTGCATGCTGCCTCACTGTCACACATTCTATCTGGGTCACCTGAACTGATGTTATCAGTCACACAATCTCGTGAGTCCATGTCTGCTGTGTGTGAACAAGGCCAACACACAAAGAGAAAGAAAGAAAACTAGTTTTTTCTGTCTGGTATTATGAAAGAGTTTATCAAAAATAACTACAGACTGGACAAGAACATGCGTTTGAGTGATGACATTCAAATGCCAGATGGAATAAATACACTTAAAAGAAAAATGAGTTCCAGTTATATCAAGGGCAAAACAAAACGACAGTCGTGAAATGTCAAAAACACTGCAACTACCACCCACGTTACTGTTAAGCTGAGCTCGGGGCAGGAGAATGGCTCCTAAATGTCATAGAAGACCATGTTTGAGGAGTGAAATTTAAGTGAGCACGGGCTGTGAATTTGTCTGCGGCCATCAGACACACTTAGTTTCCATCGTTCAGATTTCTTTAGCAGGAGAGAAAATGTGATGTGATAATACTGTATTGTAACGTAAATATCTTGATAATATCGTATCGTGATAATATAATATCATGGCTTAAATACTGTGATAATATTGTATCCTGACTTAAATATCATGATATCATATCGTGACAATTGGGACTATTATATATGTATTGTGACTTAAATGAGATATATTATTGTACTGTGACAATATATTGTGACTTAAATATCATGATAATATCATATTGTGACTTAAATATTGGCATAATATCGTATCATGAATTCAATATCGTGATAATATTGTATCGTGACTTAAATATTTTGGCATCATATCGTGACATAAAAATCCTGACAATATCGTATCGCAACTTAAATATCATGATTTCATCTTGTGACTATTGGGTCAATGTTGTATCGTGACTTAAATATCGTGATAATTTATTGTGACTTAAATATCGTATCATGAATTGAATATCGGTATAATATTGTATCGTGACTTAAATATTGTGATATCATATTCTGTCATAAAAATCCTGATAATATCGTACCGCGACTTAAATATCGTGATAATATTGTATCGTGCTTGATAATGGCAATTACCGATATATTATCAGTGTCAATCAATTCAAATTTTATTGGTTTAGCACCAAATCACAAAACATGCACCTTTACATAATAAAGGCAGAAAGATTATGATATTATGGAGAGAAGAATATAGAAGAGAAACCCAAGAGTTCACACGATGATCAAAAAACCAACAACAAAAAACTCCCTTTTCACAGGAAGAACTCTGCCTCGCCCGGTTGTGGTGAAAGGAGAAAATGGAGGAGAGGTGGGTGTGAAAGAAAAAGGAGACAGAAGAGAGGTGGGTGGGTTGAGATGGACAGTGAATTGAGTTGTGAATAAAGTTTAAAATGAAGCCCACCTGTTCCTGTGTCTCCTCAGTGTCCTCCAGCGATGCAGGTAACTCGTCTTCATCTTCGTCTTCTAGCAGCAAAGCAATGCGTCGTCTTTTTGTCACCTCCCGATGTTTGTTTGACTCCAGGCCTTCAGAGCCATTCGCCTCCTCTGCGTTTCCTCCTGTACCTGTGCTCTCTGCAGTGTCGGCACCCATCGCATGCTCGTTGTCAACAGTTTGAGTGAAGGCATCTCCGCTCTGCACCGGACTTTCCGGTAATTTGGCACTTGTAGAATGTCCCTCGTTGACCTCTGTGCTCATTATCGAGGCCTTTTCTGACACTTTTGGTTCAAGACGTGTTCCATCTTCTTTAGCGGTGACTGAAAGCGGTTCAGATTGTTCTCCTGTGATATTCCTGAGTGCTTTGACGTTTCCCCTTTCCTGTCGCACAGGCGTCTCCATGTCCACCACTATTGTAAACATATTCTTTGGCGTTGCCTCCACATCCCTGTCCTTTTCTTGACCATCTTTAAAATCTTTAATCGTCTCTAAATGTGCAGCTAAATAGTTTTTCCTCACGTCTGTTTTGTTAGATTTGGGACTGAGTGATTTTGAAAGCAGGTCCAGTCTCTGCTTAGTGAAGCCCGTGTTTGATACCTCTGCGATCAGCTCCGCACCGACGTTTCCGCTCTCCGTCGCGACACATGGCTCCATCTCCAGCACTATCGTGTACACCGTCTTTGGAGTCAGTCGCTCGAGAGCATCGGTCGTTGCCTTTGTGGCAGAAGGTGGGAAGTCTTTGTGTGTCGTGGCCACAGATGTGTTACAGGGTGATGAATTGATTTGTTTGGTATTTCCTGTCACGGCAGACAGTTCAGAGTCCAGAATTGATGTAGCGTCTTCCTGCAGCGGTCCACGTTCACGTGAATCTGACTCTAAAGGCTCCATTTTATTTCCAGAAACCGTCTGAAGGTGTCCAGCGCTTTGAAGGCTGCTATCAGTGTTCATGTTGCCAAGATCTTCATCTGGCTCAAAATGATTTATCAAGTTTGAAGTTAACTGTTGGGTTTCAACAGAAGGCTCATCTGGGATCTTTGTATTTCGTTTTAAGGCACCGTTTTTGGCTGAAAAGCTTGTGACTGAAATGTCTTCTCGTTCCACAGAAAGAGGCGTCTCATCCACATCTCTTACAGCTTCCATATTAGATCCTCCTAAATTGTCAGTCGAAGGAAGCTGTTTTTCTAAAATGCTGATCAAGGCTTTGGTAACGATCTGATTGTCATTCCGATCACTTTCAGACATTCCCTCCTCTGCAGCAGAAAGTGAAGGAGGCTCTGGAGGACACGTAGCCATCATCTCATCCGGTGATGCAGAATGTGGTCCATGTGTCTCCTTTTTGTCCGGTCCCACTACATTTGGACCTTGAGTCGTCTATAAAACCCAAGGAAATTGAACAAAAGTATTAATCTCACAAAAAAACGATTGTCGTCATCGCTTTGTGCCAGAAGATTCAGGGACAGAGACGGAACTTACCTGGCATTCAGACAAGGCATTAAGTGCACAGGAGCTTTCAGTGAGCGCAATCAAGGCTTTTTTCTCCAGATCCTTCGAGGCCGTTGTTCCGAAAATGCTTGGGAGAAAATCTTTGTCTGAAAGCAAATCTCTGAGATATTGTGGAAGCTGCGAGCCTTCATCGGCAGCTGCCTAACGGGGCAAAGACAGATGAACAACTTGAGGAGTTTTAACAACAAGAAAAAGTACTAAAAAGTAAGAAAAATATCAGCTACCTGGACAAGCTGTGCTCAAATACTTGAGTTTTCTTGGTATTCTAAAATTCACTTTGACTGACCAAGTTTTATATTTTATATAATATAGCCTCTTATATATATATAAGAGGCTCAGTCCAGCTCAAATGTGACTCCCTGTCAGTTGTTGTTTAGTGAAAACATAGATTTTTTTTTAAGGTAACAAAAGCGTTTACATTACATAATTTGTCGCTAAATACTCTTGCTAACTTCTGCAAACACTGATCGTAGAATATCTCTGCATCTTTGGCTGACAGCTAACTGACAGACATGGTAGGGCTGGATTATTGAAAACCAGGAGGAGATACGGTACATATCAACTGACGCCATCAGCATTTAGCATCTTAGCTTAGCGAGTATGCTAATTCGCAGTAAAAACACACAAAGAGCAGCTTAAAAGGTCAAGTGTGCACGATTTTGGAGGATTTATTTACAGAAATGATAGATATACTACACACATAAGTTTGTTTGTATGTGTGTATAGACACTTCTTTTGTTTTCTTATGGGCCTAGCTTTTACAGTCACAGCACGCATTTAAGCTTTTGAAGCATATGCTAACTACACAAAAAATGGAGGAAATACATCCTTGTTGGTATGTGAAGGCCACCGTCCATTCTGGATAATAAAAATACACACAATTTGGATATACGTGCACTTAAACATCATGTAAATAAAATAAAGTAAATAAAAACAATTCTTTTAAATCCTCGCTAGCCGCTTATTTTCTACACACAGTGAAACATGCACAGAACTTACTACACACATGAGTATGTTTGTATGTAGACACTTTAGATTTTGTGTAGCTTTAGCATTACCCTTTTAGTTTTGTCAAGGGCCTAGCTTTTACAGAGGCTGCCAGTTTGTGTCGCCAAACAGCCACAGCACGCATTTTAGCTTTTTCTTTTCAACTTTTAAATCCTAGATGGCTGATTATTTTCTGCACACAATGACACATGCACAGACTGGCAGAACTAAGTAAGAAATAAGTAAAAGGACGAAGAGTTTCAGACCAATGACAAAAATGAGTCACAGCATGATGTTCAGTTATACCAAATGAGTCACATGATCCATGTGAGGACTTTCTATTATGTGAGCACTTTTTTAAAAAAAATGAGGGAATAATGGACCTGTGGTATTTTAAGAACAGACAGAAACCCTAATGGGTAGAATTATTCCTTTAAAGCACATACTACATTAAAAAAAAAGTTTTTGTACTAGCACAAATTCAAAGTTCATTGAATGTTTCCGCCTCTCTCATTTTCAGGGTAGTGCTTTCAGTCTCGCATTCACATATTTGAAGCCACAGTTTTATTTTTGTGGATAATGGACATGGATTAACTTAATTGCCCGGGGTCCGAGTCAGAAGCCCAGATTACTGTGTTTCATATTATGAAACAGGAAAGGGAGTTATTACCTGACCGGGTGATGCCGGTTCAGCTCGTACCGTTTGGCTCCAGCGCCGCAGCTGCCCGACCACCTCGCTCACCCTGTGAGCAGTGTCCTCTGCACACTCCTGCTTCTTCTGGAGGAAGACGGACCGGAGGCTACAGAGGAAACAACACGGTTATGAGTTCATGCCTAAACAAAAAAAAATGTAATTATGATTCTGTCCAACTCAAGTGCCCTCGAAAAGAGCTCCATTATTTTTTTATTAGGGAGAAGAAACAAATCTGACAAATCTGTGTAAGGAATCAATTATCTCTGATATGTCCATCCTGCTGCACTTTTTTTAGTTCTTTTGCTCGCCAAAAAAAGTGTTTATTTCCATTACCAACGAGGCTAATCTTCTTAGTCGTTGAACATATCTTGACCTTGATGATGTAAATAGGTGGACATAAGAAAAAGATAAAAACAATTACAAAAAAAATTAAAATAAAATAAAAGGACAATAAACTCTTCTTCTGGGAAGAGAATGTAAATGTTTTCTGTTCACAGTCAAAGTGAGGCTAAAATTTATTTTCAAATACGTTTTTTTTTTGCTGTTATGTTATAATGGAGTATGTAAAAAGTGGTGTCTCAAGGTGTGCATGAATTTGAAAATGCCTTCATATTTTGCATCAAAATACTTACAATATCGTGTATTTTGGCATTTTTACAATACTTTCTGACAGTAATTCAGTATTTTATTTGGACACATGGTGCGGCTGCACTACTTTGTAGTTTATTCTGATACATTTATTAAAATTTGATAATATTTTGATGCATTTTTGCCATAGTTACAGCACTGAATGACCTCTGCGTTCTGTGATGTACACAACATTACTGGTGAGTCAGCTCATTCTGAGGGTTGTCAAATCTGTTTCATACCTGTCAAAGTCTTCAGTGACTCCATTAACGCTGACAGAGGCATCTGCAGGAGGGATTTCCTGAGTGACGCTGGCCTCGTCAGTGTCCTGCAGACTGTAAACTCTGGAGCCCAACTCTGTCAGTCTGCTTTCAACGTCCTGAGAAAGAAGCAAAATTGAAATCTCAGCTTTTATATATTTATTGTTTAATGTTTGAGTTGTTGTAAACAGGTATAATTCATGTATTCAGTTTTACCTGTATGACGCACCACTGCTGTTTGAGCTGCCTCACTGTTTGAGCAGCAGCAGCAGCCGACTCCTCGCGGCTGACGCACACATTTCCAACATTTTCAGCCAGATCTTTCACAGCTGCGCGAACACTGGAGAGCTCGTTCTTCACTTGACGAGCTGGCAGGTCGCTGTTCTCTGTGAGAAGCGCTGCCAGGCTTTCTGTGATGATGCTGCTGCTGCTGCTGTCTAGCGCCCTCTTGTGTTGTTGGAGGTTGGAGAGGCTGCCGAGAGCCTCGGCGGTGACAAGTTGGGACGTTTGTGTTTCTGGGTTTGCCGAGTCTTCTTGCAATGTCTGAAAAATAGAGACAATGATGCATAAACACCTTGTGTGTTAGGATAAGTAGACATTTTTCAAATTATTTGTAGATTTCAGTTTTTATATGAAAGATAAATCAGTTTACTTAGTTACATTTAATCCATTTTAGTCCCCAAGGTCTCGATTTGGGGGGATGAGAGGGATTAGAGTGTTGAGGCTTTTTATTTTAGAGATGTTTGTTTTTGTTTTATTTCTTCTTTTGTCTGTATATTTCCTTGCAGATTTATTAGTTAACACACAAAAAAAACTCTAGAGAACTGTTACTGTTAAAGAAACTTCCAAAAAAGGTAAAGCAGGGTTATTAAATGTGTAGGAATTAGAGATACAAACATTTTGGTTTCAAGGTCACGTATCTGAATGTTCTTTTTGCATTTATAAATGTGGAGTGAAACTGTGGAATAATCTAAATAGAAAACTGTTCCTTAACATTCGTTATTTTTATGACTTTTTACTCCTTTCTTACACAAAATTCAAGCACTTTTAATAACCCATGTCTATTTAGGGCAATTTCCAAAAACATTTTCTTCAGAAATTCACAAACTTTTACGGATTTCAAGGACTTGCTGCACTTGTATCCTGACATTTTTATCCGACATATACAGTAAGTTCAGTTCACCTCATTTGATGGAGGTTGAGGACGCCGCTTCTCTTCCTCTCCGTGTAGTACGACAGAGCAGAAGTTGTAGTATCTCTGCAGCAGTTTGCTGCTGTCGTGCAGCGGCGCCGTCTGCTGAAGGTCACTGCTCTGCAAGGACGACGCGAGCCGACTGAGGATGTCTGTGTTCACTCTGCACAACAGAGAGAGTGAGAGAAAACAGCAGCGACGTGAGGCTTGAAAACTATTTATTCACAATATCAGATGTTAATATGGACGTAAAAAAACGAAGCCTTGCACAGAAACACCGTAATCATGCACCTCCAACAAAGTGGACAAAATAAGGAGGAAAATTTCCCAAAATTTGTTACCAAATTTAAATTTGGAATTTTGCACAATTCCTGCACACCTTCGTCATAATAACAATACTTGGATACATTAAATTAACAGTTAAGTTTTATTTATTTTTTTATTATCATGCTTTATATTAAAGAAACACACAAATTAAGACAAAAAGGCTTAGAAAGACACCATCCACTCTATGTATGTTATATATATATTTAAAAGGTGGGGTGTCTTACCTGCACTCCCATGTGCGTGTTATGATATTATAAAATGCTTTTATCTACTAATGTGTGACCTCATCTTTCCAAAACCGTGTGATTTTTCAGAGTCACATGAAAATTAAACTTAACTTATAATTATTTACTGGCTTTAAAAAAAAAAAAAGGTCGTCTTTTGCTGCTGCTGCATTATAAATGGAAAATAACAAGCAGGATAGAAACAGGTTTGTGACATTAATTACAGTATATCTCACCGTATAATGTTCCTACTTTGGTGAGACAACAAACAATGAGTTAGTCATCAGTGACAGTGAGTCATCTCCATCTCAGAGAAATCTCAAGGAAATAACAGGCGATACACACCTCCATAATCATAAAATGATGCTATCATCTCAAATAAGGATTAATCTTATGGGTAAATGCATGTATTCATGTGTAAGAAAACAACATTTACAGCATTTTGTTTAAAAAGAACATACACAGTAAAATACCTATTTTATTTTATTCTATTCTTTACCTTAGTTTAAGAGCTTCCTCTTGCAGGAGACGAACATCCTCCCCCTTGGTTGCTTTTACCACAGCGCCTTGAAGCCATTTTTCCAAATGCTCACACTCCATTTGCAGCCTAAACAAAATAGAGGCGTTTTCACAATGTACAACACACTGTAGATTAAATAGATTAAAATGCTTATGGTGGTAAACTAACACACTTATCGTACCTGTCCAGATCCCGGATGTTCCGCTGAGTGCGTTCTTCCACCTCGGAGAAGAGTTGGTGCGAGTTTCGGACTTCCTCCTGCAGCCGGACGACCCCGGCGCACAGACTCTGCAGACCATGTGGACTGGAGATGGAGGACAGAACCTGCAGGTCCTCGATCAAACCCTCCGCTTGCTCATCCTGGCTCTGGAGGTTCAGACACAAATCCTGAAAGGGATAAAAAGAGAATAAAAATCCACATTTTCAACATCAGGACTTCGCATCACTGTGTCACAGCTTCATTTGGTGAGTTTTATTATTCGAAAGAACGTACGGTTTGTTTGTTTTGAACACGTTTGTTTGGTAACTTCTCTCTGCTGTTCATGGTGTCTGGGCAAATAGCTTCCCAGGGTAAACAAACACCAGGTTAAAGGTTCCGGGGGAAGCAGGTGAAACGTTAGGGGTGTTTAGGATACTAATTTTTCAATTAAATTTAAAAGTAATTCAAGAGTATGATTAATAATTAGTTGAATAGAGGTTCTAGATGAATAACCAAATGGTGAAAATAAATCAAACTTGGAACAGCTTAATGTAAAGTTTCATCTTCTTGGTCTTACTTTAAGTTGTGCGAGGACTGTAGCGACATCTGAGCCTCCGAGAGTGAGCAGGGACTCCTGAATCCTTCGCAGGGATGTGAAACACTCGGCCGTCCTGACAGATATTTGATCCTTGGCAGCCACCGTCTGCCTGTAAACGTCCTCAGACTCTGCAACGAGCTCCTTCAGCTGCACCAGCTTCTTCCTCATCTGGTTCCCAGTCACCTGGACAAAACAAAAACTACATTTAAAACCAAGACACCATCGTTTCATCATCATCATGTGTAGTAGTTTTTATTCCGACGTGTTGCACCTGCAGCTCCAGCAGAGGGTCTGTGCTTTGAAGCAGCGACTGAATCTCGCTGGCTTTACGTTCAAAATGCTTCACTCGCTTCTCCTGAGACACAATTTCCCTCTGCAAACATAAACAATAAAGCATTTAAAGTAACTGTAAAAGAGAAGTGCGAGACTATAAGAGGTTGTTTTTTCTTTTTTTTTACCTGCATCGTCTCGATGTCTTCCTCAGACTGGAAAGACGGAGCCTGGACAAACATGTTGACTTTAGTGGAGGTCCAGTTCTCCACCTCTGCTCCGAGCTGAAGGACTCCGTCCCACAGAGTCAGGCCCAGGCGCAGGTTCTCAAGGTGGGAATCTGTTCTCTCTGATATCTGCGAGGATCACAGTGAACAACAGCTCTCATTTTAGAAAACCCAACGTCTGCTCATCCAAAATTATCCTATTTAGACTCATCTCGTTTTAAAACCCAGTTTAACAACTATAAACTACATAACAGGGCATTAAATGTGACATAAAGGCTACAAAATACAGTATAATCAGTATAAATTGAGAGTTTAACACAGCTACACTCACGTCCAGCCAGCTGTCCATGAGAGTATCGGCTTCACTATCGAATGGGATGACGTTGCACTCCGGCATCCGACGTAGGTGAGTGTGAATCTGCCGACATACGCTGCGGACATCCTCGATGTTGTCTCCAGCGCGGTGAAGCTCTGCCTTAATTTCCTGGACCTGATAAGAGACACAGAAACAGTGACCATTTTATTAGGAACACCCATTCAACTATCTAATATCTAATCAATCATACAACTACGTGATACCTTGGTGTATAATCTCTGCAAGTTTTCTCTCCCCATGTATGAGGCTTTTTCACTGATGGTGGTTTCTGCTCTCTGTAACGTCCCGCTCAGCTCAGCGCGCAGGCTCTGAAACCTCTTCATCAGCTCAGTGAGGACACAGCAAATCTCCAGCCTGTATATCATCAACAACAACACAACACAAGTGGAGTGACAGAGTCGTGAATAATAAAAGACGGGACGTTTTTGTGTTTGTCACTTCTTTTACCGTTCAGTTACAGCTTTTGTCGTCTCGTCCCAGACGTCCTTGACCTCGCCGCTCTTACTCACAACGTGGATTCCCGACGGAGGTGAATGTTGTACGTGGTGCAGCTCAGAGAGGAGGCTGGCGAGACGACTGTCCAGCTCTGTCAGAGCACGTTTCCTGAAGGAGATGAAGGTGAAGATGAAGGAGTCATGAGTGCAAAGCAGTAAAATAGGCTTTCTGTGAGAAAACAGCATTTTTGTGAATGTTTTCTGTGTCATTTATACATTATCCTTTTGAATTATAGACTTGTCATTATATAGATATTTCTGTCTGATTTATTTTTCATAAATAACTTCTAAAAAACTAAAATTTGTGGACATTTATGCTCTTTACAATATCCCAGAAAAAGGACTCATACTGTACTGTACATTCCGCAGCATCTCGGAAGATAAATAAGTATGATTTTTAATATTTGAGTAAGCAAAAAACAACTGTTTGAGGGGGAAATAATATGGTTTGACTGGAAATATTTATGCTTTATGTCCTTTCATGACCTGCGTTAAGATTTATTCCCTCACCAAATACATTTTCTCTTCTTTTAGTCCAGATTTATATGTTTATGGTTTATAAAACATGTACAAAATTAAGTTGTGCCTCATTTAACAATAAGTGTGGGAAACACTTGTTTAGTTGTTGCAAAATCTTCAGTATTCTGATGTTGTACATTACAGTTATCAGATGGTTTACAGAGATTCTACTGTACCTCTGCTGCAGAGCGGGCAGCGTGGCCTCGTGCAGCCTCACATGTTCAGCTGCTCCCCTTATTTCCCTCAGTGCACCTAAGAAGGCGGCTCTCCTCTGGACAAAACTCTGCCTCTCTTCTCCTTCTTTCTTAACGTAGCTCCATCTCCTCCTCTGATCCTCCACGTCTCCATCAGTCTTTTGCTCCTCTTCCTCCTCGCTCTGTATCTCTACCTCTGCCTCCGACCTCGACTCCTGCTCCCCCTCTAGTGGAGGTGGATGCTCCTGCTCTGGATGTGGCTCTGTCACACGCATCGTCACAGGACTAAACTCCTCACTGCTCTTCTGGTGTTTGGCCTCCTCCACATCCACTGTGTTCTTTGGCAATGATGTAACCACTTCCTGGTGCGTCACAGTTGCGGTCAGAATCGTCCCCGCTGCTTTTAAATCAGATTGTTCAGTCTGCCAAGAAAGTCTCTCCAGCTCGGCCTCATTTTGCTGCCTGCTTGTGTCCGGCTTTGCCAGGAAGGCTGCTGGGATCTCTGCCTCGCCTTCACTCAGAGCAGCTAAGACGAAGTGATCCACAGCCTGGGCAGCAAACTCAACATTCCCCAGCTGCTGCTGCTGCTGTGGAAATATTTGGAGATCACCAACACTGCTGCGGGGAGCCTGGTGGAGGGATGTGGTTTCTGGATGTTGTGTTTCCTCTTGGCTGCTTTGCGTTGACGGTTTTCTCAGCCTCTCGTCCATCTCCTGGAAGACACATTTGGAAAAAAAAGAAAGAAGTTATATTTGCATATTTTACACTGTTTTAGAACAAAGCAAACATGTACCTTTAAGTCGGACTCCAGAGTCTGGTCAGCAAATCTGAAGGTGATGAGTTTGTCCAGTTTTTGCGACACCAGTGATGTCTGATGATCCGCAGACTCCATCGGGTCAGCTGTCGTCTCCACATACGTCATCCTATTAAAAACAAACAACTTTACTTTAGCAATACTAGCTATTAGTCAACAGCCTCTGCTGGCAAAGAACATGCAATATGATTATTTTAACATGTATTTAATACAGCAGCATATTTTTAAGAGAGTACAACGAAAACTAGGATGGAGACTTCCATACAGACAAAAAAATAAATAAAAAGCTCCAGCATCTAAAGGATAAAGTTATTTCTGACAACATTTTGGAGACAACACAGATGAAAATTCCTCATGTCCTTTAAAACTTGACAAAAAAGCTCGAAACCAAAATATCTTCTGGCCCTAAACTTATCTTAAAACAGACAATAGGGTAATTCTGTCTATTAAATACGATAAAACAGGTCTGATAACACACAGTAACATTTTTGCAGAAATGGAAATACTGCTTTAAAAACTTACTTAGTTTGGTTAATGGATTCTGCATATTTATCAACAGTTTAGTTAAGAATCTGAGTCAGTGATAAACATTTCCTTAATTGTTATTATTATTATTATTATTATTATTATAATATTATCATATCCTATAATTAGTTTTGTCAGAACTTTATCCCTCATGCTGCCTCTCCCTCAAAAACATGCTGTAAAGTCTAACTGATTTACAAACCCTCGTACCTTTCCAGCACTTCCTGTTCAGGCGGATTCTCTTCCTGTTGTGCGACGACCGTCTCCGTCTCCGGGGCGATGGTCCACTCTGGCGCCTGCTCGGTCTCCACGGCGTCGCCGCTGACGACCGTCTGAGTGCGGGAGACGTGAGAGTCACACGGTGACGTTAGGAACAGAGAGAAAGATGGTGCAGCGAGTTCATCCAATTACAGAGGATTAGTGCTTTACAGCCGGTGCTGTGTCACAGGAGGAGGAGAGGCCACTTCAAATGTTTTCACTGTATTCAAATCCATGTGTGCAGCAGCAACATATTCACATATATTTGCTTGATAAGAAAAGTCACATCATAGTGTGTGGTTTGCTGGCATGGAAGCACAAAGAAAAACACATTCCAAGCTGCAGAAGCACATTTTTCAGGTGATGAAAACATGAAAAACTGAATAAAAACAGAAAAGGGGATGTGGCTCGCAGGGTATACATAAAAGAAAAGGGTAAAGCTGCAAAATCATCCCTTATATGCACAAATGAACATAAAATGAAAAATACTGCACCTTTCTCTGTCCTTTGAACAAAAAAGCAAAAGTAATGACATAGAAAAACAGCCTGACTGTTGCAAATTATAATCTACAGTAAATTATGGACACTAGAAGTTTCAAACTGTACAAATATATATAGAGAAAATCAAAAAGAACAAAATAAAGTATATAAAACAGTATCAGTTAAGAGTCGCACATAACTGTGTAACATTTCAGAGGGTTTATTTATATATACCCCATATAATAAGCCTTTTTATATACTTTAGGACAAGGACATTGCTTTAAGGAGGCCGCTATCTTGCAGAAGCAATAAGTTTACTTACACAAACTAAGATAAAAAAAGATAAACAACATCCTTTCTAGTCTGAGAAAGCTTCTGAAGTTCCTTGACAATCTTGGGAAAGGGGGAGGTGAGTGGGGAAGTCCTGCATTTGTTGCAATGTACAGTCTCACCCTTAGAGGGTGCTACTTCACATTTCATGGTTTTAAAGTCAAGAAAATAAGATGTTCAAACCTTTTAAAACAGTGAAAATAAGTATCACTGCAACATCATACATCAACGTCATACCTGTACTTGACGTTGGACTTGTTCGTTCCTCTCTGTCCTGTGACGTAGATGAACTTTCAGCACCTGCTCTTTGAATTGAAGCGAGGGCTTTTGGTCGTGCACTGACCCGGCGTCTGCGTGTTCTTCTGTTTCCATCAGGACGTACGGAGTCCGCAGTGGCAGAGTTTCACCACCGTGTGGCACTGAGGCGACCACAGGTGGTTGCTGTTCCCTGCTGATAAGATAAGACATTCATCGAGGGGGGGGGGTCAAGGTCAGCCAGTTAGGACCAGTGCACTCATCTGATTAAGATTAATAGAAGGATTACAGAGTGATTATTGTTATGGAATAAGCTGTGTGCTTAAATAACATAAGGCAGTTCATTTGAGCTTTTATTTTGAAACTCGAACGTTAATTTCAAGATGTGATTTTTTTATATATTCGTGTCCATGCTGTGATTCGTTCACAAACATGAATCTAAACCCAACCCTTTAATGCTGAAGTTGTGACATGCAGTGGCTTTGCAAATAAATGGTGCTGATTTTATTATTTTCTTCATTTTCCTTACTTGTAGCCTGAGAGATCTGTGTCAGTGGGACGTCTTTCTTGTCCTCCGTGTGTCTCCATCTGCTGATTTGCTGCCACACGCGATGATCTACTCTGTGTCACTGTTTCATGCAGCGCTCCTAGAGCTTCCACCTGTTCTCCTGCAGAAGCATCTCCGTCCACGACGGCCTGAGGGCAACGAAAACATCCGAGAGTCAATTCACCACCACACAGTTCACTGGACATGTTATAGGGTTATGTGAGTACCTGCTGCTGCTGCTGGAAACAGTCATGGTCAGTGTGGTCAGTAGTGTCGTGGAGAGCGTTAGTACACGTTAGTAGAGAAAAGGACTGCTCTCCCTCTCTGATTTGAGACCATAAGATAGAAACAAAGGCAGCCATTTCTCTGCGTACGTCCTGAGGAGGACACAGAGAGTTGGAACATGCTTTGGAGACAGTTTTAAGAAAATGTTGTGAGAGAAATGTTATTTATCATGGTTTAAATGTCTGGGAAAATACAAAAAATACAACTGTTGCTTAAAAATAGCCTCTCTGTCCTACCTCCCACTGCTTTCTGACGGTTTCAGACTGGAGCATCACGTCCCGGAGCTGCAGCTCAGAGCAGAAGGCGCCAAAACCTTTCGCTGCATCCAGGAACTCCTCCAGGACGACGGGCTGCAGAATCTTTAAAGCCGACTGCAACAGAAAGACACAGAGCTAGACAAACATGCACAAACAAAATAGGCCCAGCAGCAACACAAAGCTACTGTTGGGGCATTCTCAGAAAGTCGGTGCAACCACTGGTGTTGCTAACAAGAACTAGGCCAGGATACGTTTACATCCATGTTTTTTTCCTGAAGATGACCCTGACTTCCAATGAAAATGGAACGCAGCATTTTATCTTTATTTACCTTTTTCCTCTTGGCTTGTGACTCTGAAATCTCCTTGCTGCTGAATAACTTGATGGACTGTTGGATGTGCTCCTGCAGACGAACTCTGGCCCTCTCCATTCGGCTCCTCGCCATCGACTGAGCCTTTAGATGAACCTCACTGTGGACCATCACCGGTGGCTGAGTGGCAGACTGAGAGCCTCTATTGAAGGATTTTGATTTTTGACTCTCATACTGGAGACTCTGGTTTTTTTGAAATGTTAGTCCACCAGCAGCAGCAGCAGCAGTTTGGGTCAAAGGCTGATTGTGAAGCTGCATCATTGTTTTGGATTCAGAAAAGTCAAAATGATGCACGGGTTCCCGGAAAGGCTGAGGCAGCATTTGGATTTCAACAGCAGGAACAACAATGGTTGTTTCATCTTGTGCGTTCCTGTTCACTGGACGTCTTATACTTTGTTGAGCCATATGAGATGAACACACAGGTGACAGCTGACTTGGGTTCTGGTTTTGCACCTTTATATTCTCATTCCAGCTTCCATGTTTGGTTCTGGCCACAACAAAAACCCCGGTCTCTCGTTTTCTTTGAGTCTGACGGACTGACTCCTTAAACCCAAGGGAAGTAAACAATCCAAGAATCTCCTGATAAAATGAAAGATAACACAAGTCATTTGTATGTAAGTAACATTTTAGGATCACTACAGTAACTACTTTAGATACATTTAACTCACCTGGCAGTTGGAGATGGCCTCTGAGACTCTGTCCTGGAGCCCAGAGGCACTGAGGTGCTGCAAAGGAGAGGTTTTCTGTACTCGGTCAATAACGTCCAGTAGATCCCGTCCCTCAGTCACAACCTGGTTCTCCAGCTGCAAACCTCGAGAGAGCAGTGCCTAAGAAGGATGACACAACCTATATTAGCTTTTGCACGAGTTTAAGGAGAGAAATGTGTCCCTAAAAGTTGTAAAACCTGCCTTTAAGTCGCTCAAATCCAATATTTGTTTTAGTAAGCACATATAACACCGGCTAGTATCTTGACACATAAACATCTGGAAATTAATAGTTTTCTTGTCTTTCCTTGCACAGACTTTTCTTAATTTTTTAATCTCAATGACATTTTAAATAGTCTAAATTTAGAGGGGAGGTGACTAACTTTGGCTGTGGAGTCCAGTGCAGCACGTCTTCTCTGCTCTTTCTCCTGCAGCAGCTGGTAACAGTCCAGAGCGTCTGAGCTCCAGTGATCCAGCTCGGCGAGGCGACCCTCGAGCATGGACGCAGCTCGCTGCAGCTCCCAGCAGCTCCTCTCTGCCTCTGCCAGCACCTGTTAATATACATGTAAAACATATATATTATATTACATTATTTATGTATTTATTTTGGTCATGCATTAGAATTTTAGTTTGTCTCCTCTTTTTCTTGCACGCAACATTTGCAAAATAGAGGGTGGGGTGAGTTGTTTTGTTTTTTATCCTGTGAAGCACCTTCACTGTATTTGCATTGCTTTGTATGGAAATGTGTTATATAAATATACTGGGTGGATTGAATAATAAACAAATATTATATATATATATTTGTTCCAGTATTTGAACATCTAGACGACAGTGGATTTACAGGATGTCTTCCAAATGGGCTTAGAAACAAAAATGAGCAGGACAGTACCTTTGGGAGAGTCTCTATGTCCGGGGATGAACTGAGCACCGTCGCGTCCACCTCTGCCAACTTTTTACTCAGTAGCTGATAAAAACAAACGCAAGATGAAGTAAAACAAGAGTATCTCATCATCTACACTTTTATCACATTATTTATTATCGTGTAAGTTTTGCCCACCTGTAGTTTGTGTCTTGTCGCTTTCAGAGGAACAGAACCCACGTCCAGCGGTTGCCTCAGTAACCAGCTGACCTCCTGCGTCAGTGAATGCACCATTTGAAGACCTGGTGGATTAACACTGGGCTCTGATGTGACGTCCTAAAAAAAACAAAATGCTAAGTTTAGTGACCTTTCGTATCACATTTTGCTCCGTCACAAACAGCCTGACACTAAACGAATGCTCTACTTAAACTGGTGTTAACACAGTTTGAGATGGGGCTGTGCTTAAATAGACAGTGTTAATGTCTTCCTGATGGGTTTTATGGTGTATTTTTGATATTTTGCACAGCCCAAGTTTGAGATTAAATTCAATAAATAATTATCTCCAGGATGATGTCAAAGAATTTAAAAGTAAAAGTGTTTGTTATGATATGGACTTACAAACTTTGTCCTCTTCACACATCGAGCCCAGCACTTGTTGATCTTGCCGAGTTGACCGCCCAAACTGCGGCTGGTTGAAGTTTCCGTCGCTTCAATAAGGAAGTTCCCTGCCTCATTTAGCTTAGCGTGACAGGACGTCCACTCACTCATGTCCTGCAGAAGCCCAAACAAAAGATGAAATTAGAGGTTTCACAGCTTCTCTGGAAATACAGTGGACATACGGTAACAAGGAGTCATACAGAAGACTATACCTGTGGAGACTGAGTTTCTGACTGTGTGAGCCATGTCTGCAGTGAAGGGAGACACTTGTTGTAAGTGTCCCACGCAGATGCTACTCTCTCCATCCTCCCTCTCACTGTTGCCGCAGCTTCTGTGACCAACTCGGCGTCAATTTCAGCCTCTTTCATCTGACGCTGGACAAGCTCGGAATCTTCACCTGGAGAGTGAAGAAAAGATAAAGTCACTTGCTGTGAGGAAACAGTGCTATCCACAACTCCTCCGTGTGACTCTTCAATACTTGATTATTTCTTCATCCTTGTGGTGGAAATGCAAATAGGTGACCAGCCATGGAAAAACCAGGTTCAAGTAGATTGATTGACATTTTGCGTTCTTTACAGATTTTGAAAGTGTGATTTCTAAGGTTTCCATCAATGTACTTGTACGTAATCTGCCACCAACGGCAACAACACACAACTATAACCCCCTCGCATGATCCCAAGGGTTCTATGTGGAGGTCCCAGGGGGTTCACAGAGAAAAATAAAATTAAAAACAAGAAAGGTTATATAGTTAAGAGTTAGAAGGATCAACAATAGATACATATTTCTAATATCAAATACAAGAAAACACATTTAAGTGGCTAAAATACATTTAAGTCAATACTTCATACACAAAGCTGTGTCATTCACACATTATTCAAGCACCTCAGGTTGGTTTGTTATTCATATTAATAGCCGCTTATTATTATTATTATATTATTACATTTTATAATATGATCATATGATCGAACACAAGTTTTGATGTAGTAACATCTGCATTTTAAAACAACAATACTGAGCTAGCTAAAGCAATGTAGCCACATAACATTCTGAAACGCACAGTGGATTATTAAAATACAGCATCTAGCTAGCATGAACAAACATTTTTCTTAATCCCTGTATGTGACTTGGAATGGACACTAACATAACTTAGATTAAAGAAGTGAATGAAAACTCACCCCATAAGAAAATAGAAGGTTAAAAAGAGGTTCTTTATTTACATCGCTGAAGTTATTCCGTCCAGTTAGTCTCATGTCCTGCTCTCTTTCGGTCTACCGTGTTAGCATAAAGTTCGCTAGCTTAAATGCTAACGCTAAAGTCCGCTAGCATAGCAGAAGTGAGATAGGCGTACAACCAGAAGCCTCTGTCTTCGTTAAGAAGCATAGTTAAAGATTTGCGCTGTAACAGCCACAATTCAGTTCTTCTGGAGTGCGTTTTTCATTGTTTATCTTCATTCAAAGGTGAACACACAACTTCTCCCATCACAGTAACAGCGAGGACAGTGAGGAGCCTCCAGCAGCTGCTGCATATTCAGTAGCCATGTGGTTTCTCTGTGACCGAGCAGCTGATTGGTCGAAAAAACAACAAAAGCACTGGAATAGATTCACAGGATCAGACAACACTAATTCAAATACAAAGTTTAGGGTTTTAAGACCCACACTACTGTAATTTGAAGCATGAAGTAGCTTCTTCGAAACTTCATCTCGCAATTTTTTGATAAAATAAAATAATAATCTCTGTTTACTTTTGCGCTGGGCCAACTTGTTGCTAGTTTTGCCATTGCGCTATCTTCCCTTGTTATTGGTACCAGGGACATAAATGAGTTAGTTTGGTGCAAAATGCCCTATATACAAAATAATATACAAAAATATGCCTTTATGTTGGCAAGACCTGTAAAATAGATAAGTAACTTTGAAAATTGAAAATGGCCAGCTTGTCGTTTGTTGTTTGCCAGGGCAGCAAGCTAAGAGCTACGCTAACGAGCCAGCCTGATCACAAAACATGGAGCAGTTTATATATAAAATACCTTAACTTAAACAAAAAAATAAGTAGAAACAGGCCAAGATGAAAGTGATAAAAACGAATTTCAAACATTAATTTCCTTCTCTGATCTGGTACTAGTTCTTACAATGTGAACGTAGCATTAGCTCATACCTAGCGCTGCCTTGCTGGTGTAAGCATTAGCCTTCTCCTTCAGGTTCTGGAGGGAGTCCATCAGAATCAGAATCAGGCCTTGGTGCTCCACTGTTTCCTGGACAACACAAAAATAAACTTATGCAGATTTTTATTGGATGCATAATTTAGAAGATAAAGCAGGATGGTCAACAAGTCTCCTCAGTCTATGGGGAATTAGCTATAAAAGAGTTTTGTTGATATGCTTCTCAGCAACTTTATTGTTTTTAACTGGTGTAAATATTATATTATTTTAACTTTTTTGAATATACACACTCACATGCCAGTCTCGCAGATGCAAATGCACGTCCTCCTCTGTTCTGTAAGGACATTTCCACGTCTGAATCTTAGTGTTTATGCGATCCAGGAGGTTCAGGACAGTGTGACGGTATTCCTGGTATTCCAGCTTGATCCCATGATATCTGGTGGTGACTCTGATGTGGGTAACACTGTTTTCAAATGTTATACAAAAGCATTAACTCGGTATTAAGTTTGATTACTGGTACTGTGGATTATTTTTATTGAACACGTACCGTCTTTTTATCTCGTCAAACTTCTCAACTGGCACCTCCACGTTCCCCGAGTCGTCCGTGTTGTTGTAGTTGTCAAGGGTTTTGACATAATGGCTCATCTCGTTAATTAAAGTCTAAAAAAAACAGCATTACAACCACATGAACTAGACAATAAAAGTGTGTGTTCTGTGACACAACATGCATGTTCAAATGTGTTCAGCAGTTTTATTATAATAATAATAATAACCTTCAGGGTTTCCTGTTGTGCTCTGGCTTCTTTAGCGACGTCTGCGTGATCTCTGGCCGTCCCTCCTCCTCCTCCTGTCAGCGTTGCCTCTGCACGCTGCAGCCACGACACCACCGAGTCCAGAGGGTGAGGAAGACTCAGGTCCAGCTCTGCTTTACATCTCTGCAACTGAAGAATAACAGACATACTCATAATATGAGCACACGTTCATGTAACATGAGTGCCATCATTCATTCAAAGTGGTATGAGGTAGAACTTCAGGATACAAACACCAGAAGTGAATGGAGCTTATGCAGCAGATTCATAAATAAAGGGTCCTCCGTGTGGTTCCTCACCTCGTCCTCCATACGATCCCACGCTGCTCTGAGGTCACGCAGCTCTCGACTCAGCTCTGGGTGACGGCTTACGTTGGAGAGGAGGCTCATGACGTGTCGCCTTTGCTCGGAGAAGGAGCCAGCAAGGTTCTGGAACACCTGGTGAGCCAAAGTTCACAAGTCTTAACAGCAACACGAAGCCATACTTTACTTACTTACTTGTTTCTGCTTGTGCGCTTGGCCTTACGTGATATTTTTCCGCGTAGCCCGAGTTCTCTGTGCTCGTCCAGGACTCTGACAGCTCCTGAAAGGACTGGTGCAGCCAGGAAGTCACCTCGTGCGCTCGCTCACTCAAAGGGACCTGAGATATTTCAATCAAAACTGTCAACGGCTGCTTTTTGATGCAAGAGTGAGAGTGTAGTAATCTGCAAGTATAAATCACTTGTGAACTGCTTTGTTGGACAAAAATTGGACAAATACTATTCAAAAATGGGCGTTTTATTTATTTAGTGTGTTGCTACCTGGCGTAACGACGAGACAGCCATTGCTGGAGTGAAGTGAGCGGGTAAATTCACAGGTGAGAAGCAGAACGGCTGATCCA
Organism: Microchirus variegatus; assembly: GCF_963457635.1. Classification (NCBI taxonomy): domain Eukaryota; kingdom Metazoa; phylum Chordata; class Actinopteri; order Pleuronectiformes; family Soleidae; genus Microchirus; species Microchirus variegatus. The sequence goes on from NC_139813.1 coordinate 23,629,106, forward strand.
GAGGAAACAGCTACACCACCACCATCACCAGAGGGAGTAAGAAATTAAAGGAAGCAGTTAAAGACCCATCAGTTTCAAGCAAAAAAGACTGTGGGAATACCTGCAGAAGTGGCCCAAAGAGTCGTAAAACAGACATGTGAGACAGTAACACGAGACAGAGACGAGATCCCACAAACACACACACACACACACACACACACACTGTAAAACGGAATGCAGTTTAGTGAAAATGAAATGGAGATTATCTCCATCTAGAGAGTTCAAGATTTATCACAGTGTCTTTGTGTAACTCTGTCCAGTTAGGGCTGGATCCAAATAGGAAGGAGAGGTTTCATCATCAACCTGATTAATATAGAACTTTGTAGGACAACAGAATTGTTGGAGCTGTATAAGTCCCATATGGTCTAGCGGTTAGGATTCCTGGTTTTCACCCAGGCGGCCTGGGTTCAACTCCCGGTATGGGAATTGTCTTTAAGATTAAGTGGAACGGGAATGGCGCTGGTTTGAATCCTGGGGTAGTTTAAGCCTCGGAGCAAGAAGCCTCAACTCTGATTGTCCTATATGTGCTGTCCAGTCAATGTGTTCATTATCTAACTTTCCTCTGGGTTTATTAAAGCATTTCTGGTTTGGATTTAGGTCAGAAACATGATCACTTGCCCGAAAGTGCCGATCCAACCAGCAAACATGCATGTAAGTCCCATATGGTCTAGCGGCAAACTCTGATTGTGCCGTGCTTAGTTGATGTGTTCATTATCTGAATTTCCCCTGAGATTATCAAAATATGTCTGATTTGGAACACGCTGTTCCCATCATATATATGATCAGACACCAGTAACTAAGAATGAAAGTCCGATATGGTCTAGCGGTTAGGATTCCTGGTTTTCACCCAGGCGGCCTGTGTTCAACTTGTCTTTAAGATTAGAAGTTAACTTAAAGGGAAACGAATTTGGTGCTGGTTTAAATCCTGTGACAATTTAATAGATGACGTGCATCTGTGCAAGATCCCCAACTCTGATAGTTCCCTGTGTACAGTTTTTGTGTTTGTTATCTAATTTTCCCCAGGGAATTACTTGTAACTGTAACACACTGTCTACATCATAAACTTAATCGTGATCAGGCACCAGCAAAACCACTAAAAAGTCCCATATGGTCTAGCGGTGAGGATTCCTGGTTTTCACCCAGGCGGCCTGGGTTCAACTCCCGGTATGGGAAATTGTCCTTAAGTTTAAGTGGAAGTGAATTTAACATGGTGCTGGTTTGAATCCAGTACCGAAGTGCCCATGAGCAAGAACCCCAAACTCTGATTGTGTAGTGCAAAGTTGATGTTTTCATTATCTAAATTTACCCTGGGATTATCAAAATATTTCTGATTTGGAACACACTGTTTACATCATGAAGATGATCAAACACCAGTAGATAATCATGAAAGTCCCATATGGTTTAGCGGTTAGGATTCCTGGGTTCAACTCCTGGTATGAGAATTGCCTATAAGATTAAGTGGAACGGAAATTAACTTGGAGCCCTGGGGCAATTTAAGAAGTGAAGTGCCTAGAAGCAAGAAACCCAAACTCTGATTGTCCTTTGTGTGCTGTCCAGTCAATATGTTCATTATCTAACTTTCCCCTGGGATTATTAAAGAGTTTCTTGTTTGGAATTACGTTAGAAACATGATCACGTGCCCGAAAGTGACGATTGGACACCAGGAAACAAGCAGGAAAGTCCCATATGGTCTAGCGGTTAGGATTCCTGGTTTTCACCCAGGCGGCCTGGGTTCAACTCCCGGTATGGGAATCATCTTTAAGATTAAGTGGAAGGGGAATTAACTTGGTGATGGTTTGAATCCTGGGGCAAGGTAAGAACTGATGTAACCTGGAGCAAGAACCCCAAACTCTGATTGTTTTGTGTGTGCTGTGCAGTCAATGTGTTCATTATCTAACTTTCCCCCGGGATTATTGTTTTATTTCTTATCATTATTTCGGGTTTGGAATTACTTCAGGAACATGATCACTCGCCCAAAAGTGCCGATGCGACACCAGGAAACGAGTACGAAAGTCCCATATGGTCTAGCGGTTAGGATTCCTGGTTTTCACCCAGGTGGCCCGGGTTCGACTCCCGGTATGGGAATTGTCTTTAAGATTAGCCAGATCCTTGACAATTCTTGCTGCCTGTGCCATTTATAGAGTTTACCCCCTGATTATTAAAGTGGTTCTGATTCTGAACGCACATTAAACAATGAATTCTCACCTGCAGGTGGTCGTCAGGTGCTGGTATGTCATTGGAGTACTGGAGAAACTGAGCCACATATGTCATGATGGACTTCTCATCGGGGTCTTTAACGTCAACATCTGCGGAAAAAAATAAAAAAAAATTTGAGTCTTGTTTTTTGTGTTTTATTAATATGCGTTTGGCTATGACAGGAAATGTATGAATGCTCATCAGTCTCACCCTGAGGTTCCAGCAGTGGTGGGATGTGAAGCTCCCTCTCGGCCAAGTGAAAAGCTTCCTCCAGGTTCTCCTGGTTGCTTCTGGACTGGACCAGAGAGAGGTCAACCAGCTGTGGTCTAAGGGAACACAGGATGACCAAGAAGGCCTCTCCACTGCTCCAGCTTGACTTGAAGTCCTTCACGCTGACTGAGCTGCCGACCCTGGACACGAGAAGATGTTGCCGTGTCATGTCTTGTGTTTTTTAAAAAAAAATTTTGTTTTGCTTCGGAACTCACTTTTGACATTGGTCCCTGACCCACATGAGCAGAGCCTTCTTGGCGGACACTCTGAAGCGTCTGTGGAGAGGGGACGTCCGTCCTGTGGGGACTGGACTAGCGGGGACTGGACTAGCGGGGACGGGGCTGCCGGGAGTCCACGAGTCCAGGCTGGTCAGAGAGTCGAGGGAGGAATGACGAGAGCTGAAGGACAGAGCGCTGGCCAGCTCTTCAATCTGAAACAACACCATTTTTAAAAAAATTTAATCAATATACTCAAATTTCAGAGACATTTTTAAGGCTTTGGTGCTCACATGACAGTGGAGAATGATGGTCCAGACAAGGCCGAGGATGATGGACGGTCGTCCATCTATGATATCTGGGATGTTTATGTTCACCAATTTAATCTGCAACAACAACAAAAAACCCATATATTATTAATAAAATGGACTTCACGATCAGATTATTGCGATTTATAGTGAGTGGAAACCTACGGATTTCTTCTTGAGGAAATCGAGCGCCGTCTCAATGTTGGCCCTCTGCTGGAAAACCCCATGTCCTTTCTGTCTTTTCTACGGAGACAAAATCGCATTTATTGCAATAACAATATTTATCCTTTGTCCCGAATCAGTTGTGAAGAAGCACCCACACTCACCAGACACTGACCGCTCATCACCTCCAGCAGGTCGAGCAGCTGTGATCCGTCTCTGAGGTCAGAAAAGAGGTCGGACACAAACGAGGGAGGACATCTCTGCAACACAATTTAATCCGATTAACTTTCTTACACTGTATTTTTACGTCATCTATATTTATGGACTCTGAGTTGATGAATTCCACGTCCTTTTATACTTCAGGAAAGTGAAGTAAGAACCTAATAAAACATGTTTTATTGGAAATAAGACCCACACGTCCCAGTTTGAGCCAAAAACGTAGACAGAATCTGTCTGAATTGCATCCAGAAAGTGCAACGTGTCTTTGTTTTAAGCCGTCACAACAGTGAACCCTGGCATTGTCTGCTGGGGATTGTTAACAGAACTCAGATTGGTGTAACAGATGGAAAGTCACGGAGGACGAGTGATTTTGGCATTTCAGCACAGTCATATGGACACGAGGTTATGAAGAGGTGGCTGCAGGCTTCGGATTACGCGGCGCGCCGCTCCGATGAAGCTCTATTTATACTCTGGACGAATGTCACAAGCGGTTCAGAGTCTCTTTACAGCTACATTCACTGACCAGTGAGTCAGCAAGTTACACTCCGACAGCTCGCCGCTGATCATTTACGGCGTGACGTTGTGACACCTTCAGCGCTGTCAAGGTTCTGGGACGTGTATATTTTATATTTGTCAGCATTTTTTCAGTCACATAGTCTGGAAATTACCACACTATGAGCTAATGCTAAAAAAGAAAACTACTTTCTTTAGCAGGAATTTAATCCGTTTAATAACTTTTTATGTTAAAGGTAGTTTTTTTGACAACAAATACAATGTCAGGTAGGCTAAGTTAGATTAGCTTAGGCTAGCTTTGGTCAGGTAAGTTTAAGTTAAGCAAGGTATAGTTAGCTTAGGCTAGCTTTGGTCAGGTTAAGTTAGGCAAGGTATTGTTAGCTTAGGAAAGGTTTGGTTAGGTAAGGTTAAGTTAGGTTAAGTTTAGCAGGGTATGGCTAGCTTAGGCTAGCTTTGGTCAGGTACGGTTAGGTTAGGTTAAGTTTAGCAAGGTATGGTTAGCTTAGGCTAGCTTTGGTCAGGTACGGTTAGGTTAGCTTAAGTTTAGCAAAGTATGGTTAGCTTAGGCTAGCTTTGGTTAGGTTAAGTAAACAAGGTATGGTTAGCTTAGTCTAGCTTGGTCAGTTACGGTTAGCTTAGTCTAGCTTTGGTCAGTTACTGTTAGGTTAGGTTAAGTTTAGCAAAGTATGGTTAACTTAGGCTAGCTTTGATCAAGTTAAGTTAAGCAAGGTATGATTAGCTTAGGCAGGCTTTGGTTAGGTAAGGTTAGGTTAGGTTGAGCAAGGTATGGTTAGCTTAGGCTAGCTTTGGTTAGGTTAACTTAGCTTAGCTTTACTCTGATCTGGTTGGGTTAGGTGAAGTTAGGTTGGGGTAGATTAGTTTAGGCTATCTTTGGTAGTGTTAGATTCGTTTAGGCTAGCTTCAGTAAGATTAGGTTAGTTTAGGTTTCAGTAAAACTTTGGTCTTTGACCCAACATGAAAAAAACAAGGCATACATTACAAATAAAAAACAGCAAATATTTAAAACATATGACACAAAAGACACTTAAAATCACAACAAACATACCTTAGCGAGTTGAGCATTAATCCAATTGGTGAAAGTTCTTTTCTGAATCTGTTCCTGCTCCACTGTTTGGGGAAACAACAAAGAAGGATTTAAGAGAAGAGATGGTGTCAAGAAATGACTATGAAATTGTATATCATATATAATTTTTTTTAAACGGTCTCTCATTATTATGCCAGCAGTGCCTTCATCCCAGCAGTGTTCTATTTTTTAATACAAATATATAGTACAGATATAGAAACAGATTAAACACCTAAAAATGTGTTCAACTGTGTTGAGAATCGCCGTATTAAAATTAGATCATTCCTATTAAAATCTGGACTTGTGTTTACGCTCTCAGAAGTCACGTGCATGTACTCTTTTATACAGAAGACGTTAATAATAAATGCATTGTAACACATAAAGTACACTTACAATAATGCAATAGTAAAGCAGCATGATAGAAAGTCCCTCACATTGCTGTACACATATAAATAATCTAGAAATGTTCCAAAACAGCCACAGAAAACCCAGATGTGAGCTGCAGTGAAGTCATGATCTATACTCACCATCATCCGAGAACAAGCTCACTGTCTGACTTGCCATTCTTTTAACTGACGACTAATAAACAAACGCACAGTATTGTTCAGCAACCACGGAGACCACGTGAAAACATCGTTAAACATTAAACTCTCCTGCTCTCCCACTGGAGTGAAAGGCTTCCTGTCCGAGATGAAGTAAGGAAGTAATTTTTGGCAACGGGATTCCAAGACACACAGATAGACATAGATACTGAGGCTCACACACACACACATTCATAGTGAGGACACTCATAGACATAATGCATTCCCTAGCCTCTTAACTCCTAAAAAAACCCTTTAAAGATGTGAGGACCAGCCAAAAATGTCCATACGTGGACTTTTTCTGAGGTCATTAACCACATCTTTAAGCTTCTATTGCCAAAACATGTGATATGTAAGAATGTGGCCAAAAACAGTTACTACATTCAAATTCAAAATACCGAAAACCTTTTAGGTTTCGTTTTCTGACTTAACTAGCAACCCGTGGTTGCTCGGCAACTGAGACTCTACTAACTGCAATGATTGGTAGACGGCGGTAGGTGGCGCCACATGCCAAAACATGATTTCAAAACATAAACATTATTTGCAGTCTGCAAAATATTTTTTTTTAATGCAAATATTTTGTCTGTACTGTTGTTGTTGGTGAGTTCAGTTTGTTATATGAACATTATTCCTGAGTCGCTGTGACATATTAAAAGGATTTCATGGCCAGTTGCTTTAGATTTATTACATAATGCACCTTTAGCTATTTATGGCTACATCACCTTGTTGAGAAAGCTTAAAGAAATACAGTATATTGAGCCAGCAATCACCTGAAAATATGTGGACAGTTTTTAATTTCATCGCAAATCACTCAGCAAAAAAAAAATTACTGATTACTGTAATTAAAATTATTTGTAGGACAATAACTGTATCACACATAAAAACATGTTGGATCTTGTTCATCATTTTGCCTGGCCTTTTCGCCCCTGAATCTGTATGATTAAAATACTACGTCTACTATTGTTTTTAGCATCTTATCTTTATCATATCTTGTATTAATTTAGCTTATCTTACATATTTTAGCATGTTTATCCTATCTTTTGTTTAAATCACAGGTGTTTTACATGACAACTCTGTATTTGTGCTGCCACAACAGCAAAAATATGCACTTAAATGACGAGAATGCATGTTTTGTGATGAATAAAGAAACTTTACGTGTCGTCAGTCAGTCGCACAGACACAATCCACCATTGATGGATTCTCACGCGTGACTCTGCCGCTGCTGTTTGTATTAGAGCCTGTCAAACCAGGAAGCCTGTGCACATTCTAATCCCTCGACTCCGCCCACTTCACCTGACGTAACAGGTAAACGCTTCACTACAACACAAACATTGATCACTGTTGAAAAGCTTCATTTAAGTGCTATTTTCAAGTTTCCTCCTACTTTCGCTCAGCATTTTCTCATTTTTCTTGCTATATTTGCATCTAATCCCACATAATTGGCCTCCACTGTGATTTCCCCCACTTCACATGTCACAACACAACCTTCCCGGGAACAGACTGACCTTGCAGGAGCATGTGCACGTTGTCAATGTCCAATGGAATGCCTCCATCTTCCTCCTCTGCGCCACCTGAAGCCATGGATTCTCCAACTCTGGCACCGAGCGGACCTTCAACAAGGAAGGTTCAGGAGAGAAGCGACGGCATCAGAAGCCGCTCGAGAACGTGAAGAAGAAAGATCATTGTCTACAAAACATTAGTCACTTTGAGAACGCGCCCATCCACACCCTTACATTACCACACACAAACACACAGAGATGCAAGTAGACACATGCAAATACCGCTCTCGTGCAGCACAAATGAATGTGCTTGAATGGGGGGAAAAAAAAAGAGCCTCTAGCAAACTAAACAGGAGTAGACCACAGATCAACATACCTGTGGCAGGGTTGTCTAGTCAGTCACCACTGACAGCGACAGCACAGTAAATCTCCACAGCTGCGTCCTTTCCTAATGGCACGACCTTGTGTGTTGAGAGAACCTGGCTTCATGCATGAAACAATCCTGACTATCAAAGGGTGAGGACGTGCAAAAAAGAGTGCACAGTCCCACCCATGTTCACCACCAGCCCCCCCCCCCCTCAAAAAATAGATAAAAATAAATGAAAAAATCACTCCGGTGAGCTCTCACAAAGCTTACAAAGGACGTCTTGTTGTTGTCATTTGAGGAGACTTTGTGTGCTTCATGCCGCAGAAACAGAGACACTGGGAGACACTTTCACTTTGATGCATCACTGTGAAACGGTTTCAGTTTCCCTTCAAAGAGGAATTCCAGAACTCTCCAGTTCACAGATCCTTACTAACAGGGTTACCATGGGTCACTGAAATAAAATAACAAAACATTCAAGGCACCTTGAAAATCGCCCCCAAATAGTCATTAAAAGTGTTTGAATGTTGTGCAAGAAAAGTTGTGTGGTCGCTTTAATACATGAAAATCTTTATAACCTGTAATTCCTTTGCTTTAGCTTAAAGATTTTGTCTTCACTCGCATGAGACACATCAAATCACAGCACAATTTGCATTAATCAGGGTTTAAACATGAAGCCAGACTAAAAAAAATGAATAGCCGCAGCTACACAGACTTATTTTGAGGGGTTTAAGACTGACACTGATAAACTTAGTTTAGATTAGTACAATTTTGACACAAATTGATACATTTAAAGAGATAAAAAGCAGCATTTATTCCATTTGAGTGAACAGTATATAAGACACTATATTAATTGTATTTAATAGTAAGCAAAAACAACAACAACAATAATTTAAAAGCAAGACCGCTTAATTAACTAAATATATGAATATTCTGCACTGCCTTTGATCTGCTCAAATATTGTTTTGTGTAAATTAAATTCTTGTTATTAAGCGTTTACAATTAAATCCTCAAGGTGGAGCCACGAGATGGTGAGTCATGTTTTTAAAGGTGTAGTTCAGTGTACCTCCTTCGGGTGTCGCTGTAGGACAGAGCAGGGCTGCAGTAGCGCACAGATCTGACAGTAGAAGAAGCTGGTTACTCTCCCCACGACTTTGACGTATAGCAGCGGCAGGCTTGACCTTCCTAACATACCGTGATAAACAGAAGGTAATAGAAGAGTTTTCAGTCTTTTATTTAACGCAACGACTTTAATATCAACAAGACAACAGATGCGTCGTCACGGCGGCGATCTGAAACGGAGCTTCAGCCTCTTCTGACCGCGAATACGTGTGCTACTTTGGCAGTTGTACTGTAGCTAGGTAGCTTAGCTTGTCGCTAATGTTAACCAGGCAGCTCTCATGTAGATGCAGCTGAGGAGATGCTAACAGGCTAGTCCGGAGGAGTCATTCATTTATCAAAGTTAAATAACCGGTCGAGTTACTTGAATGCCATTATAATATCAACTTTAAGAGTGACTTTTAAAAAATGTTACCGTCATCTGCACACAGTTAATGCTAAAGACGATGACACTGGCAGATGTGAGTGTGTAGTGTTAGCAGCAGCACTAGCCAGCTAGGTGAACATAATATTACAACATATATTATCTGCAAGACAAGGGTAGAGTCTTGCAGATATATATCGATTTATATGCGAATATTATATCGATTTATTTTTGCATTAATAATATCAGAGAAAGAGTAAACGGTTTAATTGGAAAAAAAAATCTACTGTTAAAGTCACTACTAGTTTGACCTAACTCAGTTCAAGGGTCAATGTTTATTAAGGACATTTATTGTGAATCAGTTTACATTAATGCAGCCCTAAAATACTAAACAATACTCCTGGAATGTGTGCAATCTGAGTATTAAAACGCTCTTATATGGGAAGTGTAAATGTATATGTAAAATCTAGCACCTCTGCAATCAAGTCTGTGTTTAAATGAGCTGTTTGTTAGGATTGTATGATTGTTTCGACTACATATTTTAGCGTTTCTCCCACAGATGGCTGGACGTTTGTTTGCAAACTGGTGGTCCAAGGTGGGTCCCTACTACTCTAAGGCATACCAGGAGTTGTGGGTCGGTCTGGGCATCATGACTTATGCCTACTACAAAATTTCCTACGGGGGTGAGTTTAAGACTTATCCAGTTGTGCAGCGACTCTGTATATCAAAGTGAATGTGGAGTCGTGTAGTGCATCTTAATCTGTCGCATAAATCACACAATGCTGCTGCTGCTTCTTGATCCTACACTGTGCAGACCTTATTTATGAACTGGGAAGTAACTCGGGGTCAGGCTTCCTATTTGTGTGCGGCACGTTTTTGGGATTTGTTTCCTTCAGATATCTGTGAATGGAGTGAATTTGCTTACTTAACAATGTCGTGGGAACGCTCAGAACTATCAACAACAGATGGAAATGTCGGGTCAGTTCCACATCCGTGTAATATTTCAATATTTTAGAGGGTGAGTGGGAGGACGGCATGAGGAAGTGGCCTCATGTAATGTATGAGGATATTTTTTTTATTTATGTGCCGTCAATTGGTGTCTACGATTGAATGAATGAATAAAAGTAGGCACTATAACACATGGACATCTGCCAAAAAATAAGGTCTTTAGTGGCACAGTTTAAAAGGTTTGAATATATATATATTATTGTGACTAATATACTTTTTTGTTTGTTTCATTACAGGCAATAAGGCAGTGAAGGACAGTAAGTACATTTTAATCTCTATATAACAGTTTGATGACAGAATAAATCTGGCTTAAAATAAAATGAACTCTTGTTTATACCATTTTATATATTATGGTAGTTAATAGTTATTATTACCCCAAATTATTGAGTTCGATAGGTGTTTGTTTACGGCGTAGGATGGGGTTAACGTCTTCAATTTTTTCTTGTCCTGTTTTCGCAGAGCCCGCCCACTGAGTTTTCCACTTTGCTGACCATCGCTGCACCCGCTGTGAAATAATGCCCCAGTCGCTTTGTCCTCGAGTCCAGATTCTTTATTTGAATTTTTGTTGATATGGAACAAATAAAGTTGTTATCCAAAACCACCTTTGTTTTATTTGGCATTTTGTGTCACGCTGGTTAAAAGCTAAAGCTACATGAGCTTCTTCATGTGCAGCAGTGACTTCCGACGGAAGAAAATAAAAGTTTTAATCAAATTAAGGTCCTTTAATAGCAATTAATTTGTATTTTTAGGCCTTTGAAGAGATGTCTTATGATTTGAACCTTTATGCAACATTTTAAATCAATCATTTATAGTTTTATATTGGATTTAATTTGCCAAATCACTTAAATGTTTGATTCTACTGTAGGTTTAGGGATGTTTAGAGGAGGGGAAGGAGGTTTCTAAAAATAAAAATCCTGATAATGGGTTACTCAACATCGGTGGAAATTTCATCATCCTGTGGACGTCTGCGTCTTGTTGTGAAAGTGAAAATGGATAATGAGTGAGCCATGAGAGGCCAGTGAATCTCAGTTTACATTTTAACTAATCGAGTGGACAGAATAAATAACGACACGTCCATATTTGGTGTTGAGTGGGCGCGTTTGGCGTGACTCTAGGAAACCAAACATCACTAATTCAACCGCAGGTTTGCAACTGGACGAGTTTGTGTCGACCTTCGATATCTCAGTTACGTTGATGTTTTGAGCTGCTCACTCTGCTGGGTTACGTGGCATATGAGGTCGACGGCATCGCGACTGGTTTTGCTGACAACAATCGATACAGATGAATGAGTTTGTGTTTACAGTGAACTGAGAGTGACTGGACCACAGTCTCGCCTCAGGACAGAGGTTTTAACACTGCATGGGTGAAGCCTGGGTTGCTAAAGCGATTATACTTTTATGGCAGCTTTACATTTACCTTTCCTTTAACTTGTAACGTCGACCTCTGTATCTTACTTTGATCAAATCCTTGCTTAAAGAGCCCTTTTCATATTTAGAGAGCATTTTTCAAGGTGCTGCACATGAAGCTGAATCTAAAAAAACCCATAGATTTGTAAAAAAAAGAAAAAATTAAATTAATGGAAATGTTTCAATAAAATAGAACATGATATTCTATGATAAAATTAAGTATAAGGAAGAAAGTAGGATTAGGTCTCAAAATATACAGATAAAATGAACAAAAAGAAAATCTTAAAGGTATATAAGAACATGCCTCCCTATCTTTTTACTGTATAACATTAAAATTAATGTTTCGATAAAATCAAACATGCATTCTCGTGGTCTTTGTGGTCCACATCATCATCATCATATCCTCTAACAGAGCGACACCACTTTCAAACAGGAAATATTAACAGACGCTTCAAAGCCTCTTGACCCCTGACCTTTCACCTCCTCGCTTATTTACGTATCATCTCTGAACTCGGCTGAAAAGATCTCACAGTGAGTAGAAACGGTTGAGTCATGCAGCCAAAAAGTCCCTTCGTCTCCTTCATCTTTCATTTCCCACCTACGCACCTGCTCAGTGTGTGAGGACAAGCTGCTCTAATCATTAATGAGGGAAACCGTGAATGAAAGTCCATGGCAGCGTATAATAGAAAACAACACGAGGGTGAATATTTACACTAACAATGAACATGTCTGTTAATTTTCCTCAATGAATTAAGAGAAACAAAATCTGTCTTTGAAATGACTCAGCACAAATGAGTTTGTGATATCGGTATCAGACACAAAAAAGATCGTAAATGAAACCTGACATTATTCACATTTAAGAAGCTGAAACTTCTTTTAATTTTGATCATTTGTTTTTTAAATTCTTTACCTCTAAGTCAGGGGTGTCAAACTCATTTTCACTGAGGGCCACGTCAGCATAATGGTTACCCTCAAAGGTCCAGATGTAACCGTCATACAGAATAAATGTAACTAAATGTAACCAGATGTAATGTAAAATAAAGGTAACTACTCCGTAACATTGATAAATAACTTTCTGTATTTATTATTATTTATTCAAGTTACAAATATGATGTATTATAGATAGTAACCCGGTCCACGATGGTGATGCCGTCACTTTGCGGGCAACGCAATTGCCATGCATTGTGGGAAATGTAGTTTATGGTCAACGCACGCCTTAAAGCAGCATACACCTATTTCAACACGGATTTCTAAGACCAATTAATCAGTCGCGGGCCACATAAAATGACGTGGCGGGCCACATCTGGCCCCCGGGCCTTGAGTTTGACACATAAGTGCTCTAAGTACACAATACTGCAAAAATATGCAGTTTAATTGTTGCTAATAAGATGTTTTTGTATTGACGTTTAATTCATTTAAACAGAATGTATTTGTTTAGTGATTTACTTGTTTATTTTTGACTACTTAGTTCTCACGTGCATGTGTGAGGAGATGTGTCTCGCGCTCCCCCCCCTCTTCCTCCCTCCCTCCCTCCCTCCCTCCCACCGCTCGCGCGCACGCACGGACTCTATCAGCTCTCTCTCTCTTACATTCAAACATGGCGAAACTCTTTCCCACTCTACCTCCACACTCATCCCGCAGCACTTCTCCTTCACCTCCATCATCGCCTCCATCATCTTCTTCTTCTTCTCCATCATCATCATCATCATCGTCACGGTCGTCAGTCTTATCCCCGGTACCGTGATGACCCGGGAGGATGGAGAAGTTGTCGGCGAGCCTGTCGGAGATCACTTGGAGCCCGCTGTCGCTGCCGTTGGACGCGGTGGTCAGCAAATTCCGTCTGCCCACTCTGGTCCGTCTGGCTCACGGTAAGAAGCAGCGTCCACCTGCTAACAAACAACAACAACAACAACAAACAAATAAGCAAAAACAAACTTTCAGTGCTGTTGCGCGTTTCTTTCCCCGCAACTGTTAGCTAACTCAACTCCTCCGCAAAGGTAAAGATAACCGGCGGCACCGTAACAGTGATGAAAACGATTAAAATGTGTTTTATTCTCACGCTGGAAAAGTGAAAAATGTAAACGTTTATGGAGTAAAAATACATTTTGACGGTGTTTTTTGTGCGTAACGTCACTTAAATGTGACGACAAGTGTAGTCATTTTCTCTCAAGACAGGAATCTGTGCAGCGTTCTGTCAAGGTGGATTAGAACAACATTTCCGCTTCCGGTGAAACTTTCAAAAATAAATCCGAGCGCGTACGTTTTGGGATGTAAAATTTCTAATTTAAATAAGACAAATATGTAAATAAAACGGGAGCTTTGAGACGACCTTAAAAGTAAACCAATGCTAATCAATGCAGATATCTAAAATATATCTTGATATAAATTAATTTGCTAAATTTTCCCTTGTTATTTTAATTGAAAAATGATATTCCCTGTATTTATTAAATTTTTTGGTAAGTGTGTATTTCCTCAGAGACAAATTTATTGGTCAATTTATCGTAAAGATAGTTTGCAGAGCAGTAAGTGATGAACAAACCTGATAGTTGCAGCCATAATACTACATACTACATATATGTGTATATATCTATCAATATATAAATGTATCTATATACACACATATATATGTTTTTTAAAAACGGTATTCAAATCCTCAGCCCTGGGATAACACATTCCACGTGTGTAATAAAACATTAATAATACATGTGAATCAATGATTTTTACAGTATGCCTATAGGTCCATTGTAAAGGTAGCTCATACTGTACTTATATTAAACAAAAATAGATTGACAGCATCTGCATCATTCAAAAATGGGTGTGTTATCAACTTTTAGAACTGGTTTTTTTGTTAACTTGATTGTCTCAGCTCCCTGAGGACGTTTGCTGACTTTTATTTTGAAACCACTCTGGCTCTACTTCCGTTATTACTTTTGCTAAATTCGTCCACCTTACCGCAGCTGCAGCGTTTATTCTCATGACACAGACTGTCATAGTTCACACACACCAACACACAGAGTGGGATAAAGAGAGAGGCTCATTATTTCACAGCTGTGTTCACTTCCGTGTTTGTTCATTTCTTATTTCATGTAAATGTTTTCACACGGAACACAATTCTCTGCTGCACCAGCTCTGATGTCTTCACTTTATGGAGTGTCATGGCCAAAGTTGTTCCAGTGCAGCGAGGCCACAAAGTGTCTGTTGTGCTGCTGAAGTGCTGCTCAATTCTTTTCATATGTAAATGTGTAATCTGTCGGTGAATGTGGTGAATACTAACAAGCAGGAAAAATCTTCAGCACTCTCCTCTGCTGCTGCTGGACAGAACAGACCACCACCACCACCCAGATTTACACACCTTACTTGTGTGTGTGGAAAACCTGTGGGTGTTTATTAACTGCACAGATGCTTGTTTGTCCACTCACACGGTGGTTACTTATCTAGAACAGAGTGTGATGTCAGTATTTTGTGCAGTGTCATAATCTGGAGATGGAGATGGAGTCTGTCAGTGTGTTTACATGCGTGTTAAAAGTCCAATTTTAGTCAGACTAAGACAGGGGTGTCCAAACGTTTAAGTTACATACAAATGCACTATTGTCATGTAAACATGTTAGTCCAACTAAAATCAAGCTAGTCTTAGACGGACTAACATATCTGGATAATGCTATGAGTCATAGTCTGATTACTCCACTTAGTCTGACTGGAGTCGGACTTGGCGTTCTACACACGCACCAAATTTGATCCGGAAGTAGAATTAGACGACGTATAAACTGCAGTATTGTTGCGGGAAATCGTACGGCAGCGTCGTCTTTCTACTGACAAATTGTATCAACATGTGCATCAAGTACGAAACATACTTTTCTGTGTAAAGGTCAACAGGAAACTGATTCAATACACACTAGCCTATAGACGTACACGGTGTACATGTATTCTCGGGCTCGGCCAATTGTCCGATTGCCTGTCTTAGTCGGACTACGACCTTAGCTTGATTAAACTGTGCATGTAAACATACTGAGTGTTATTTTAGTATCAATAACCGTCAATTGGCATTGGCTACTCCAAGGTGGTGGGTGGGGGGCCCAAAATCTAATTCCGCTTTGGGCCCCATAAAGACTTGGGCTGGCCCTGCCGATACGGGTTTTTCCATCACAACTTTTAAATGATAATGAATGATACACAAAAAGAGCCCAATAACAAATAAAACACACATTAGGGCAGTTTTGAAAGCATGAATCTATTCATTTTCTAGCACTTTATCCTGCACATGAGGGAGCTGGAGCCAGTTCAGTCCATCACAGGGTCAACACACAGAGATGAACAACCCAGGGTCAATTAACCAATTCACCTCTGCATGTTTTTGAACTGTGGGATAAAAGTCAAGTCAACCCAACTTCCCAAGAAGCTGTAAAAGAATATTTATACACGTTTTTTGAAGTAACAGCTGTTCCAATCCTTAGTAACAAGAACTAAAAGAGATGTACATCCGTGTGATCAGCGTGTGAGAGGAAGTGTGTGTGAGTGTGTGTGATTGAATTGTACCACTGTGCTGTTAACAGAAATCAATGCTGTTGTGCTACATGATGGCTCTGTAGTGAAGGCTGGAGAGCTGTGTGTGTGTGTGTGTGAGTGTGGGCTGTGTAATAGTAGGTTGTCAGTTGTGTAGCGTGGTCCCGATGCGTAGGTTAGAGTTGGTGAACCGTCACTGATGGTGGTAATTATCGATACACTGAAACCCTGACTGTGTGTGTTTGTTTCTAGTGTTTTCCATTGCTGAGCCACTTACTGTGACCTGAAAACCTGAGGCCACGAGAGACCGTTTGTTTATGACTAATCCATTTCTCTAAGTTGATTTGTCTTTATCTCTGTGTGTGTGTGTGTGTGTGTGTGTGTGTGTGTGTGTGTGTGTGTGTGTGTTCCAGGTGAATGTGTGGAGGGTCTGTCAGAGGAGGACGTGGTGCTGTTGCACTCCTGCCGTCAGTGGACCACAGTCACAGCCCACAGCTTAGAGGAGGGACACTACGTCATCGGACCCAAGATAGACATCCCTCTGCAATACCAGGGTGAGAACGCACACACACACACACACTAGCCCCTAGACCCTAACCCTAACCACAACCTTAACCCTTACCCTAAACCCAGCTGTAACCCCAACTCTAAAACCATTTAAAAGGATAGGTTTGCACACACATGCACAAGTGCTAATTGTTATTATATCTAACTAATGGGGAACTTGAAAATAGGACATTAGCATAAATATTAGATTATTCTAGATGAAGCTAACGGGAGCAGCTAAAGAGATGCATTCAAGAGACCTCGTAAAATTGCATTGCTTCTGCAAACACACGTGAACTAAACTAGCTAGTCCACTAGCTAAATTGTTGCTGCTGCTGCCACTTTGTGATAATAGTTGCACCACAAATCAAGTCGTTATTGGAGTAGAGTAGAAAAATGTGTAGTTTTAAAGTGCAATCATTGATAAAATATCTTTTTATTGGGGCTGTCAAAAGATTAAGAATTTCACGATTAATTACCACTCGTAAATATGCCAGAAAATTAAAATGTTCTCTTTACATTGTTGTAGGAACGGAAAGATAAATAAAGTATGTGAAAATATACATGTAAATAACAATAAAATACTGTAAATAACTTAAAAAAGCTCTATATAAACTTATTGTAAAGAACCCACATTATAAGATAATATAAATAACTAAAAAAATATACATGCACAAGTAAGTATTTGTTAGTATATCCCTGACAAATATGTTTTTGATTTCTGTGGAGGATAAAGCACTAAAGCACTAAATGACTGAATGATTTGGTGGAAGTCGACATGAATGAACTCCAGACAAATGAATCTAATACTCTCTCCATTCACCACACACTCAGCACAGTCAGCTGACCTCTCGCTCTCGCTCTCCTGTCCATTCACTCTCCATTTTCCGCTCTTTTTTTTTTTTTTTTTTATGAATGGGTCCAGTCAGAATGACCTCACCGGAGCTCATCCACACAATCCCATTGTCCGGCCGCATTATTCTCTGTGTAACTGGATCTTAATGTGTCTCGGCTCCTTTCTCGGTCACTTCCTCCTCTGATGGAGTCAGCGCAGCAGCGCTGATGTTACCTCACGCTCCTGACGGACGCCGCTCAGGCTCCGTTATTTCCACAAGAATAGAGGTTGAGATCATTGACATTTTAGACACTTTAGTGTCGGAAGCGTGTCGCCGAGCGTCAGCGTTGATAATATGAGCCGAGGAAAGGAAATGAAAAGGTTGCGCTGCAGTTGTAACGAGGCTAAATAATGAATATGAAGGTAAAGAGGAATGTGTGTGTCCTGGTTTAGTGATTCTCTCGTAGGTCGTTGTGTCCTGGTGTAACCGCACTGATGGTCCTTTTAACAAGGACTAATAAATGTGTTGTTGCCTTTAAAACACAAGGACAAAAGCACTAATACATGACATTTATAATCTGAAAGATTTTCACTACATAAAAACACTTTTTTTGTTCTAATTTTTGATTAGAGGTCAACAAATAGAGGTCATAGAGGTTGATTAGAGGTCAACAAATATGTTTTTTTTTGTTGTTTTTTTTTAAATAACCGATGGCCAATATACATTATTATGCAGACTTATTTTTTTTATCCATCTGATAACATTGAACCATAATTTGAAAAATAATAAAAATAGATTATAAATTAAATAATGTATAAACTAAATATTAAAAGAAGCAATCAAATATCAATACATGTGTGGATGAAAACGCAGAGTTTTGGTGAAATAGCAGCGTTCATTGAGTTTCTGAGAACAACTAACTGTGTACATAAATAAATAATAATACTAGACCAGTAAATTTCAGATAAACTGGATGATGCCAACAAAATCTGGCCAGATTATTGGGCCAATTACCTGTATTTTTTTGGTCTTGCTATTTTCTGTTTTCTTTCGTCATTCACTTGGGTTCTTGCTTGTAAATAAGGTTTGTTTGTATATTCCAGGGCCGCAACGTTTAATCAAATATTAATTGATTACTTAATTAATTGCCTACAATTTTGTATGTCGATTAATTCTCTTAAGTTTACACTGATCCAAATATTTTCGTCATTTTCTGCACCAAACAACTAATTGACTAATCAAACCCTCGTATATTAATGAGTTCAACGTGAACAGAGCTGCCACTTTTGATTGTCGTGGGCTTTTCTGCGTTTTTACTTCAACAAACTCTGCAGCACATTTACAGGACTGCATTGATGTCACTCTAACGGTAACATACGAGTTGTTGTTGTTGTTGTTGTTGATGAATCAGAGGACACGTGCAGCGATGAGCTAATGTCTGAGCGATGACTTCATGCAGGAAGTCCAAATAAGCTGAGGAGGAGGAGGAGGAGGAAGAAGAGGAGAGCAATATACTGTAGGTGTCCCTCTGGAGACAGACCACAGGATGCCCCCTCCTCCTCCTCCTCCTCCTCCTCCTCCTCCTCCTCCTCCTCCTTCTGACCTCACCATCATGTCTGTGCATCAGCCAGAGACACAGATTGTAATTAGAGGTCGACTGATATAGGTTTTTCTATGAGTGATGTCAACTTTTTAGAAATCAGGGCATCAGATTTTGCTTTTCCTCCAACGGATAAAATCTAATATAGATAGCAGTATCTCGGGTTTCCTCCCACAGTCCAAAGACATGCAGATTAGTGGATTAGGTAAATTGGACGCTCTAAATTCACCCTGTGAGAGTGAGAGTTTCCTATCTGCATGTTATGTCTAGTATTTTCCATAAAAACTGTGTATAAATTAAACATTAAATACACAAAACAGGTTATCTGAGCACTAAATAAGCAAATGTTTGAGCGTTTCTGTGACTTAAAGCAACTTTTATGAACTTTCTGAGAACAAAAATTCATCATTTGTGAAAACTAGCTGATTTATAAGTGATAACTCTTAAGGCGGATTTGTCTAATTTAAGGTGGTTTTGACGTATTTTTATTGTTGTTTAAGGTGGTTTTAAGGTGGTTTTGATGCGTTTTACTGTTGTTCGCAGTATTCTTAAGGTGGAATTGTCTCTTTTAAGGTGGATTTGATTAGTTTTACTGTTGATTGCAGTATTCTTAAGGTGGATTTGTCTCTTTTAAGGTGGATTTGATGAGTTTTACTGTTGATTGCAGTATTCTTATGGTGGATTTGTCTCTTTTAAGGTGGTTTTGACGTGTTTTACTGTTGTTTGCAGTATTCTTAAGGTGGATCTGTCTCTTTTAAGGTGGTGTTGATGCATTTTACCTTTGTTTGCAGGCCATTTTTGATGCACAGCAGGGATTTAAAAGCCTCAAAGTGACTTTTCTTGGACGTTTTCTCACAGAGTAACAGTAGCAGGTATATTTGGAGACGCTTCGTAAGAGTTTTCAGGATGGAGGAGGTGTTTTAAAGCCATAAACCTTGTTTTTTGTATTCCCATTCTTGGAGAAAGAGGAGGGGGTTGTGTTGAAAAGTGGCACTTGTTGGTATTGTTCAGTGGGTGGAAGCTCCTTCTCCTGGTGGCTCTGTCTGAATTGGAAGGCAGTGGGGTGGAAGGAGCACAAGGAGGAGGAGGAGGATGGTGGTGGTGGTGGAGATTTGGTATTCCGCTCTGCCTCCCAGACAAAAAAACTTTCTCATGTCTCTTTTTCCCTCTCCGTCGCACACAAACACTTTGACTCTGTGAGAACAGAGAAAAGAGGGTTATCACAGTTCAGCCGGTTGAAAAGCCGACGCAGCTCAGAGACCACGGTGTCAACCTGAAGAGGTTCTTCACGACATGAGAAATGATGACTTTAAAGATCACACACACACACACACACACACGAACTGGACTGAAGTGTGAGGGATTTACAGATGGAGGCGGATGAGCAGTTGTATGTGTGTGTGTGTGTGTGTGTGTGTGTGAGAATGTGTGAGTGTATGTGTCGCCATGGTGATGTGTCTCTGCTCTGCGTGAGAATGGGGGTCCTTTAGTGGTTGCCATGCCAACCCTTGTTGGCGGTTGACTGGTGGGGAGCTGGTGCCAGGTCATAGGTCATGGAGGTGTCTTTGTATTCTTCTCATCCAAGCAGAGTTTACGGTGTGTGTGTGTGTGTGTGTGTGTATTTGATGCCTCTTCAGGACATTTTCTGTCATAAACACTGACCTTGTCAGGACCAGTAGTCCTCATGGAGACCAAAACCTGGTCCTAATGAGGCAGAACCTTATGTCTGAGGTTCAGTTTAGGGCAAAGTTGAATAGATAAGGTTAAGGTTAGAGTTAGGCATTAATTGGTTATAGTAAATAATAAGGTTTTGTATAGACTGTCCAAACGAATGGAAGTCAGGAAGCCCAGTGTCCTTTAAAGGATGCCTATGTGAACTGCAACTTTCTGCCTTTAGTTCTTCCTCTATTCCGATCTCTTGCCTCAACTTCCTTCCTTCCTTTTCACCTCAATTAAACTCTTCTTTCCTCCACCTCCTGTCTGCCTGTCCCCCCCGTCATCCACCCTAATCCCGTGTTCCGCTCTCTTTGTAGGCAAGTTCAAGTTGTTGGATGAAGACCGGGACGTCAGGGATCCGGTCCAGTATTTCTCCAGCGTGGAGGAAGTTGCGGGAGTCTTCCCCGACCGAGTCTTCGTCTTGGAGACGATCACCTTTAGTGTCAAGGTCAGGAACTCAAAGGTTTAGTTTTAGGTCCATTGAGTAAGAATTTGTGACAGAGTTAAGCAACTACGGTGACCTCTGCATACCTAGATGGCAACTTTCATAAAGAAAAGCTCCCACCTTAATCATAAAAAACTGTGTTTGTTAAAGTGATTTTACTCTTATTTAAACATTGAAGGACATTGTGTTCAATACCTGCCAATAAACCCTCTGAAAAGTGACATATTGGACCTTTAAGGAGGCAGATCCTGTTTATTCTGACTCCACGGTGTTTTTTGAGAAACATGACAAATCCTTGCAGATAATAAGCAGCATCACATCCTCTCGTCTCTGTGTGTGTGTGTGTGTGTGTGTGTGTGTGTGTGTGCTGCAGGTGGTGTCAGGGGAGTTCAGCGAGGACAGTGAGCCCTACAGCTTCACTCTGCAGGCTGGAGATGAGCTGTCACTCATGGGGAAAGCGGAGCTCCTCTGTGCCACGCCCTCAAAGGAAAAGACGGGACTGAGCGCGCTCCTGAGACGCCTGGGAAAAACACCCAGAAGTGAGTGGAGTTCAAACTCGGTGTGTTGATGCGATACAGTATGGGGCAGGGTGACCTACTTCAGTGGTTGCACTTCTTCTTCTTCTTCTTCTTTTCCTTCTGCCCTGCAGCTCCATCTTCAACATCACTATCCGTCCTCTGCATGTGACCAAACCATCTCGACCTAGACTCTCTTACTTAGTTTCCAAACCATTCCACCTGAGCTGTCCGTCCAAAAATCTCAGCATTTTCAGCTCCAGTGCCACTCGTCTTTTAACATCTTCTGACATTTTATGGACCAAACGATTACTCGATTAATCGAGAAACAAATCGTCTGATTAATCGATTACGGGAATAATCGCTCTAGTTGACAGTCTTTGAAACAGACAGAAAAGGCTCCGGTTATCGTCTTAGCGCACTTTTAGTCATGAAATGTATATACATCAGTACATATTTGACAGGTCTCTGTGCCCACGTGTCGTTAAACCACCTACTAATGTTGTTTTTCAGATGGGACCTGAGGACACATTCACTAACACTAACGGCGGTTAACGCACATTAACACGCTAACGGCGGTTAACGCACATTAACGCGCTAACGGCGGTAAACGGACATTAACGCGATAACGGCGGTAAACGCACATTAACGCGCTAACGGCGGTTAACGCACATTAACACGCTAACGGCGGTTAACGCACATTAACAAATAACGTGTTTCCATGACGACTGACCGGAAAAGACGCACGTGATGTCATGTTTACGTGACTCCCGATTGTTAAAATGAGTCTCTAAAGTAACGCTAAACTTTAAAAACACACATACGCACACATACGCAGTACACAGGTACACTAGTTATTTGTAGCGCTGCTCTTTTCATTTAATAAACAGACCGCCACAGTTCCACTGTAGGCGCAGTAACAGTGCTAAAGGAGCTAACGGAGCTAACGGAGCTAACTAGTAAACAGTGCCTGGACTCCGGTGCCGTGGCACGTAAACATGACGTCACACGGGTCTTTTTCCAGTCAGTCGTCATGGAAACGCGCCATGCGCTAGCTTGCGTTATCGTTGACGCCATTAACGTCGTTAACGTGCCCAGCACAAGTGTTAATTTAAAGTCTGAAGAGGTTCTCTGTGTCTGTCTCTGCAGGTAAAACTCCGTGCCTGGTCTGTATGAACCACCGCACCAACCAGAGCGTCAGCCTGCCGTTCGGGTGCCGCGGACGCTTTTGCACGCGCTCCCCTCTGGAGCAAGGCATGCTGGGAGGGGAGCACACGGTACGCAGCATCATCGAGAGGGTCCGCCTCCCCGTCAACGTGTCCGTGCCCTCGCGGCCGCCGCGGAACCCCTACGACCGCCACGCGGTCCGCGAGGGCCACCGCTACAAGCTGCTCAACATCGTCAGCAAGACGGTGGTGCTGTGCATGGTGATCCGCCGACAGGAAGTGTCGCCCTCCCACTTCCTGCTGCTGCGCTGCATGCCGCGCTTCAACGTGGCCGAGGCCTCCGTACACACGGCGGCGCTGGAGAGCCTCTTGATGCGGCACGCGTTCGACCCGGACGCCTACTCGCGCGCGGTGAGGGAAACGCGCCCGGAGCTGGAGTGCATGACGGAGGAGTGCGTGAGCCCGCGGCGCTCGCGCGTGTGCGTGTCGGGCCAGGACTCCGTGGCGCCGGCGCTGCAGCGCTTGTCAATGTGCGGGTACGGGGGCGGGGTTTCGGACAGCCTGTCGCAGCGCTGCAGGGACTCGTACGGAGAGAGACTGGGGGAGGGGCCGGGCGAGGAGAGGGAGTACGTGACTCCCGAGTGGACTGAGGCTGAAATGAGGACCAGTGAGGAAATCCCTTACGAGGAACTCTGGACCAATCAGAACGCAGAGGGCTTGGGGAAGGAGCCCAACCTCATCTCCTTCCATTCGTCTTCCTCGTTGGACGGGACGCTTGGCACCGTGGTGACACGAGTGTCCACGCCGCCGCCTGTACCTCCAAAATCTGATGCTGTGAGTTTCAGTCGTCGCCATCTCCTGTCCTTTTCTGTCCTTTTCTGTCCTTTTCTGTCCTTTTCTGTCTCTCTGATGTCTCAGCATCTGTCCACAGCAGTCTGTTAAGAGTCAGGATGCGTGACGTGAATTATTCATACGTTACAGCTTTTAAACCTCACTGACCACACACACACACACACGCAGCCTTCCTGGAAGAACACTCATATGAATACATGCCTCATCGCTGAGGACGCAGCTACATGTTGGAATATAAACTGGAGATTATCATGATTTAATAGATGCTACACAACAACTTCGATATTAACTTTAATATTAATGGAGCATCTTTATGTGGTTTTAAATGGTCCTCAAAGTTTACGATGAATAGAATAGGAAATGAAATCTTTCACCTAGATTTCAGTGCATCATCGAGACGACACATCTGCACATGGAGGTCATAAGTTCAGCAAGCAGAACGCTGTTTTGTCTTTGTTAGTTTTTCTTCCTAGTTAGGTTGAGTATCTGTTGCTATATATATATCTATAGCTTATAGCCAACATTGTTCAAGTATTTGCTGTGGAACTAGTTTAGATGGATATTTATAATAATAATAATGGATATTTAGCTGTATTTGTTTGATTTAATGTCAGAAATATAGTGAAAAACTATGTGTTTTTATTGAATTTTTCCATCAATAATCGAGAAAATTAGCTCAAAAGATGAATACTTGACATATTTTACTACAGAAACTCGTGGAGGTGTTGAAGGCTAATTCTTTCTCAGACCATATTACCATTTACATGACGCTGAAAGGTTATTATGGAGTTTTTGATTCCTCATTCATCGAAACGTTCATTGAAATGTCCATATATCTTTGCGAGGTTGTTTCAGCTCCTTCCTTGATCCGCTTCCTTCATTATTCTGCCTCTGATGATTAAATATCATTTGTTTGCTGCTTCGATTCATTTAAAAACAGTCTCCGCCAAGCAAAACTATCAGACTTTACTGGGGGGAGCGGTTGTATGTATACAGCAGCAGAGCAAACTGGTGCCTCAGGCATTTGTTTATATTTAGTTTAAGTGTTAATCGATGCTCTTTTGTTTCTCTGTACGTGAGACTTAAAGTCTTAAAGATAAACCAGGTTCTTTTTCTTGTCGTTGCTGCTGCTGTTTCTACGACTGTGTGTGTGTGTGTGTGTGTGTGTGTGTGTGTGTGTGTGTGTGTGTGTGTGTGTGTGTGTGTGTTCATAAGGAGGCATTATCGTGCTCGTTCTGCTGAATTCATGACTTTTGTCAAAGTGACGGCAGCTCGCAGCGGAGCACGGAGGGAGTTGATGTCTGCTGCTGCTGGATTATAGCCTGTCACACACACACACACACAGTTCCACATTCCCTGATACTTAACCTGTCAAGACAATCTGTGTGTGTGTGTGTCTATGTGTATGTGTGTGTGTGTGTGTGTGTGTGTGTGTGTGTGTGAGAGAGAGAGGAAGTTTGTTTGAGGTGTAAAGGTCACTAAGTTCGACATTTACCAAGTAGAAACACTGGGAAACACACACACACACACAGTCTGGTTTCCATGACTACCTCATCCTGACCACATACATCACGTCCTCACCTTCAAATGTGTCTTAATAATGTATTAATTTACATTATTTGGACCAGGTTTTGGTCTCCATGAGGACTTCTGGTCCTGGTTAAAGGTCCGGCATAAACTTTTATTTTGTCTCTGTGTTTTGGACGTAGGTGAGAGAGGAGTGCCGCTACTTGATCGCCCCTCCGGTTCCTCCTCGCTGCTCTAAAGGCGGCTCCATCTCTAGCCCCGCCCCCAGCCCGCCGGTGCCACCTCGCTTCCCCAAAGCCTCCACCTCGCCGAGACCCAACCTCTCCTTCTACTCCTCTGGACTTCAGGACAGGTCACTGTTTGCTTTTGTTCCTAATCTGTAAATCGTTATCACATTGATGAGGATTTGTTAGTGTAATTACTGAGGATTATCTCAACGACGCAATGAAAACAATCTCTAGTTTTAGCCTGTCGTCGTAAAGTTAAGTTTCACTGTTTTTTTAAAGATACGTTTTTTTTAGATAAAGGGAAATAAGTCAGAAAATTACAATTTCTTACAGAATTAAATTTCTATGTCTGCTGTGGTGTAACAATGAAATGGAATTGTGCCAAAAATGAGAAAGTATATCAGTTACGCTACAGATTTAATCTGTAAATCTAGAAAACTTTGAACTTTTTTCCCCAGCTCTTCAAATTAAATGGAATTAAAATAGGTACGGCTTAATTTAGGGCTATAAGTGTCATCTATACATCCATTAAGGTACTTATAAAAGCTGTAGGACTTCAGGACAGGTAACAGGTGTTTTGTTTTGTTGCTACAAACATGTGACAAATCAGTCTTAATCTAATCTGTAAAATCATTATCACATTGATGTGGATTTATTAACATAATTACTGAGGATTATTTTTTACAAACAATAAAAATAATCTCTAGTTTCAGCCCTACTCTCAAATAATACTGGAGCAGCATTCCTACTAGAATAGATATACAGAAATAGTGTTTTCCCATAATATTACATTGTTTTAAAGTAACAACTTATTTTTTTATATACTTAATTAATTGAATAATAAATTAACTAATTGAATAATTTATTAACTTATTAAATAATGAAATAATGGAATAATGAATTAAATAATTAAATAATGGAATAATGAATTAAATAATTAATTAAATAATTACTATTATTTATTTATTTATTTTTAATAAAAAATAAATAAAGTAATTAAAAAAAATTAATGACGTCTGTGTGTCTTCTGCAGCTGCTCACCTTCTCCAGACGCCTCCCTCTACTGTTATCCATGTTCCTGGGCCGACTGTCCCGCTCCGAACCCCGCCAGCCCCGAGCCGCTCCCCGCAGACGGCACAGCCAATCCTCAGCCGGCGCAGGCCGCCTGGGCGGAGCCGTGGGCGGACTCCTTCACCTCCTCGGGGCCCCGCCTCCGGCCTCCGCCTCCGCAGAGTCGCTTCGCCCCCTTCGGCGCCCTGAACCCCTTCAACCGCCAGTCGCCCTGCCCGTCGCCCGAGCCCAGCCCCACCACAGAGGCCTCCAGAGGGGCAGAGGGCGGCGGCGGCGGCGGCGGCGGCACCACCACGTCCGCGGGCGTCACCGAGGGGGGTCCGTCCCTGACCCCTGACCCCACCTGGCGCCCTCCCACCGACCTCTCCGCTCTGTCGCTGGAGGAAGTGTCCGCCTGCTTGAGGTTCATCGGCCTGTCAGAGGCGGCGGTGGCCATTTTCCAGAGGGAGCGCATCGACGGCAGCCTCCTGGTGCAGCTGACCGAGGACATCCTGTCACATGACTTCCACCTGAGCCGACTCCACGTGACCAAGATCACACAGTTTATACAGGGCTGGAGGCCCAAGATCTAACACACACACACACACAGTCCTGATAATGTGCCTGTGGCTGCTGAGCCTTTTTCCTGAATGTGCCTTTCCCACTGTGACCTGATGGAAACCACGCCACCCTGTGGTCAAACTCTACAACTGACACTTGATTGGCTCCGAGGCCAAAAAAAAAGGTCTGAGACAGACCGACTGAAAAACTTCCTGTCTGAATCACAGACCGAGGACTAGTTTACTAACACGAGGAGCGTGTCCATGCTGCAACAAATATGAAATCGTGTGACGAGAAAAGAAGAAAAGATCCTCAGCCCCCGTAAAAAGGACGAGACGATTATAAACTGGAGGACGGATCGATGATGTCGCAGTAGATATTAAAACAACTGCTGTAGTCGTAAAGTTACCACATAATAAAGAAAAAGGATAATTTATAGGCAGATTTGTCTTTTAAAGTTCACTCCCTCTGTTTTTTTTTTTTAAAGGGAAATAAGTCAGAAAATTACAATTTCTTACAGAATTACATTTCTATGTCTGCTGTGTGTTTAAGAAAGAAATGGAATTGTGCCCAAATATGGACAAAAATGAGGAAGTCTGATAAATATCAGTTATCCTTCAGATTTAATCTGATTTTCAGATCTTCAAATTAAATAAACGCCTACATATACAATTATGTATGGCTTAATTTAGGGCTATACATGTAAACTATACATCCATTAAAGTACTGATGATGTTGTTTTCTAAATTAATTAATTAGTTATTTAGGTTCATAAAATCGAAGAAAATGTTTGTTTCTCAAACCTGGGAATTTCTTGTTTTGTCCACAAACTGATGATTCTGTTTCTTTCACAAATGGAGCAAAGAAGCATGAACATATTCCCATTTAAGAAGCTGAAAAAACACTTTCATTGATTAATCCATGACCAAAAACATCTTAATTTAGTAACAATGAATAATGGATGAATGGCTGCAGCCCTACACTGACGACTGTGAACATGCAATTTGACCAAATGTGTTCATTATAGTTGTCGTGATTATTTTATCACCATTCCCCCGAAAATCCTTCTCTTCCTCCTCCACACACACACACACACACACAGTTTTACTCTGTTAATCTCTGAGATTATGCAAGTGTTCGGCCACTGTAAGAAGAAGAAGAAGAAGAGCGACCGGGAAATACATGAGAATATGAAATAAATAGAAACTTAATGACCTCTGAAAAGCAGGTTATTCTCTCTGTTGTTTTCTCCCCCTGGTGGTTGTGGAGAGTAAAGGACATGTAAACATGCTAAAAGCTATTGAATGAGTGTTATTTGCACACACAGATTAGTGATAGTGAGTGGATTAGTATTATTAGGGTGAAAAAGAAGCTATGATAATAATATCATAATATTGTGACTTTCTTCTCTTAATATTTCCACTATGGAATATAATCCTCATACACTTCAATGTTGTTTTCTTCAGGACATAAACTAACGACACACACACACACAGATGAAGCAGCAGGTGCTTATGAACTTTGACCTGTCATGGGATTACACCAGGGATTCTCAGATTACGGGGCCATAAAGGAAGTGGAGATGCCGGGGATTGAACCCGGGGCCTCATACATGCAAAGCATGCGCTCTACCACTGAGCTACATCCCCATACAGAATATACTCAGTGTTCAAATACACAGGCTGTGGCTCAGTGGTAGAGCCGGTTGTTTGGCAGGTTCAATCCCCAGCACTGAAGTCTAAAATACTTGAGTAAAGGCAGGGCCGGCCCAAGCCTCCATGGGGCCCTAAGCAAAATTAGATTTTGGGAGCCCTCTGTTACTGCCAATGATAATGATTTTTGATCATTCACACACCTACTATACTAAAGCTATTCTACTTATTCTACTCTGTCACGAATACGAATACACTTGTAAAACTTTAAATCCAAACTTTTATTTATTTATTTATTTTTTTAGTTAATTGCTCTTGGGGGCCCTCTAGTGGTCACGGGGCCCTAAGCAGTGGCTTCGTTCGCTTATGCCTTGGGCCGGCCCTGAGTGAAGGTACAAATGTCTTACCAGGAAATGACTTTGGTAGACGTTTAAGTCACTTTTTAATAATGTTACTTAAGTAAAAGTCTTAAAGTACATGACATTTACTGTACTGAAGTATCAAAAGTACAGTTACTTTACCATTTACATCGTCCTCAGTGAGGCTGGAGTAACATCTTCTCCAACATCTTCTTCCCTGAGAAAGAGACCATGTGCTGCTTCTTCACTGAAAAAATAAAGAAAACACACGTATACATCACTGTATATGTTGAACCAGAGGACATGTGGTGGCAGCCATTTTGGCTCTAATACAAGGAGATAAAAGAGTTTGTTGGAGATGAAGATCATTCACAGTTCACAGTCCTCATCCTCCTCCTCATCATCATCAGCTCAGACTGCTTCTCTGTGTGGTTCTCAAACTGTGTGGCAGGCCCCCCTGTGGCCACATGAAGCAACTACAAGAGGGAATGGATAATGAGTAGTCACTATCAGTTTTATTTCCTATATAAATTATAAATTAACATATTAGGAATTTGCTTTGGTGTTTTAGTGAAGAACAAATACAGATAAAGTAAATAAAGCGAAACAATTGCACATGCAGATCAAGGATGATCAAGGATGCTTTAATTGTTCATTTAACCTACCTATACCCTAGAATGTGTTTAATTAAAATAATCTGTGAAATTATCAATAAAAACATACTAAAATACAAGCAAGCGCATTAAAAAAAAGGTTAGCAGCATAAAATTGTGCGAGTACAGCAGTAAAGTGGAAGTCAGGTCAGCAATGGACATAAGTCACATCTTACTGGTTTTAAGAATTCTAAACTTTATGATATACGTCATCATCAACTTTCCCCGACTCGTGAAGAGCAAACGTGCGAAAAAGACAAAAAAAAGTTTGATTTACACAAACACACACTGATTAATCATGTCACACACGTGTCAGACTCAGACTGTGAGACAGGCAGTCGAGACTGTCACACGCGTACAGTAACCCCCCACTCTCTGACACATACGTGTGGTCTCACACACACACACACACACACACACACACACACAGTGCTCAGCAGTTGTATCACTGCCACATCATCATCATCATCTTCCTCGTCCTGGAGCTCGTCGCTGACGTGTGTTTCAGTTTGATGGAGAGAGACCGTCACACACACACACACACACACACACACACACACACACACACACACACACACACACACACACACACACACACACACACACACACACACACACACACACACACACAGGGAGGGAGACCAGTGTGTGTGTGTGTGTGTGTGTCGTATTATATGTAAATTCCTGTGAGTTTAACACGAGTCCCCCCTCACACACACACCCCACAGAGAGAGAGAATGAAGCAGAAATAGCAGTGAAAGCACTGAAACAGTGAAGTGTCCTCACTCTGGAGGACACTTCACTGGGAAAATGTGGAAAAGTTGGGCCTCATATTCCAGCCTGACTGTCGCTGAGTGATGAACACATGAAAAGTCTCTCCGGAAATCTGTGTGTGTGTGTGTGAGAGTGTGTGAGGCCACAAATTGTGAGACGTGAAAAGTAGAAGTGTGAAAGTGCTGAACGCTGCTCTTCACGTGTCAGACGTTTGACAGACGCAGTAATAAATGTCGTAAACATCCACTCGATCGTTCGGATTAAGAACGCAACGACAAATATCTGCAGGAGAATGTGTTCATGACTACGGGAGAGCGTGAGGGACATATGTAAGAATAACTCTTTTTGAAAGACAGTTTAAAAAAACAACAGAAAACAGCATGAATTCTTAGATTAAAGTCACAATTCTGAGAAAAAATTCAAAAGTCTCATTTAGAATTCTGCTATTAATCTCACAATTCTGACTTTTGTCCTCAGAACTCTAACTTAAATCTCACAATTCTAACTTGAATCTCCCAATTCTGGGATTAATGTCAGAATTAGGAGGTTAATCTCAGAATTCTGACATGAACCTCAGAATTCTGACTTTTTCCAAAGAACTCAAACTTTTCTTTGATCCCAGAATTCTGACTTTTTCTTTAATCCCAGAATTCTGATTTTTTTCATTAATCCCAGAATTCTGACTTTTTCTTTAATCCCATAATTCTGATTTTTTTCATTAATCCCAGAATTATGACTTTTTCTTTAATCCCAGAATCATGACTTTTTCCTCAGAATTCTGACTTTAATCCCAGAAGGTTGACCAACATTTTTCCAAATTGTATGACTAAACGAACAATCGACAGATTAATCAATTATGTAAATAAACATCAGTTGTAGCTCTAGTTAGGATTTCAAGAGAGTAATGCAATTTTGTTTTTTTAATTGAATTCTTGAGGCCAGCATTGAAAAAAAATACATATATTGTGTAAATATCAAAATAAAAGCACAATAGCAGGATTATGGAAGCTAATTAAACAAACAACATAAAAAGTTAAATTGTTTTGGTGTTTTTTTTTTCCATCTAATTTTGTGAATTAAATAATAAAGGCCTTGAAATAATACAAAATAATGTGAGGTAATGGATTCTAATCCTAATCCAGTCACTGTGTACTCTGCAGGAGCCTCCTCAGCTCTGAAGCCTCAGCCTCCATCTCCTCCTCTGACCTCCACCTGGAGGGAACATCCTCAGACTCCTGGTCGTGTTTCTGCAGTTCATCATAGACGCTGTCGTTCCGGTCAAAGTCTCCCTTCTTCCGGGGCAGCACGTGTACGTGCACGTGCTTCACGGTCTGCCCGGCCTCCGGACCGTCCTGCACGGCGATGGTCAGCGACGTAGCGCTGAAGTGCTTCTCCACCAGGTTCGCCACGACCTGAGCGGTGCTGAACAGATCGGCCACTTCCTCCGGCCGCAGGTCGCGAAAACGCTCCACCGGCCTCAGCGGGCACACCAGCACATGTCCGGGCACCACGGGCTTCCGGTTGACCAGCGCGAAGGTCAGTTCCGTCTGCAGGAACACGGCGGACGCCTTGATCAGATGCTGTCCGAACCGCAGGGTCGACATAGCAACTCACCGACGACGAACTCAGCTTCTCTGTGAACGCACACAGACGTGTGGACGTACGTACGTAAACGTCGCGTGAAGCACCGGAAGCAGCGTCGCCGCCATGTTGGTCCGGTCAAGAATCCCATAGAACTGAACGAGGGAACTCGCTTGGTGTGGTGTTTCCTGTAATAATTAAAGAATGTATCTGCCTGCTTATTAAAATAATAAGTAAGTGAATACAAATACAAAAATAACGGATATTAATAATTTGATAGATGTAAAAATTTTGGGGAGTTTATTAAAGAAATAATAAATAAAACACTGCCCCGTTTTCTTTTATTTTATCGAGTTCTTGTTTTGCCCGGACAAATATGACGGTGATATTACGCCCAGCGGAGGTGGGACAGCCTTCATCCTATCGCTAAGTTCCCTGTTCCTCT
Organism: Microchirus variegatus; assembly: GCF_963457635.1. NCBI lineage: Eukaryota > Metazoa > Chordata > Actinopteri > Pleuronectiformes > Soleidae > Microchirus > Microchirus variegatus. The sequence continues at coordinate 23,661,458 of NC_139813.1, forward strand.
AATAAGTTCAATCTTATCTACTAATATTCTTTTCTACATATAAAACGAAGTGAGAAGCGTGGAGTCCCATTTTTTTTCCCCCACCGAGACTAGGAACAAATTACGCGTTTTTTGTATGCAGGCGCTTGTTGTTCAGGCATTATCTTTGGGCAGCTAACGGTGGGCGGCTCCTTGAAGAGAGCGGGATTTGTAGTCCGGTAGCGCTGCAGTGTGTGGCCCAGCGTCTGACAGTCAGGGAGGCAGTGTCGACAAAGGCAAAACACAAGCACGGGTGAGTTTTAACTCTGGTGACGCGTTGGGATTAAAAATGTCAAATGAAAAGACTTGACAGAATATGCGCACCGACACGTTTCATTACAAACACGGCGATATGTTTTTAAACTAAATGGAAACTTTTTAGCTAACGACTAGCTAGCTTACGTGTAGCTTCTAGTCTTATTATTGTCCATTCTTGTCTAATAATGTGTTATTTGATTGGTTTAAACGCGTGTTAATGAGTTAAACACGTAGCCGAATATAAGACACGTTTGACCCACGTTTGAGAGCCGCTCTGTGCACTTCTGTTCCTCCAGGTTATGGAAGTAGGTGAAGGGTCACAGCCGGGTGCAAAGGGGGTTGTGCTGGGTGACCGTCAATGAAAATGATATGTCAACTTCTGTCACAATAATAAATCTCAATGTTCCACTCAACCTGGGGATTATTTACATTAAATACAAATAACTTATCATGTATGTTACTGTCACGCTAACTGCACTGTCATAAACACACATACCCTTGACTTATTTATATTTATAATCTGTATACTTAACTAGTGTACTCACTTAATTTGTTTTACACAGGTATTAATCATCATTATATAGTTAAAAACATGGATATATGTGTATTTAAACGTGTGTGTAGTAATGTTTTTAATGTACATTTAATATCCTAAACGTTCTATAAGAGGTAGATGGATTAATTGGGCAGATATTTGTCAGTTTTTATCTAATAATTGGCCAATTATTATGCTTTTTTGATTTCTGAAACTTTTTAAATGCAATTTTTTTCATCCAAAAATGTTTTAATCACCAGAAATTGTTGACTTGCCGTTACAAATATTGGAATATGTGGCCAAAAAAGTTGAATTAATCCAATAGTCTGTATTCCTATAATCCTCTGTAGAACATAATGTCTGCCATGATGCTGAACTCGATGCGGAGCTGCTCTGTTGGCCCTTCATGGGCGTTACGGTTTGGTGAGTGTGCAACTATTTATTCAAAACAAATGTGTAGATCGATCTAAAATACAGTCATTTGTTGTGTTGATTCAGGCTGTGTCTCTATATAGTTATTTTATATAGAAACTTTGGTGAGGAATATTTGTTTCTGTGTGTCTCAGGGGCGCGAGGTCTCGGATCGACAGCTCAACTTCAGGCTCAGGGTAAGTCAATATTTACACTTAATTAAAAACACCATATAGTTAAAAACATGACCTGATTATGTTGTTGTATCATCTATGTATTTGTTTACTATCTTCCCTAAATAAATGGTGAAATTTTAGTGATGTTAAATTCCGTCTGTGTTGTTTTTTCTGCTTCTCTCAGTTCAGACAAAGAGCAAGAAGACACTGGCTCGAGCTGGTGTGAAGAACATCGTGCTGGTGGAGGGAGTTCGAACCCCTTTCCTCTTGTCTGGAACCACGTATGTCTCTGCTTTGTAGTTAAGTCATAGGTTTGTAGTTTCTTTAACAAGCGAATGAACGTTTGTTTGCGCTCACGATAATGTTGTCTTTTACAGATACGCCGACCTAATGCCACATGACCTGGCGAGAGCATCTCTGCAGTAAGTCTGTTTTTTTGTAAATTCACCACAACATCTTTAATTTACCTTAAGGGGCTTGATAGTGTATATAATGTAGACTCTTAAAAGCCTTGTTACAGGGGAAAAAGTGGACAAGGAAATGAGGAGGAAATTTCGACTACATGACCAGATTAACATGAGATCTCTTTCGCCACTTTATTAGGAACACTTGTTTAAGTGCCTATTAATGCAAATATCTCATCAGCCAATCACACAGCAGCAACTGAACACACTTAGATATGTTGACATGGCGAGGAAGACTTGCCAAAGTTAAGAAAAAGTGAAAATATCCAGAGGTCAAAGGTTTGTTCTGTGTCCCTGTGATTCAAATTGTATATTTGGGTTTCTTCTAGGGGTTTGCTGAACAAGACGGGCATTTCCAAAGACGCCGTAGACTACATCATCTATGGAACTGTCATCCAGGAGGTTAAAACCAGCAATATAGCAAGAGAGGTACTCACACACTCACAGATTCACACACATCTACACCACAGAATGAGTGAAACTCCACGTACCTTGCGCTGTTTTTAAGTCTTGGTCCATTTTGCTGTAACTTCAGGCAGCTCTGGGTGCAGGCTTCTCAGACAAGATCCCAGCTCACACCGTCACCATGGCGTGCATCTCCTCCAACCAGGCAATGACCTCAGGTAAGTCACTTCCTGCTCTGTTCTTCTCTGGTTTGTTTACAGTGGCTGTAAGAGGTCTTAAAATCATCAATGTCTCTCCTTCTGCGCAGCTGTTGGTCTGATTGCTTCAGGCCAGTGTGACACGGTCGTGGCAGGCGGGGTGGAGTTCATGTCTGACGTTCCGATCCGTCACAGCCGTAAGATGAGGAAGGCCATGCTGTCCCTCAACAAAGCAAAGAGCCTCGGACAGAAACTCAGTTTGATCGGCAGCATCCGACTTGCTCACCTCTCCCCAGAGGTACGTACAGGACATCCATGGAACTTTCCCAAACCCTTTCTTTGGTGTTAAGTACTGCGTTTGTTCTTGTGTGTGTGTGTAGCTTCCAGCCGTAGCCGAGTTCTCCACAGCCGAGACCATGGGTCACAGCGCCGATCGTCTCGCTGCTGCGTTCGGGGTCTCCAGACTGGAGCAGGACGAGTTCGCTCTGCGGTCGCACACGCTGGCTAAAAAGGCCCAGGACGAAGGTCTGCTGCAGGACGTCATCGCCTTTAAAGTGCCAGGTAAACACAGCTCCAGCCTTTTAAACTGAAACACAACATTAGACAATAAAAGTGTGTTCCGTAAAGCAAGAACCTTCCCTGAAGTTCATATAAAAACCAAATTGTTCTAATTTTAAAGCTTTTTACACCAACACATAAACATACATATGGGTAAAATATTCAATATTTGCCAATAAACTCTCTTCAATGTTTTTACACTGGACCATAAATGCATTTATCACAATCTTCCTGATGTTTAAAGGTAAGTAAATATTCAAAAATAGTAATTGAAATAGTTTTTCATTGTGTTTTGTTAGAAAAAGTTGGTCTGATTTATCTACTTTAAAAAAAAACTTATAATGTTTACTGTGGATTTAATAAAATAAACAGTCACATTCTTTAGGAATCAACTATTAATATCACTTGTTTAAGGATAAATGTGCAAGTTTAAACACAAACAGGTGGATTTTTGACTTCGAAACTTTGAAAAGATTTTGATTAAAAGATTGCGTTACCTGGCGACCGCGTTCATCGTCGTCTCTTCCAGGACGTGACATCGTGTCCAAGGACAACGGCATCCGTCCGTCCTCCATGGCACAAATGAGCAAACTAAAGGCTGCCTTCGTTAAACCTCACGGCACAGTCACCGCCGCCAACTCCTCCTTCCTGGTAAACACACACACACAAAACACACACTTTTACAGACATGTTCTGTGTTATTATGTAACAGTAAACTCATGTTGTGTGTCCTCAGACTGACGGTGCCTCGGCTGTGCTCGTCATGTCTGAAGAGAAGGCTTTGGCGATGGGTTACAAGCCTAAAGCTTACCTCAGGTATCTGCAACAGCCTCACTTTCCTCACTCATGCCAATTTCAGATGATTCACTCGTCGTAATTTCATGTTTTCTCGTCCTGGCAGAGACTTTGTCTACGTGTCTCAGGACCCCAAAGATCAGCTGCTTTTGGGGTGAGTCTCTGTATTTGAATTTTATTGACTCTCAGGGAGAACATTTAGCTGATTACTTTTCGACCTCTGACCCTTGTGTTGCTGTAACAAGTACATTTCCCCGGTGTTTAATCTAATCTAATCTAAATCTTAATTCCGTCTGTTTTCTGCTCTCTTTCAGGCCGGCGTACGGCACACCCAAAGTCCTGGAGAGGGCTGGCTTGTCCATGAGCGACATCGACGTCTTTGAGTTTCACGAGGCCTTCGCCGTAAGTTATTATAACGTTTTATCAACTTATTTCAAGACTCATTTACCTGTAAATTTCATACCTCACACTCGCACTGTAATAGTCAGTGTATTGTCTATGATAGCATGTGTTAAAATATGATATACTATATATATTTCTGTGTCTCACAGGGTCAGATCCTGTCAAATCTCAAGGCCATGGACTCGGATTGGTTCGCCCAGACGTACATGGGGAGGAAATCAAAGGTAAACTGCTGCTTTTAATCCAAACGGATTTACATGAGTACATCTGGACGTTTGCAGGCTTTAAGCTTTAAATATGTCGTTATTTGAACAAATGCAATAGTTAGGGGGTAAATAAATGTGTTTGAAATGCAGTGCTTTTGTATGTGATTGAGTTTGGGTCTTTTTTACTTGATCAGATCTGTCTCCCCTGATCTAATCTTACATTTATATACTGTATAAATTGGCTAAAACGATGATGTGTGTAATTTTGTTGTTTTCAAATGATCTACTAAACCGATCACGTGTAATAAATGTTTTAATAAAATTAAATAACCCCTAATCTTAAAATAAGCAAATAAATTAGTAAGTAGAACAGTGTTATTTCTACTAATCATAATATAAAGGAATAATCAAAGTCAATAACTGTTTATTTTTTTTAGATTTATAGTCTTAATCCAATCTAAAGTACATTCGTTTGTCATCATGAGTGGAGAACTCCTCTTGGAACAATGAACATTGTGTTTTCCGTGTATTAAAATGTAGTTTTATATACTATATTAGTCTATTAGTAGTAGAATCTTGAGTCCTGACCATGTGTGTGTGTGTCCCCTGTGTAGGTGGGGACTCCTCCCATGGAGAAGTTCAACCTGTGGGGAGGCTCTCTGTCCTTGGGTCACCCGTTCGGTGCCACGGGCTGCAGGCTGGTCACCACGGTGGCTCATCGGCTGCAGAAGGAGGGAGGACAGTACGGTCTGGTGGCGGCCTGTGCTGCTGGAGGACAGGTAAACAAACCCAGAGTCATAAAATAGTAAAAAAAAAAACACAACGTTTGCACTGAAAGCATTATAAATAATTGACAAAATCTCCTGTTGTTGTTGTTTTCCAGGGTCACGCCATGGTGATTGAGGCCTACCCACAGTAAAGCATTTAAAGAAGCGCCTGTGAACCTCATGTTCATGGTTACACACTCACATACACACTAACATCTAGACAACAGTGTACATACATTACTCGCACCACTTTGCCTTGATCTGAGTCAGACACAGAACATGCGTGTGTGTGTGAACTGAAGCTTGTGTAAATTAAAAATTAAACCCTCGGCTTAGCAGACGTTAAATTATAGCAGGAAGTTTTGATTTTGTGGACTTCACGGAGCATATGTGCCGAATGTAACATAGCAAAAGTTTAATGAATAAAGCACTCGAGAGGAGCCACAGTGGGAATGTTTATATACGCTGTTTTATGTTTTTCGTACAAACTGTGGGAATTAAAACGATGTGATAACCACACTAGCACTGGAGTCTCTGGTTTGTTTTGTTTTTTTGTGTTTCTTTTCTTTCACCGCATATATTTTTGACTTATCAAAGCAGGATATGAACAGTTTTTAGTGAGAAATTTTACTAAACATGAAGTAAAAAAAGTGTTTGAGAGTGAAAGACCCTAAAACAGGAGCAGCTAAATGGAAGACTCCATTCATTTATGTGATTTTCCTGCTGTGAAAATGGACAAATACAGGGTTAATTTGCCAATTTAAATCTGTATTTTTGGATTCTCAGTTTGTGTGCTTATATATAAAATAGAAATATATATCCATAACAATATATTAAGCAAAAAAAGGGGAGAATTTCACTGGATTCAACTAAAATGTGGATATTTTCTGGTTTATAGTCTTTATGATTCGTCTCAAGGCAAAATAAGCCATTAAAAGACACTAAAATTATCATTTATAGGCAACTTTTCCTAAAGTAAACGTGGCATAAAGGTCATGTTTAAGCCAATTTCCAGTTTTTTTGAAGGTACTTAAATTGAGACAGCCAATGAGTAACATTGTATATTGTGTTTAAAATAGTACTGACGTGTACATAAACCCAGTAAATTACCTTAATGTTATGAAAGTGAGTGTTCCCTCAGGAACCCCACGACAGAAAATGACTAAAATTAAAGATTTAGGGCCTTTAACTCACTCTCATCATTCAAAAACAGCAGGTTTTTGTGAGTTACTTAAGGAAAATCAAGTTAATAATATAAATATATATATTATAGTAAATTTATCAGTGGACAAAGTCTAACTTTCAGTGAGTATTTTTTTTAATTGTCTACATTTCCGTGCAGACAAAAGGCCTTGATGTACAGACGACGACTGATGTTGATGGACGATGTTTTATTCAGCAGGGACTGAAATCAGTGCAGCGAAGAAGATCAATGTATAGAAAGCTTTGTGCGGCAGACAACAACAACAGTCAACTTACAGATGTGTGTGTGTGTGTGTGTGTGTGTGTGTGTGTGTGTGTGTGTGTGTGTGTGTGTGTGTGTGTGTGTGTGTGTGTGTGTGTGTGTGTGTGTGTGTGTGTGTGTGTGTGTGTGTGTGTGTGTGTGTGTGTGTGTGTGTGTGTGTGTGTGTGTGTGTGTGGAGGGGCTGGGGGGGAGTCTGCTTGTCTTAAAGTGATTTAAAAAAATTTGCATAACCAAAATTTAAATATATGACTTCTTTTTTTTTGCATTAGCACCAGGATGTGTCAGCAGTCGACTGGCTTTTTAGTTTAGCTTTGCTGTTAATTGATGGTGAATGATGCAGTCTGACTGTGACAAGACGACTGATGCTAATGAGGACGTAAAGAGGGATGTTTGGGCTTCCTGGTGGTTTTTTATTAAAACAACATGAATATTTAAAATTAGGAACATGACTGGCAGATGACTTAAAAGTTCAGGTGGCGGCAGCACTGCCTTCCTGATATCTGTGTGTGTGTGTGTGTGTGTGTGTGTGGGGGGGGGGTTTCATTTCAGAATAAATCCAAACTTACGCAGAGGCGTTAAGTGTCTAATTGACAGTGGATGCATGTGGAGGAAAATTTATATCCACACTTTCTCTGCTCATCGGGGAATCTGACACACACACTGACACACACACACACACACAGGTTTGAGCAGCTATTCTACTGAGGACAGGACCAGGTGATGGACTACCGGTCCTCAGAAGGTCAGCATTTATGCTAGAAGAGGTGACAAATACAAGTAAAGGTGTGCACACACACACACACACTGGTTTGTTCAGCTATTCTTCTTGGGACACTACTGACTTTCTGTCATTTGTACAAACCTTAACCATTATCAATTAAAGCTTAACCCTTATCTTGAATTAGGACCAGGTTTTTGTCCACATGGATTGACGACCATTCATTTGGACAGCCTAAACCAAGTGTTATCCCTAACCTTTACCATAACCCAGTAATGCCTAACCCTAAAACTTAGCCCTAGAGTGAACCAGTTCCCCAGAAATGTGTTTCTGCCTCATTAGGACCAGGTTTTTTGTCCCCATAAGGGGACTACTATACAAGATATTCTTGTATAGTATTCTTAGTGAGGATCGTCAGGGACATAATGCAATTTCATAGCCCCTTATCCTAACCTTGGTCATCCCAACTAAATGCCCTTACCCTTAAGCTAAATATAATTCTAACCCTAACCCAAGCCTTAACCCTTTAAACATGTCCCCACTTTCCCCAAATGTCCTCAGTTCGTTGGTTTTTTCCTCTGGTCCCCACAAAGATAAACATACAAGTGCACACACACACGTTTGCACAATTCTTCTTCTTAGGACACTGCATTGATGTCCAATTGTTTGGACAGCCTAAATAAAGCGTTATCCCTTACCTTAACCTTAACCATAACCTGGTAATGCCTAACCTAACCCTAAAACTTAGCCCTAAAGTTGACTAGTTTATTAGGACCAGGTTTTGGTCCCCATTAGGACTACCAAAGAGGCACAACCCACACATACTTTTATAATGAGATAATGGGACATAATGCATTTTCATAGCCCCCTATCTTAACCTTAATCATCCCAACAAAATGCCTAGCCTTGAACTTAGATAAACCTAACCCTAAAACCAAGTCTCAACCCTGAAAAAGCCCTTTAAAGTTGTGAGGATTAACCAAAATGGCCTCAGTTCGTAGGTTTTTTTCCTCTGGTCCTCACTAAGATATACATACAAGTACACACACACACACACACACGCAAAGGTTTGCACAGCTATTCTTCTGCATTGACATCCAATTATTTGGACAGTTAATGCCTAACCCTAAAACTTAACCCCAAAGGTAGCCAGTTCCCCAGAAATTAGTTTCTGCCTCATTAGGACCAGGTTTTGGTCCCCATCTGGACTACTGGTCCAGAACCACATGTACTTATAATGCATTCTTAGTGAGGATCGTCAGGGACGTAAACCTTATCTTAACCTTAACCATGCCAATAAACCTAAAATAAACCCTGAAAAAGGCCTTTAAACTTGTGAGGATTCACCAAAAATGTCCCCACTTTGTAGGTTTTTTCCTCTGGTCCCCACAAAGATACACAGACAGTGCACACGCACACACTCACAGACAGACACACCTGGGGTTGTGCAGTTGTTAACATAACTTCAGTCAGACACTGGCGTTTAAAATGTATTTAAAGATTTAATTCCTCCAGTTGAAGAAATCCTTGACTCTGAGCGGGAGGGAGTTGATTAATGCAGCGTGTGAGTGTGTCACAGTCGGGCTGCAGGCGCACACACGAGGAAGAAAAACCAATGTTTTACCGCCAAGGCAAAACGGAGCTCAAATGTAAATATCGGGGAGAGAGACAGAGAGAGGGGTTTGTGTTTTTTTTTTTTTCGTTTTTTTTTTTTTTTTAACACAGCTTCAAAAAACCGCCTCAACCCTGCGAGACACCGGAGACACGCAGACACACTCCGGCAGAGCGAGGCCGCCTCCACGCCGCTCCCTGCCTCAGTGGGGCCTTTGATCAGGCGGAACCTTTTATGGGGAATGACTGGCTGATGCACCCGCTGCTGTCACGACAAATCTACCTCACCGAGCGCGCGGGGAGGAGGGAGGTAGAGTGAGGAGTATGGGGGGGGAGGTGGTGGTGGGGGGGCGTCTTTCATCTCGTCCTATAGCTGCTCACGCGGGGCTGCACCTGCTGAAAGCTGCACTTGACTCGCTCGCTCGTGCACGCCACACACCGGCTCCGTGCGAGTGTGCGTGCCAGTGTAATGTCAAGTTTCGTTGCACTGCGAGCCGAGCACCCACGCGCAGCGCGATGATACACTTCACTGTGGAACTCGATTCCACTCCTGCTACCAAGACTAAGGCCCCGTCCCAAGACCCCCCCTAACACTACATTTTTGCCCTAACCCTAAATTCTGTATGTTCACGTGTACCCGGGAGCAAGGGGTAGTGCAATTTTGCCCTTATAATCAACCCTCAAAATGTAGTGGAAGATGACATTACCCATGATGCTCTGCGAATTTAGCGATTTTTCAACAAAGATGGCGGCCACAGCTGCCACAATGTCGAAATGTGTTGGAATATGTTGGTTTGATATACATCCAAAGGACCGTTGAGCTTTGAACACTAATTTATGAAAGCAGCTAGCTAACTAGCTCATAAATTGTCAGTTAGCTAGCTAGCTAGCGGCTATTTGCCGAGTGCTTCGAGAGAGTGCGCCCGTCATGTAGCTCTTCATGACGGGCGCACTCTCTCGAAGCGCCCGGCAAATAGCCGCTAGCTAGCTCTGCTACATCATCAGTGTTTTGGATGTGTGTACCGGCGTTCACTTGAACACGAAATACCCCCCTGGACTTCTTAGATTTCAATCACATTCGTGATATAGCGTTTACGAAAAACAAACAGCTCGAAATCCGCCGGCATTTTTCCTGAATGAAGTGACGTAGGTTAGCACGTTCGTTACGTTCTCTACGCTAATTTGCATGTAGTGGTGTCCCAATTCCACAGGGAAGCCACTTCCGTCAACGAGGGGAATTTACAGTTGAGGGCAGTCCAAAACAAGTGGAAATTATAAGGGGGAGGTATTGGGACGGGGCCTAAGTCAATTTAAGCTAATTCAGTTAAGTGATATAGACGGTTGTTGTGGTGGTTCGCGTTCTTGCCTTTTCCAACAAGAAGACCTGGGGTTCACAACAAGGGCCTTTCTGCATGGTGTTAGCATGTTCTCCCCGTGTTTTTGTGGAATTTCTCCAGGTTCTCTGGTTGTCCAATAGTCCAAAAACCTGCAGTTCGGTAAATTGAACACTCTAAATTGACTGTAGGTGTGAGAATGGATGGTTGTTTGTCTCTATATGTGTCCCTGTGATGGACTGGTGATCTGTCCAGGGTGTGACCCCGCCTATTGCCCTATGTCATCTGGCAATATGACCCTAATGTGGTAGAAGATGGATGGATATAAAGGGATCGGTCATCTGTTGATTATTTCCTGGATTCATTGATTAGTTGTTTGGGTCATAAAATGTCTCAGGACACTTGTGGAGCGAGCCAATTCTACTTGGAAGTGGTCATTTCCGAGTTCCTAACCCTAATTTTCAACTGGAACGCCCCCTTGAGGTCAGATTTCCAACTGGGAAAGGCTAGTAAAAACATTCTGCCACTTCTACTCTTAAGCGATGCTTTTTCGATGACGCCAACATCAAATGACAACCCCGCATTAAGCTGCTGTTCTGTCCTCTACCAACAATCCCTCCACTCACTCGTGGATTATCCCGCCAATGTCGGCGGCTTAAGCCGAAGCGATAAAACTACAGAATCAGCAGTAAAACCTGATATTGATATTGATGTTTTAAGGAAAGCGTGAGACACTACTGTTGTTAAACCATGAAATAAAGTCAAGAATCCACTTTAAAACTAGCTCTCGCTCTCGTCCGGCGCCGGTTGTCGTCGTCAATAATTGGAAGGAGAAGATGCAGCAGAAATAATGTGGGTTAACATTATTATATTCTCACTGTACAGGTGTCAGCATGAGTGTGAGTGGGTGTCTGTGACTGTAGAAGTTTCTGCTATCTACATTACACAGAGTGTAGTGACACAGCATCAGCAGTAATGGGCCACTGCAGAAGAAGTGTCAGAGAAGACTGAACACTCGCCACTCTGGTCACTTTATTAGGTACAGTTCAGCTGCTCGTTACTGCAAACATCGACTAGTCTGTGTTTTCAGGCACGGAAAGCGAGGTCAAGACGGTGTGTTCATGAGATCAATGTTTTTTTTGGCATGTTCAATTATTTCCAGGTCAATTTGATCGAATATTGGGGGAAATACCTCCAGGTACAGTCAGGAGTTCCTTCTCCACGTCAATTTAAAGACCTTTGGAGCCATTGTTAAAGGTGCATTATGTAATAAATCTAAAGCAACTGGTCATAAAATCCTCCTAATATGTCACAGAGACTCAGAAATAATGTTCATATAACAAACTGAACTCACCAACAACAACAGTACAGACAAAATATTTGCATTAAAAGAAATCTTTTGCAGACTGCAAATCATGTTTATGTTTTGAAATCATGTTTTTGGCATGTGGCGCCACCTACCGCCGTCTACCAATCATTGCAGTAGGTAGAGTCTCAGCTGCCGAGCAACCACGGGTTGCCAGTTACGTCAGAAAACGAAACCTAAAAGACCTCGGTATTTTGAATTTGAATGTAGTAACCGTTTTTGGCCACATTCTTACATATGGTGCCTTTAAATACGACTTAGAGAGACGTCCAATGCTAACTACACTATCATAACTGTCTAAAACATC